>NC_092786.1:47853812-48168172 GCF_047496795.1 Chiloscyllium punctatum
AATCCCATTTGTCAGCACTTGGCTCATATCCCTCTAAACTCTTCCTATTCATATACCCATTCAGATGCTTGTTAAATGTTGTAATTGTACTCGCCTCTGACAGCTCATTCCACACATGCACCACTCTTTGCATGAAAAGGTTGCTTCTTAGTTCCCTTTTAAATCGCTTCCCTCTCACCCTAAACCTATGCCCTCTAGTTGTGGATTCCACCACCCCAGGGAAAAGAACTTGTCTATTTACCCTATCCATGCCCCTCATGGTTTCATAAACCTCTCCAAGGTCACCCCTCAGCCTTTGATGCTCTCGGGAAACAGCCCCAATGTGTTCAATCTCCCTTTTAAAATTTATTTCCTTTCATTTTAAAAATATACCCCCTTGTTTTGAATTCTCCCACCCAAAGGAAAATACCCTTGCTATTGATCTTATATATGCTCTAATGATTTTATAAACCTTTATAAGATCACCTCTCAATTTCTTCTGCTCCACTGTAAAAGTCCCTGCCTATCTTTATAACTCAGATCTGTCTCTCCATACACATAATGTATAGTTATGTATCACATGACCATAGTTTTCTATAGTACTAGGTCACACTAACACACAGTCTCCTGTACACTTTCTACGCAATGTTGTTTCAAACTGGCATTCAATCTTCTGTATATTGTTGATGTATAGTGCTTTATCAGATGACAGTTTCCCTGTACAATGTTAATGTATAATGCTGGATCAGACTGACACTTAGTCTCCCTGTACACGTTAATATATAATGCTGTGTCAAACACGACCTATTTCCTGTACTCTGTTAACATATAGTGCTGTATCAGACAGGCACAGTCTACCGTACGTTATTAATATTTCCTACTTGCAATAAGCAGAATGCTTGGAACATTGAAAGTGCCAACTTAGAACTGGGCATCAATGCAAATGGATTCCAATTTTTGATTTTGGGAATAGCCTAATTTTAAAATATATGTTTAAACTGATGGGGATTGCACTTCTCATTGAACATCATACAGTTAGCTTGTGATCCCATGACGCTAATTGAAATGTCAAAATTTAATGAAATAAAAAAGTTCACTGACTGAATCACCTTGAAACCAATATGTTGCTCAGAAATCTTTATTCAGGGCAGATTTCCAGTTGCTTTTTGAATTTTCACCATTTCTCAGGGGTATCAGCTTTTTGAAGCTTTTGGGAAGCTTTTAAGAGTATAATTGGTTGACACAAATTGCATCCATTACTAATGTCCTTCAGGGAAGGAAATCTGCACTCCTACCCTGGTCTGGCCTACATTTGACCCTAAATCCACAGCAATGTGGTTTATTCTTAAGTGTGCTCTGGACAACTGATGACAACAACATCCCAGATGGGGATAAAGGAAAAAAATAGCAGTTACCTTCTACAAGTAAAGATTCAACTTCCAACACGTACAAATCTGCTGGATATTTGCAGAATTTCCCGGCTTTATTTCTTTATTTCCTTCATTGGAATTTTATTGCTGTTTTTTCCCTCTCAGAAAGTAAAATTGTCGTGGTGGTTTGGTTGTGAAATCAGACTCATGAATGCAGACAATGCTCAGTCCTCATTGCCTGGGAGCAACACTAGTTAGAGGATTTGATTCCTCACAGCTCGCCATGAAGTAACAACTTTAGTGTAAACACGGATGGCTAGTTCTTTGGTGAAGAAAGTGCTGAGTGGCACCTTGTCATTAATGGGCCAATGCAACGGTGTATTGTTAAGTGCGATATTTATTAACGCTGTGGCTTCGGTGTACAGTGATTGTAAATCATTACTCTGGACCCCAGTCTCACTACAATCACACAATGTGGAATTTACCGTATTGGTGCGGAGTTTATCTTCTTCATTACAAAATTCTACATAAGATTGACAGAGCTGCCATTTGTTTTCATTTTGCAACGGAAGAATATAGGGTGGCATGGTGGCTCAGTAGTTCGCATTGTTGGTTCACAGTGCCAGTGACCTGGGTTCAATTCCAGCCTCGTTCAACGGTCAGTGTGGAGTTTGCACATTCTCCCTGTGTCTGCGTGGGTTTCCTCCCACAGTCCAAAGATGTGCAGGTTAGCTGAACTGACCATGTTAAACTGCCCATAGTGTTCAGGGATATGTAGCTTAGGTGCTGCAGTCAGGGGAAATGTAGAGTCATAGGGAATGAGTCTGGGTGGGATACTGTTTGGAGGGTCGGTGTGGACTTGTTGAGCCAAATGGCCTGTTTTTACAGGATTGTAGGGATGCTATGAAGAATGAAGTTAATATTTTACTGACCGCACATTTCATTTGGAAGAGCTTTCATTCACTTTTTCATCAGATTTGCTGCCCGATGCTATTCAACTCATTTCATTTTGAAGCCATTTCTGGCTTGTAAATTTGCAATGGTTCAACTGGACAGGATGAGAGTCCCTGAAGGTTAGAAACATTGACTCACAAATTAACAGTGAGGGCTTATGGGGCTTGCCATTATTTATACGCAAATACTGCAGCAACTTTAGACTTCAGGATGATGCACAGTTAAACATAAAGTACAAAAGCTGTAATTTAAATTGTAGCATTTCATGTCTGGGTCACCACTGAAATACAATGAATGGCAAAAAGTTGCAATACTTGCAGAGTCAATGTGAACCAATGACACTACTGAAAGTTAGATCAACACACTTCAAGTCAAAGTATCCTTTTAATGACTTGATAATTGTTCATAAGTAAAATCGAGGCACCCTCTGGCACTGAAAATTACTTTTTGCAAGTGTTGGGTCACGCTTCTTCATGTTTTAACTGTTTTTGGAAGTAAGACAATTGTAAAGTGTGATTTTCTGAAAAAAGCATGCATTTTCTGACATTTTGTTTCCTGTTTCTTAACCCAACCTTTCTTTCCCTGACATCATTTTCCTTGCTGCGCCAAATTGGGCATTGACTTTACACACAATATTTTAAATTCCCTCTTTCTGCTCTTAATTTTTCCAATCCTTCAATCCGGTTGCTTTAACATATTACACAGTCGCATGTCATGTTCACTCAGACCCCTGATACCTTGCTATGAAGAGATAAGCTCCCATTTTCAGCAACTTTCCTTACACAAGAAAAATCAAACTTTTTTCTGATTTAGTTTTTTTTAAAACATACTGACCACCACCAGTAAAACATACATGTAGCCAATTGAATACTTACAAGCAAAAGTCAAACTTGCAATAACAGAACTAATTAATGGCAGATACTATTAAGTGCCCTGTCCATGAGATCATCAAATTGGGAGCTCTGTCATGGAAATACTGGCCAAACGCTAGGGTTTGGATATTAAATGCCCCTGTCTTTGTTGGATACCTCGCTCACCATCTTTGATCTCACTTAGGATAACTGAGTTGTAGATTGCAGTTGTAAGTAAATAATTAAAGATTAATTGAGTTTATTTAAAGTCCAATTGATCCCAATATTATGCTGATTGCACACAGGGGTAATGTCCCTAGTTCTGAACTAGGAAGCCAGGTGTGTAACAACGTCACTGAACAGGTCGATTAGAAATATCAAGAAATGTTAATGTGGGTCGGGCTGGACCGGGATTCCCACTCATTTTTAAAAATGTTGAAAGCAGCAGGAAGAAATGAGCCATCACTAGCAGCAGCCCCTAACCTCTGCAAGAAGACAGTATCCTCTTCCTTCCTCATGCACTAACTTTAAAATCAATTCCTCAAACCTCTGATGCCCCCACCACCTCTGCCTCTGAGAGGTGTCAATAAACATTCACCCAGATGCTGCCCAATCACCCGCCTCACTCCGGAATCCATTGAGCCTCTTGCATGCGTCTGTCCAATACCCAGTTATGGATCCCTGGCACTACCAGGTTGACTATTGCTTTCAGCAGCTAGCTCTGGGGGGATCAGAGATCATCACATGACGAGGTTGGAAGTCCAGATATCCATCCATTTCGCCCACTTTATGGTGGTCAGCTGATTTGTTGTTGGTCTGTTGGCACAATGCCAATGTTTTTCACATGGGTGTGGCTAGCAACTCTCTGCCTCCAAGCTCCATGCTCCAGGCTTTAACTCTGCCAGGCTGGTAGGAAAAAGAGACCCATGTCAGGTACTGGTAAAGTACCTGCAGCCACAGTGGGGTGGGGAGGGATCTTGTGGTGATGAACCTATTTCTGGGCCCAGGAATTCCAGGTTCAAGTCCCACCTGATGCAGAACACACATTACAAATACCGTTGGCTGAGGTGGGGGTAGGTTAGCTCAGTTAGCATGATGCAGAATGATACCAACAGCCTGGGGTCAATCTCAGTACTGACTGTGGGATGCCTCTGCATTGGTCCATACTTACAGAGTGGTGTCTTCCACACCCAGGCTATGTATAACCAATTGTCTCCCTAGAACGAGGAGAAATAACTCTGGTGCTTTGTGAAGAATATCTGATTTCCTTGCTTACCTTTGCAATTCCCCACTGACCATCATTTTAACTGTGCACTTTTCAGAGTGTCTGCAGCAGAGACTTTTCTATTTGAGGACAGTGATATTTTTCTAATAATCTAATCAATGCTCTTACATAACTCTCGACTAGATGGAACTGGAACCTAAGTCTCCTGGCTTTAGAGGTAGGAACTCTACCACTGCACCACTAGAAGCCCTAACTGTGATTTTCTTTTACCCTAGTTTCCTAATCAAACCTGTCCACAGATGTTGTTGTACACCTTTGGAGCAAGTGGGACTTGAACCCAGGCCTCCTGCCCCAGGTGTAGGGACAATACCACTGTTCCACAAGAGGGCCCTTAGTCCTTAACAATGGATCTTACAACGGTCACTCAAAACAGCTGAGTGTTGTGTGAGATGCTGGAGGAACCTGAATTTCAGTGTAGCAAATACACGTTAGTGTCTTTCGAGTTCATTCTCTGCCTTCAGTTCAGGTCATACCTTCATTAAGCTGTCTCAATCACTTTGTTGTGCTATTTGTTATCTTGTTCAGGTCCTTTTAGTTACAACAAACTTATGAACTGCATCAAGTTGAACCACTGACCATCCAAATGTTTGATTTACTCCCAGTCATGAAAAAATGGCATCCTTTTAATGTTAATGTTTTGCTTCTGTCTCTTTTGTTTACTTGCTATTTCACCACAGCCTTAGCACTGCTCCCCAGAACCCTCACACTGCCAGGATCTTATTACTCCACTGGCACACAATGACTATGGTCCCCTCATTGTCAAATTGCCTTCATTTTAATAGCTTTGGTGACACAGCGGCTCAGTGGTTAGCACTACTGCCTCACAGCACCCAGCTTTGATTCCAGCCTCGGGTGACTGTCTGTGTGGAATTTTCAAGTTCTCTCCATGTCTGCGTGGGGTTTCCTCACACAGTTCAAAGATGTGCAGGTTAGGTGGATTGGCCATGCCAAATTGTCCCTAGTGTCCATGGATGTGCAGGCTAGGTAGTTTAGGCTTGGGAAGGGCAGAGTTATCGGACAAGGGGTTGGGTCTGGTTGGGATGCTCTTTGGAGGGTCAGTGTGGACAAAGTGGGCTGAATGGCCTGTTTCCACACTGTAGAGATTCAATGATTCTATGATGTTGAGGATGTTCGTCTTGAAAAAATTCTGTATTCAAGCACACAACACACTTGTCTGAATGTCTTCTTTGCTCTATTTAAGTGTTTGCACGTGTTTACGTATTCACAAACATTAAAATTAGCACAGTGAAAAGAACCAAAAATGGAAGTAGAAGAAGGGTCACTGGACCTGAAACATTAAACTCTGATTTCTCCCCACAGATGCTTCCAGACCTGCTGAGCTTTTCCAACAATTTCAGTTCTTGTTCCTGATTTCCAGCATCTGCAGTTTTTTGTTTTGTTTTAAGCAAAATGAATACTTAACCTTTAACCAAAATTATTAGCCAGCCAATTCCCATTCATTTCATCTTATATCTTTCTTACCAGCCTCAACTCACAACCCCAATGATTAGTAGCATAGCAATTTGCATCAATATTGCAGTTTTAATTTAATAAACAATCACAAGATGTTTGATCTGTTATAACCACCCAAGGTTAATTACTAGCTACATCTACCAACCCTAACTATCAATCCTGGCAGCTATAAAACCAAGCTGGGAATTTGTGTTGCAGACGTTTCGTCCCCTGTCTAGGTGACATCCTCAGTGCTTGGGAGCCTCCTGTGAAGCGCTTCTGTGATGTTTTCTCCAGCATTTATAGTGATTTGTATCTGCCGCTTCCGGTTGTCAGTTCCAGCTGTCCGCTGCAGTGGCTGGTATATTGACAAGCCAAACAGAGAACAGCCAGGGAATTCCTAGAGGCCTGGCACTCATCCACAGATTCAATCAATAAGCACATCGACCTGGACCCAATATACCGGCCACTGCAGCGGACAGCTGGAACTGACAACCGGAAGCGGCAGATACAAACCACTATAAATGCCGGAGGAAACATCACAGAAGCGCTTCACAGGAGGCTCCCAAGCACTGAGGATGTCGCCCAGACAGGGGACAAAACGTCTGCAACACAAATTTCCAGCTCGACGAACAGAACCACAATAACGAGCACCCGAGCTACAATTCTTCTCCCAAACTTTGAGCTATAAAGCCAGTTCTATTCACCTTAACTTGCTACACTATAGATATATCAGTCTTAACTATTGACACCAATGAATAGATCTACTAGTGTCAATTATCAGCTCCCCCATTGTTACGCTGTCACTCTCTCCATGTAATTCACTGCAAATAATGCAGTATGTTCACAGCCAAAACGTTGTGATAATTTGTGAAGGTGGGTGTACTTTCCAACAGAGGAATAAAAACCTCAAGAAGGCAACGTAGCATTAAGGCTTCTCCTAGAATGATCTGAACAACAGCTGACTGTTAGTACAAAGGCAATGTCAGATCAGAGACATAAAAGAGAGGGGGCGTTAATGTTCCCACTCATGTTCCATGGGAGTCAGAACAACCTTTAGCCCTCCTTCAAAATACAAGCAAGATGTATGAGGTGTATTGTGAGAGTTTGCTCCATTAAGGTCTCCTGAATTATTCTTGCAATTTCACAGAGGCTCGCTTTTCCAGCCTTATATTTCAAATGTGGATACTTTGTCTTTCTGAATCTGGTTTACAGCACCAGCTAATCGTCATTCCTTCTCACCTGCTAATGCCCTCCCCCGCCCCCTCCATTTTCATATCCCCACAGCTGGCATGATCCTGTACAACCTGGTTTCTCCATAAGTCCCTCTGTCTTTCAAATACCTCTTCAATTCAACGTCATCTTTGGTCAATGACTGAAAATCATCGAATAAGTTTCAGCATAGATGGAGGCCATCTATGGCTCTCTGCATGTTCAACTTAGAGAATCCCACTCCCTACTCTTTCTCTCGAGGCCAGCAGTTATTTTCTTCACCAGTGCTTAACCAGTTCCCTTCTGAAAGCCCCAATTTAATCCACCTTTCAGATATTCCAGTCCAGATCTGAAATATTATGCATACACACTGTTTGGGTCACATCTCTATCATTATTGCAGTGGGTCCTAGCGGTGACTGGGAGTTTAGGTAAGATCAATAGGGATTGCTAGAAGCTAGGCTGTTGTTAAGATGACATTACATTCAAGATCCCTCTAAGGGTGGCTTAATGGCTCAGTTACTAACACTGCTGCCTCACAGTGCCAGAGACTTGGGTTCCATGGCAGCCTTGGGCACCTGTCTGTGTGGAGTTTGCACATTCTCCCTGTGTCTGTGTGCTTTCCTCCAGGTGCTCCAGTTTCCTCCCACAGTCCAAGGATGTGCAGGTTGGATGATTTGGCCATAGTGTTTAGAGGTGTGTAAGTTAGGCTCATTGGTCAAGGAAATGTAGAGTAATAGGGGAGGGGAACAGGTCTGGATGGTTACTGTTTGAAGGGTCAGTGTGGACTTGTTGGGCCAAATGGCCTGTTTCCACATTGTGGGGATTCTATGATGTATTTACAGGATAAAGTTTAGCAGGAGGCTGAAAACAGAACCATCTCTCATCAGAGTCTTTTGCCATGTTTACTGATTATTTACATATCTAGCACTAAATCTTTTAACTACAATTTCACCACTGATCTTTTTGCCATCCACTTTAAATCATTTTCATCTGGTTCTCACTATTTCAGCCAAAGTTAACAGTTTCTCCTGACTTACTCTGCCTAGTCTTCTCATGATTTTGAATACCTCAATCAAATTACTTCTCTGCCTTTTTAACTCAATTCCAGATTTTCATTTTAACACCTTACTACAACAGTGCAATGCGGAATTGAGTTTTAGTATCTCAAACAGTATAAAGGGGTATACCATAATACCTCAGCTCGGTCATCTGTTTGAGGACACATTGTGAATGAAGGCTAAAAGTCATGGACCAATCATCCCCTCGCAGTCTGTCCGACACCAGGCACCATTTCTGAGCATGAAGTTTATTCAGTTTATTCATGATGTTTTGGCCAAGTAAGCAGCTCAGTCACAACCTGTCATTGGAAGTTCCTCAGAGCATTTCGAGATGGTCACAAAATATGTTCTCACCAGCACAACCGGCATCCAGAGAATAAAAGGCCAAAGTAAAAATTGCTGGAAAAGCTCAGTACAGGCAGCATGGTGGCTCAGTGGTTAGCACTGCTACCTCACAGCATCAGGGATCTGAGTTCAATTCTAGCCTCAGGCAACTGTCTGTGTAAAGTTTGTACATTCTCCCTGTGTCTGTGTGGGTTTCCTCCAGGTGCTCTGGTTTCCTCCCACAGTCCAAAGATGTGCAGGTCAGGTGAATTGCCCACAGTGTTAGGTGCATTAGTCATAAGGAAATGGAGCTGGATGGGTTACTCTTCGGTGGGTCAGTGTGGACTGGTTGGGCTGAAAGACCTGCTTCCATTCTGTAGGTGATCTAGTCTGGCAGCTTCTATGCAGAGAAATCAGAGTAAACGTTTTGGATCAAGTGACCCAAAATGTGAACTCTGATTTCTTTCCACAGATGCTGCCAGACCTGCTGAGCTTTTCCAGCAATTTCTGTTTTTGTCTCTGATTTACAGCATTCACAGTTCTTTATGTTTTTTTCCAAGAGAACAAATAGCAAAAAATAATTTATTCAAACATGGTGGCTCAGTGGTTAGCACTGCTACCTCACAGCACCAGGGTCCCAGGTTCAATTCCAGCCTCGGGTGACTGTGTGGAGTTTGCACATTCTCCCCATGTTTCCTCTGGGTGCTCTGGTTTCCTCCCACAATCCAAAGATGTGCAGGGCAGATGAATTGGCCATGCTAAATTGCCCATAGTGTTAGGTGCATTAGTCACAGGGGAAATGGGTCTAGGTGGGTTGCTCTTCGGAGGGTCGGTGTGGACTGGTTGGGCCAAAGGGCCTGTTTCCACACTGTAGGGAATCTAATCTAATCTAATCAAACTTTAATAGCTGCAAGCTTCAGATTATTTAAACAATGGGGTTGCTTTTATCCATCCATAACATTGATAGAAAGACGTGACATATTAGTCTGGACTCATGCTACCAAAGCTTCCAGCCCAGTTACCTGATGAACCATTCATCAGATTCATAATGAAGGTTTGAAGATGTCTCCTCCAGATGTTATAGCACTGGGGACAACACAAGGTTGTGTGACGTTGCTGGTACTAACAGTTTTACAGCACATGGTACAGTTTGTACTATGTTTGCAACAAGCGGTGTTATTTTTAAAGAACTTGGACATTTATAGCAATGAAATTGGGTCATCTCCTCATGGGCTGCAACGAGCTATAAAACTGCAGAGCTCCACTGAAATCCAAAGAAAGATCGGCAGCAAAATTGTGGTTACTGTACTGCAAATGCCATGGCTTTTAAAACAGTCAACATCACTTTTACAGTTGTGAACTCATCTGGTGAAACCACACTCGCTGTCGATCTCCACAAGTATCCATCAAGGTGGAGGAACTCTCAGTGTTGCCCCCAAACACCTTTCACTCATCTGAAAAGTCACTTACATAATTTCCAGAATTAGGTACTTTTATAGAGCCACGACAATCCCATTTAGTATTTATAGTCGGTTCTAATATAACACAATAGTTCTATTCTCATGCAACCTTGGTTTATAAGAAGATCACACAATAGCCGGGCTGTGCAAACCAGTGAGGCCGGAATCGTGTTATAGCCAATACAGTAATTCACGTTCGACATATAACAGGCTAAATTCTTCAATTGCATTCATGCCAATTTGAGATGATGAAACACACGTTACAGCAGAACCCACTGTAATTTGATTGGAATTTCTTTTAAATTGTCTAATGGAAAGGGGCCTATGTAGCACAGTTATTCACCTCTTGCACTGACATTAACCATGCCAATCTTACTGTGGCACTTGTTAAGATCTTAGAGTATTAAAGAAGAGCTACACCAGACTCAAAATTTTGACCCAGTTTCTTTCTCCACAGATGCTGTAAGACCTGCTGAGTTTTTCCAGCATTTTCTGTTTTCGTTTCGGATTCCCAGCATCTGCAGTAAAGGGCAACCCCCTGTATCCGTGGTTCCAGTTTCCACAGATTCAGTTACCCACAGTTACCGCAGCCCAAACCCATTAGAGGGAACCCTTCCAGAACCACAGACCGGGGGCGGCTGGGTAGGTAAATTTCCAATTTAAATAAATGAGTTTGTGCTTATCTGCGGTTTTGGGCTTCCTCGGTAGGTCTTGGAAGGTATTCCCCGCTGGTACAGGGGGCCTACTATATTTTGCTTTTATTTTCAGACTGCTGTTACAGTCCTTCTCCTCAGACCATGAAACATAGGAGTAAAAGAGGGCCATTCTGCTTATCGAGTTTGTTCTGCCAACTGCTCCTGCTCCAATCTTCTTCCTGGGTTTTTCATCTTCACAATATTAGGATCAACTTTTGCTGTTCCAAAGGCTTTAGGCTTTAATAGTTCCAGCAACTCGCCCCACAATTACTGGAGAGAGTAAAGGTCTTGCTGTATGAGCCCATTGTCATTATTGACCACCAGGATGTATCAGGCAGTCTGCACTTTGCCTCATCACAGAATGGGTTTGCTGTCATCATTCTCTTAGAGGGTTATCTCTGGTGCCTGTTGGTCTGGTGTGGTGGAGGAAAACCACTTGCTAGTCTGTCAAGAAGAGGCATTTGTTTTAAACAAAGTGTAGTATGTTGCATGTAAGGGATCACAGATGAAGAATCACAGAAATGTGATGGTGTGGAAGGAGGCCATTTGACCCATCATGTCTGCACCAGCTCTTCAAGTGAGCATTATTACCTCGTGCCAAACATCTGTCTTTTCCCCAATACCCTTGCACATTATTTTTTTGATTTGGAGATCCCGGTGTTGGACTGGGGTGTACAAAGTTAAAAATCAAACAACACCAGGTTATAGTCTAACTGGTTTATTTGGAAGCACGCTCGAGTTCACGTAACTATTTAGCATGTGGGAGTCTTGTTTGTTATCGGAATTAGCCAGACAAATCGCCTCACCAACTAAGAATGGCCACGCACTATCACCCACAGAACGAGAAAGGGCTATCAATCTGTCAATCAGGAATGAAGGGCTTATGCCCAAAACGTGGGCTTTCCTGCTCCTCGGACGCTGCCTAACCAGCTGTGCTTTTCCAGTGTCACACTTTTTGACTCTGATCTCCAGAATCTGAAGCCCTCACTTTCTCCCTGTCAGCCAGGTTAGGGAGATATCCTTCTGTAAAAGACATTAGAAAAACAGACGGCTTCTCCAAATATTATTAGTAGTTTGCAATTTTTGGGAAGATTTGTAGCTCAGGTTGTGAGTTTGCTTGCTGAACTGGAAGATTTGTTCTCAGATGTTTCGTCACCGTGTTAGGTAATACCATCAGTGAGGCTTCACCGGAGGCTCACTGATGATGTTACCTGGCATGTTGATGAAACGTCTGAGAACAAATCTTCCAGTTCAGCAAGCAAACTCACAACCTGACTCATTAGTAGGTCCTTGGTTGCCTTTCATATGGCTTTTATGCCAGATTTTTATCAAAATCAAATTTCACCATATGTCAGGGTGGTATTGAAACCTATGTTTCCAGAACATTAGCCTGGTTCTGGCTTCCTAGCCCAGTCGCAGCTTCTGTATCCCTCTAAGTTCAGACCCTTATGCAATTACGCAACATCGTCTTGCAAGCACTTTCTTTCTCATGATTACTATCGTACATCAGTATGTAATTTTACAGTTACCTCTACCATATCTACTTTCTGCCACCTGCCTCTACCTCCACCGACCTCACATTCTCTGACATTATGAATTCAGGCAGGTTTCACTATTCCTTCAGAATGCATTCTCTCCAGACTTGGAAGATTGCTGCATTTCTGGGTTGAAGACTGTTAACTTTGATTCTGGGTTGAAGACTTAACTTTGATTCTACTCCTGATTATATGTGGGCTGGAAGCCTCTTCAGACTGGAGGACCTTTAATCTCTTGGATTTCCTTAATTGAGAACACCTCTCCTGCTGAAATAAGCCCCAGTTCCATTGAAACAGATGGAGAGCCTTTCGGCTCATATACTTAGCTCACAAAGAATGGCTTCCTAGAATTATAGACCTCATAGAGATGTACAGCATGGAAACAAATCCTTCGGTCCAACTTGTCCATGCCGACCAGATATCCTAAATTAATCTAGTCCTATTACCAGAATTTCCCTCTAAACTCTTCCTATTTATATATCCATCCAGATGCCTTTTAAATGGTGTAATTGTACCAGTCTCCACCACCTCCACTAGCAGTTCGTTCCATATCGTCTCCATCCTTTGCATGAAAAAGTTGCCACTTTTAAATCTTTCCCCTCTCACCTTAAACCTATGCCCTCTAGTTCTGGACTCCCCTATACTGGGGAAAAGACCTTGACCTATCCATGCCTCTCATGATTTTATAAACCTGTATAAGGTCACCCCTCAGCCTCAGACGCTCCAGGGAAAATTTGTTGAAACACACATGATAAAGGGTTTCCTATATATATAATTTTTAGAATTTGAGTTTTAAAATAGCAGCACTTGGGTTTATTTACTTTTGTCAAAAGGTTTTTTTTTAAAAAAAACTAACACCTAAGTTGGTCAGTCCTTCCAGAACAGTGAGCAGTTCCAACTTATATCAGACAAGAGGAACCCCCTGCTGTGTTAATGAAAGACTGTTTTTACCATGCTGACTTACAACAGAGATATAAACATTGAAATCCATTCACTTGTTTATGGTTGAGAATAATCAAGGGTTGAGTTTAGTTTAGGAAACTTAGAGACTAAATGTTTTAGGGCAATTTGATGGAGTCCTGACTGGGTTCAGAAACAAATATAGCGTTTCTCCAGAAAGAACTTGAGTTCAGGAAAGCACGGTTATCTCAGTAGAAAAGTTTAATCAGAGAAATTTCAAGAGCAGAATGTTTGTTTAGAATTCTTCAGGTCATTAAAATGTTGTGCAGATTTCAGTTCTCAGATTTGTGAGGTATTCATGTAAGAAAATTAAAGATTTGAGGAAGAGGGTAACTCCTCTGGATTTCAATTGCTATAAAGTGATTATGCTGGGAAATAGATTAAAATTTGTTTGGCCATTGTTTTAAGATTTTTTTTTAGACTGTGTTCTACATCTAGAAAATCAGTTTATTTTTGTTTTCATCTTTTATATAATAAACTTCTGTGTGGTCGTTAAAGAAACTGTAGCTTTGTGTGACAATGTTTCGGTAGAGAGCTAGGACGCTGGAATAATACAGCAAGCCAGGCAACGTCAGGAGATAGAGAAGTAAAGGGTTCAGGTGTAACCCTTCTTTACGACTGTGGGTGGGTGTGGGGGGAGCTGCAGATAAAGGGGGTGGAATTGCTGTGGGTGGGGCTGCAGGTAAAGGAGGAGTCGGGGGCAGGGTGGTGAAGTGGAGATAGGTGAAGACAGGTCGAGGGTACGATCTGGTTGGTCAATGGGAGGAATGAATCCGGTTGGTGACTGGGAGAAGTGTGGAGGGATGGGGAGGGACTGGGAAGGGGGACTGGGAAGGGAGTCTGGGGATGGGCAGGGAGGTTGTTTGATATTGGAGAACTCAATGTTGAGACCTCCAGGCTATAATTAAAATAAAATAATGATCGATCAAGATAGATTTAATTTTGGGATCTGACATGTCCAGTAGTACCATCACCCAAAATACAACACAGTCACGATTTTTTGAAAGAAGTGAAACTATCATGGTATTCGAACAGATGAAAGACTTAACAGACAATCAAGGTATTTTCAATGTATAATTTCAGTTACATCACACTGTAAACTTTTGCTATAAATTCTGTGCCTTACAGTTGTGTCCTCCACAACAATCTGATGAAGGAGCAGCGCTCCGAAAGCTGGTGCTTCCAATTAAACTTGTTGGACTATATCCTGGTGTTGTGTGATTTTTAACTTTGTACACCCCAGTCCAACACCAGCATCTCCAAATCGTGACTTTTTTTTCAGTATCCTGCCTCTCTGAACTGGGAAATTTATTATTGAACACATTCTGGATCTCTGAACATTGATCATTCCTTCTATGGAGTTCTATGGGCCACATTTTCAGTCTGTTTCAGTAGATTCTCTTTCTTCACTGGCAACTCTGAGGGTGAAAGTGTGTCAGCTCTTTACTTGAACTTGTTGAATAGGATTGACACTTTCACTCGGTCTCAGTGATCACAGGACTCACAAAACCATCATGTTGACTTGCTCAGTTCCATGATTTAAAGATGTCTATCTGCTGGTATGGTCTCTGTCATTGCTACTGAGGACTCTTCCCGGGAAATTGTGAAAACTGAAATTTCTGTCTTCCGAACATCTTCAGCATCTGACGTCAGACTTAAATCTGTCATATATTTTTGTTCACCAAGCCAGGTTGCACTCTGAGTTAGCTCAGTTTAAGATGCATCAATGAGTTCAAGTGGTGTATACTGCTCATTGACAATATGGTTACTATGTGCTCACAAACCCTCCTGATCATTGCAGTCTGAACTTCCTTTGATAGCAGCGGAGAACAACCATCTTGCTTAACTGTATGAAATATATTTCATATGTCAAAACAGCTAATCTCAATGTTTTCTGTTGTGTTCTGCCATGAGTCCACATTGTCTGAGAAATCTTTTACTGGTTGGCCTTTGACTGATTATTCCACAACCAGCTGAAACTGAACAAAATATTCCTTGGCTGGTTGTTCCATCTCTACCTGTTCCTGGACCAATTGCTTCTTGATTTTAACCAATTTGACTCCTTTGACCATTTGTAGAAAACTGAGGTCCTTAACAACTGAATGAATTCCATGTGGCTCCAAACATTATGCCTATTTTGATTTTTTTTCCCAGCTGATTCCCATTATCTGCATCTCTGATAATAACCCACATTTTGTTCTGATTGTATCCTGAATGAATTCACTGTCTGTGGTTCCAATAAATGCTTCCCAACTTTGATATGCTTTTAATAAGGAACACCCTGCCTTTTCAGGAGCTTAAACAGTCACCTAACTTACTTATTCTCTTAGACCTTCTGTGCATAGATTTTTGAATATGCCGCTCATACAACATGGTGAGCAGAGCAAAGATTTCTCTTGGCACAGACACCGTGGCAGCAACACTCAATCTGAGCTGTAAGTACTTTTCCTTATGTCTCACTTTCCCAGTCAATAATTTTGCAACTATTTAAAACTATTTCCTTGCCCACCAAGGATTTTCACTTGTGGAGCCTCATTGTCCACTACGCCTACAGATCACCCCAAAAAAACTGCCTTGGAGTGACTAATCTTCCAGCTCCAGCAATTCTTAACTCTCTCGCTGTCGCACATCTTTTGAAATGCTTTTACGGTTGACTGTAAGCTCTGTCTTGTTGAATCTTTCTTTGAGGGTTTCTCCTTTCGCGTTCCTGAATGTTCAGCTTTTTCTTGCTGCTGACTGTCTACATGAGAAAGATTCTCAGAGTTGTGTCGTAGACCTCTGATGCTGTCAGAATGTGGGATGCTGCTGCTGAATGGAATTGGCACCACTGCTCAATGAAGCAGCCCGCACGAGTGCTCCACCATGGGGTCAGGTTTGCTATCACCGTCCATTTTTAGTACAGAGATACCAAGGTCTGCTTGGTCTGATGGGAAAATTCACTCATTAATATATCAGATGACTTAGTTTACAGGAAGGATACAGGTCAGTGTTACAGGACATCACTAAAGCTGAACAGAACATGATTGCATGACAACATAGCGATGTAAAGGATTGATGAAGGATCTGTTCAATCTATTAAAACTTAATAAGGTCTTCAGATAAATATCTAAACATTGTGTTGCCAGTTCCAAATCCCTTGTTGATTAAAAAAAGAGCTGTCTATTTTCACTGAGGCTGTTACCATTGGGTCATAAATAAGCCCAGTAAGTATAAGTATATTAATATTGTACAACATAACCCCTCTCTATTTAGCACAAAATGAAATTGCTCACTAACTAAGTTCATACTTCTGATATTTTGTAAGAAAACTATTCAGAATCCAAAACACAAATGGTTCAAGTGGGACTTGAACAATAGATGTATCAAGTCAGCAGGACACAGGTAGAAACGATCTATGTGCATCTTTTTCGTGCGACTAAGCCAAGTGAAGAAATGACAGGCTCAATGATTTTGACAGATTTTTCCATGTGCTTTATACACTCTGCTTTCTTATAAACTCCATGTCTGCTGTGCAGTGCAAGCTTTGATCTAAATTCCTCTTATTGTACTTGCCTTTTGGGTAGGTTCACACATTGCAAACATAAAGCAACACCAGTGATCTGAATTTTTTTGTCATTATCAAAAATTCAATGTAGAACATTTACCTCATACATCAGCTCTTCTCTTGTCTGGTTTTAATTTGCTCTCCAACAAATTGTATTACTTTATAGAAGACTGGCAAGAACCATTCATTCTTGATTAACATTTATGTTATGCAAATTACTTCACAGCGGTAAGAAAGATAAACTGGTATTATTAAGAGTTATTGACACAGAATGATGATCCCACTTCTGCCTATATTTCAGTCGAATACTTCAGCCTTCAGAAGTTAGTCTTCCTCATGTATCCTAGAAACTTCCATATAAAAAAATGACACTGCGCTTGTGGAGGAAATCTAAGTCAGGATGATTTTGTGGATTATTAATCATATAGTCATCTTGCAACCTATCAGCAACTGTTAGAAGCAATCAAAGCAATGTGGGGGTGGTGGTAGGGGAGGGTGAAACCTCGTATGTCTAATTGCACATGAATGGATCTGATCTAACATCCTACAACCGTCACCATTTGTGGAACTACAAAGTATTACTGAAAAGAGAGACACATTGATGACAGATTCATTAGGCCAAGTGCAAGAATGCCAAATTTCAAATGATCATACCAACATATACAGCAGGATGCTGACTGGTTGTCAAGTCAACTCTAGTATATTGAGACATTGCCATGCAGGAATCATTGAGAAACTACAGCATCTCAAAGTCCCCTGGTAATTCAAAAAATGCACAAGGCTTGAACATATTCCTTTGACAGAGAAAGCAGGTTCCTATATATGAATTATTTTATTATATGAATAATGAGCCATGTTATGAATTTGATTCATTTCCTTAAATTGGCTATTATGAATTTAACTCATTATAATAGGTTGGCCGTCAGTGTAGCGAATGACATTCTCAGGATTGTTGAGCAACTGTTGCCCAGTGGCAGAATCACATCTAGCAATACATGCTTCATTTTGGGTTTTTCAAACACAAACTAATCAGAAATTGTTACCTGCAAACAAAAGAAATATGTTCAAGCCTTGTGCCTTTTATTTGAATTACAAGGCAGCTTAGCATGAACGCCTTGACCTATCAGTTTTTTTTAAATTTGATTTGGTATGATTTATCATTGTCATATGTACCTAAGTACAGTGAAATGTTTTGTTTTACCTGGAGTACAGCCAGATCATACCTTACAAAGATCATAAGGTGTTGGAACAGAGTGAGGAATACAAATTTATGGTTGAAAAGAAGATGAAGACAAAGCAAGATCAACATTAGATTTGAAATTTGAGAGATCCATTAAGAAGTCTAATAACAACAGGGAAAAGACTGTTCTTGAACTTGTAGGTAGGTGTGTTTAAGCTTTTATTGGAGTCGACTTGCTAAGCAATCAGCACCCTTTTTTTGCCTATAGTATAAATAGTTGTGATCATTTGAAATTTGGCATTCTTGTGTTTGTCCTGTTGACTACAGTAAGAAAAGATTCAGCAGGATGTCTCTCTTCTCAGCAATATTTAAGGGGTTCTGCACATACCAAGCAACTGCAAAGTTACGGCTATTTGGGAAATGGTGTAAATTCACAGCCATTCAAAATACATTTGAAAAGGTGCCCAGATTATTATTTCCAGGAGCACTCCCTTCATTGAAAAGTAACAAAGAGTGGAACACAACTTCTGGAAGTGACTATAAAACACAGGTGTGAAAGTTGAAATATGATCTGTTTTAAAATTATTTTTGTCTTCTTATATGACTTGCTGTTCTCATCAAAATGAGAAATGTTAGTGTTGGAGCGGAGAACATTTTCCAGTTCAGATCCCAGTGTCAGCATTAAGCATGGTTGCTCAGAGCAGTATAGCTATCACAGAGATTGGTGATAGCACCAAGTGTCGAGAATAGTGTATAAGGAATATCCTCTCAGATTTTTGGAGTTGTTGCAATTTACAGCACAGGAGAAGGCCACTCAGCTCACTGTTTCCATGCAAACAAGTAGTCAAACAGCCACGCCCACTTCTTCGTAATTAATCTTACCATTCTCCTCCAATATCTATCAGCCAGCTGAGAGGGATTGACTTCATCAGGTTCTACTCTGACGGATCCAGTCACAGCCAGATAGTCCCCTTCATTGGCCATTTTTCCTGCCATAAAACTAAAAGACCATAATATATGGAAGCAGAATTAGGCCATTCACCCCATTGAATCTGCTCCGCAATTTGATCACAGCTGCTAAGTTTCTTCATCCAATTCTCCCGCCTTCCCCTCATACCCTTGATCCCCTTACCTATCAAGAATCTATCAATCCGTGTCTTTAATACATCCAGTGAATGACTTTGATAGTCTCCTGTAGCAACAGATGCACCATCTTCTGGCTGAAGAAATTCTTCTTCATCTTCATCTTCATTCTAAAGGTTTGTCCCTTTCCTCTGAGACTGCACCCTTGGGTCCTCATCTCTATTACCAGCAAAAACATCTTCTCCATGTCCATTCTTCCCAGGCCTCTCAGCATTTCAATGAGATGCCCCCTCATCCTTCTAAACTCCATCAAATACAGACCCAGAGTCCTCAATTGCCCAGGATATAACAATTCCTGGGATCTTTCTTGTAGCATCTTCTGGAGCCCCTCCAATGCCAGGATGTCCTTTCTTAGACATGGACCCCGAAACAGTTCACAATATTCTAAATGCGGTCTAACCTGAGCCTTATCCATCCTCAGCAGGACATCCCTGCTCTTGTGTTCTAGCCCTCTCGAAATGAATGCTAACATCCATTCCTGCCCTCACAATGCCTCTCTGCAGTACAAGGCTTGCTTCTTTATCACAACTACTTTTAAGTGTTTAAGTGGGCGGCACTGTGGCACAGTGGTTAGCACTGCTGCCTCACAGCGTCAGAGACCCGGGTTCAATTCCCACCTCAGGCGACTGACTGTGTGGAGTTTGCACATTCTTCCTGTGTCTGGGTGCTCCGGTTTCCTCCCACAGTCCAAAAATGTGTAGGTTAGGTGAATTGGCCATGCGTAGTGTTAGGGGTAAATGGATCTGGGTGGGTTGTGCTTCGGCGGGTTGGTGTGGACTTGTAGAGCCGAAGGGTCTGTTTCTACACTGTAAGTAATCTAATCTGAATACGTGATGTCAGGTTCGAGATGTACCCTGGTGGCAGAGCCTCTGTATTGTTTAATCTTTATGCAAAATCCATTCCTGGATGAGCCACAAGTTACCCCAGTTAAATATTAGGAAGAAGATAGCTCGTGTCTGCCAGTCTAGCCACAAACTCCATTACCTTACCACTGATTCACTGTCATCCCCGACCACTGACTGAGTCTGATCCATTAAAAAAAATAATCAGAAAGTGTGTCTCAAGAAGCCCATTATCTCACTCCCAGTTGATCTGAATTATTAAATCTTAGAGCAGAATTTTCTGGAATTGTAAATCAGATTCTTCGAATCCAGAGAGGGCTTCGCAAACTGGCCCAGTTTGGTGCGGTTTCAACAATCACTGTTTTTATCTCAAGTATTATTGCGAGAGAATCACCGGATTCCACAGAGTGGATTTGTAACAATTGCCATCAGATGATTGGTAAACCTAATACAGGAATATTAGCAATTTTTGAGAATATCTTCCACCAGATACGTGCATCACCAATCAGGAAGTTGTTTTTTTCAGCTCTGTTCTATTCACAGTTTGGGACTTTATCCTCATATAACAGTAACGTTCACTAAATCCTGCAGAGAGGCATTCAATTGTAACAACAAGCCACATTCATTAGCTAATGGTTTATAGCAACAGAATGAATGGAAATTACTGGGCATAACTGTAATCAAAGGAAGTTTGTAGTACACTGGATAAAACATATCAGAATAATTGGGCACAGAAGAGGTTACGTGGGATTGCAAACAGCATATCTAGTCCTATTAGAGATGCAATCCAGTGAACTACTGGCTTAATAGCTCAACACTCACAGAAAATAAAATTATGGTAAACGTTAGCAGGAACTGGTTACCGGAGTTCCTATATAATGATAGTTGAATAACAAATGGCATGACTTTAGAAATAGAAGATCCTGTTTGATGATTATCCCAAACATTCTAGGACTAATTAGAAATAAAATAATAGTTGCCACATCACATGGTTGGACTTTCAGAAATCATTTGGTAAGGACTCACCAGTGACTGTTGATGAAACAAAAATTCAAGACCACATAGAGAACTGGTTTAATACAAGGAATAAGAAATCACAAAATTCTACAGGACAGAAGAAAAACACTTAATGACACTCATCATGACTGATAGCCTTTTCATAGATGACAGGAGGTGTGTTCTTTTAAATCCTGCAAGATTGTCTTGGAATCCCCAAGTTGAAAGATTATTCCCCTACATCCTATTTCCTAGGTCACTGAACAATGTTGTAATACATATCTTTTTCAATTCTTTTTGAACTCTTGCACCTATTTGAAATTTTTTAAAATGCAAAGTGGGGAAAATGTCTGATTTATATCATTCAATCTGTTAGAAAACACTGGCTGCTTAAAATTGGTGTGCAATGGTGTTGTGTTATCTGGCTGACAGAAACAGGGTATGTGCACAAGGTGATTAGAAGTGAGGGGGGGTCATGTTTCATTATCTCTCAGAATCTCTCCGTACAGAGTTGGCAATCCTGAGACCTGACTGCAGAAACTGATTGTGAGGCATGCTAAAGCTACAGCCAACTCCGAAATAGAGTCCGGGCAATAAGGAAGAGCGAATGAAAGATTTGCAGAAGGTCTAAATCAAAAGCATATGTAGTGCTAGGCAACAGTAAAGTATTGCACAATGGGGAAAAATTGGCAGTACAATACATTGAAGCAATTTGAATTGGCAGACAGAAACCTGGAAAGGAACTGAGAGTTATGGGAATCTTGCTCAATCAGAGAACAAGGAGATGTAATTAAAATGACAAACTGAATGTAAGTGAAGACATAGTTGGAAAAGTGGATTATTTGTCTGCACACATTATGCTGGAGCTATATAGAAGCCAGTAGACCTCAGTCCAAGTGCTGGATGTAATTATGGTCTACACTCGTAAAGGAAATTCATAGACGGAAAGGGTGCAAAGAAGGCAAAGCAAAGACTGATACAAATCAGATGATACTCACCGATTAAAAAGTATCCAATATAATATAGTCCAGTTGGAGCACACTGTCATAAATACAAATTAAGGATAAGTGTGTACTGAGAGAACATCTTGAATAAAGCTTTTGTTTTCTGTAAAGCACGATAAATGCTGTTGTGGTTCTGTTCGCCGAGCTGGGAATTTGTATTGCAGACATTTCGTCCCCTGTCTAGGGGACATCCTCAGTGCTTGGGAGCCTCCTGTGAAGCGCTTCTGTGATCTTTCCATCGACATTTATGGTGGTTTGTCTCTGCCCCTTCCGGTTGTCAGTTCCAGCTGTCCGCTGCAGGTCCAGGTCGATGTGTTTGTTGATAGAATCTGTGGATGAGTGCCATGCCTCTAGGAATTCCCTGGCTGTTCTCTGTTTGGCCTGTCCTATAATAGTAGTGTTGTCCCAGTCGAATTCATGTTGCTTGTCATCTGCATGTGTGGCTACTAAGGATAGCTGGTCGTGTCGTTTCATGGCTAGTTGATGTTCAGATTGGATACAGATCGTTAGCTATCTTCCTGTTTGTCCTATGTAGTGTTTTGTGCAGTTCTTGCATGGGATTTTGTACACTACATTGGTTTTGCTCATGCTGGATATTGGGTCCTTTATCCTGGTGAGTTGTTGTCTGAGAGTGGCTGTTGGTTTGTGTGCTGTTATGAGTCCTAGTGGTCGCAGTAGTCTGGCTGTCAGTTCAGAAATGTCCTTGATGTATGGTAACGTGGCTAGTCCTTTGGGTTGTGGCATGTCCTCATTCCGTTGTCTTTCCCTTAGGCATTTGTTGATGAAATTGCAGGGGTATCCGTTTTTGCCGAATACATTGTAGAGGTGTTCTTCTTCCTCTTTTTCCAGTTCTGGTGTGCTGCAGTGTATTGTGGCCCAGAGACAAGCCACTATAAATGCCGGAGGAAAGATCACAGAAGCGCTTCACAGGAGGCTCCCAAGCACTGAGGATGTCACCTAGACAGGGGACGAAACGTCTGCAACACAAATTCCCAGCTCGGTGAACAGAACCACAACAATGAGCACCCGAGCTACAAATCTTCCCATAAACTTTGAACATGATAAATGCTTTTAATAATCAATCAGGAAAGAAAAAGTAAAGCTATTAAGATGATAACTTTGAAATGTAGAGGTGACTGAATAAAATTAAACCACATAACAATACTATTCCTGCACCTTCTCTCCTTATTTCCCTGTTTTTGTGCCAGTATCTCCGCTTCCCTGACCTGTTTCCCCCATCCAAAGCATTCCTGTACTGCCTGTTTTACTCAGATTGCTATTCTCAGCATCTGCACAAAAGGTTCTTAATCCTTTTGATCAAGATTTATGTGGACAATTATTGTTGAATCTCATAAAGGCTTTCAAAGCCACACATTGCTTTATTCCCTGATCCAATTCTGCTTAGTCATTGATCAATTGATTTAGACCCTATTTAAAAGAAACAGTAGTTTGCAGCTCTGAGTTAAATCAGAAAATTAAAAGTTCAATTGGTTGTAGAGAGTCTCAGAGGTTCTGTTCTTTTGCACACAGTGACAATTTTGCAATTGCAGTCAATCAGGAACCTCTTTGGGTGAGAAACTGTCCACTTTAAGCACTACCCCCTCCACCCCTTCCCCTGCTTGTGATGCAACTACAAATGTAACTGTTTGCTCCTGATGGATTGGGTGGAAGCAAAGCTACAGAGATCACAAAAGCCAACCTCCCATCCATGGACTCCACTTACACTTCTTGTTGCCATGGAAAGGCTGCCAACATCACCGAAGACCCCTCCCACAGCACTCATACTCTCTTCTAACTGTCAGACAGAAGATAAAGAAGCTTAAACACCAACAGGTTCAAGAACAGCTTCTTCCCTGCTGTTATTAGACCATTAAATGGACGACTCTAATTTCTAGGCGGAATTGGGTACTGCAGATGCTGGAGATTAGAGTCAAGATTAGAGTGGTGCTGGAAAAGCACAGCAAGTCAGGCAGCATCCAAGGAGCAGAAAAATCGACGTTTCGGGATTTGCCTGCTCCTCGGATGCTGCCTGACTTGCTGTGCTTCTCTAATTTCTAACCTAATATTGATCTTCCGCCTAGGAACCCTCCAACCACAAGGGATGAATGCAGATTTCTCCAGCTTTCTCATTTCCCCTCCCCCCACCTTTACTTCGTCCCAACCCTCAGACTCAGCACCGCCTTCTTGACCTGCAATCTTCTTCCCGACCTCTCCGCCCCCACCCCCTCTCCGGCCTATCACCCTCACCTTAACCTCCTTCCACCTATTGCATTCCCAATGCCCCTCCCCCAAGTCCCTCCTCCCTACCTTTTATCTTAGCCTGCTTGGCACACCCTCCTCATTCCTGAAGAAGGGCTTATGCCTGAAACGTCGATTCTCCTGTTCCTTTGATGCTGCCTGACCTGCTGCGCTTTTCCAGCAACACGTTTTTAAGCTCTGATCTCCAGCATCTGCAGTCCTCACTTTCTCCTTGTTGATCTTGCTTTTGTAAAGCTCCTTTGCAGTCATAACCTTGGATGCCTCACTCTGTTTAAACACTTTATGTTCTGTATGTCCTTGTAGATTATGATCTGCCGATACTTCTTGCAAAACAAAACTCTTCTCTGAAATGTGGTACATGTGACAACAATAAATCAAATCAAATCAAACCATTGACTGGTTGTTGCAAAATTCTCTATTTGTGCCCAACCCCATTCCCATTCCCAACTCTCAATCCTCAGTACCACTCCCCCAATCCCCAACCCCAACCCTGCTCCCTACCCCCATCCAATCCCCTCCTATGGCTACTCATCCTTCATATTGTTTACAGTATCACGTATTTAATGCACTGGAAATTCTTCCTGTGTAAATAATCATGAACTCTAACAAATTGGGAGGAGATTTATGACATTCTGCTCTTTACTTCATGACAACGATGGCTCACCTTAATGTTGCTGAAATTGCTACATCTGTGTTGAAAAAATAAGTTAAACAAGTCATGAAAACTTGGGAGTGGCATTCACTATCACAAAAATTTTTCAATAGATAAAACTGTGGTTCTACTTGACCACTCTCCCTCCTCCGCCCAGAACAGGAACAACTGAAACTAGATTCTCACCCTAGCAGATGGTTAACAATTTAAAAAATTTAAAAATGCATTTTCTCACTTTTCTCTTCTCCATCATCTCTTTCTCTCTCTCCTGTCTTTCCCTCTCTTCCTTTCTCTTCCTGTGTCTGATTTGAAACTAATTCGGAATAGTTTCTCCTTCATCATTGCGCTGGTACTTTCCCTGTTTTTAAATCATCTTCTAACAAGGTATGTCATTCACCAAGGTACCAGATGCTGTATAATTGCTAATAACTCACCTTTCCAACATTAGATGCTGCAAAAAATTTTACACTGGTGCGCAAGGGAAAAGAAACATCAACTAAAATGTGCATGTTGTGAGATGCTCCATCCAGCAAATTCTGGACCATTAATTTTGTCTATGTTTACCACACTATTATTTCCTGCTACACCATGTGCTAGCCAGTGTTCTTCTTGTTGTTCAACAATTAATGGTTTCCATCTAGGGTCAATACATTTTACGTTACTGCAGTTTCACACTTTCCAGCTCCATAGGTTTATTTGACAGTTAAGTCCCAAATTAAAGTCAAGTGCAGTATTTTTCTACTCCATCCAAAGTCGAAGAAGGTCACATGAGAACATTTGGCAAAATCAGGAGCAGATAATTTATAGAGGGTTCTCTGCACCCACAAAATGACTCAGATACCTGGAGAGGTAAGTATAAGGAGTATGAATGCTGCTCTAAGAGTAAGGCAAGTCATGGAAACCTATAAAAAATAATCAGAACAAAATGTCTAGGTTTGACTGAATAATGTGCTCTTTTCCATTGAAATATATCTCCTCAGAGAAAAAAAAGCACTGATTTTGAAAATGTCACTATCATTAATTGCTAAGCAACAAAAAAAGCATTAGTTTGGCAAATATTCAGGAATCACATCCTTAACTCATCTTTCAGAGCAGACTGCTCATAAAGATATTTCTACAATCACAGAACAGACTGATGGACTGCGTGAATAGTGTTTGAGTATCATGATGACCCAGGTTTTGTGATGGTGATAATTGCAGCATTTTGTTTAGCCTTCATGGTCTTTGCTGCTGGGAATAGCTCCAGGGCCTGAATTTTAGCAGCTCCTGGGTGAAAGAAACAGAGGTGAGGGACCCTATAAAATAACAAGGTCCTGCTGCAAGGGACGTTTCCCAGTGGCAGGCAGGAGGTGACCCAGCACACACATCAACTACCCACTCCATTTTGACGGATGGTCAATTTTCGTTATGAAGACCCTATTATGGATCATTAAGCAGAGCCACTGGCATTTTACCAGCTGCAGGACAGTCAGCCAGCATGCAGGGAGATCACCACCTTCAAGGAGGTAGCCTTCCTGTGACAGTGTAGTAACAATGGAGCCATAACCCCCCATCGACCAAAATGTGGGTAATAGGCAAAAAAGGAGTCCTCTGTAATCCCCTCAGAGATGTTCTCCAACAATCACAAGGCCACGTGCTTACTGTCATCTTAAATTTATTATATCCATCTTCCTGTGCAAGGTATCCTACCTGTCTCGTGTCCACCTCTTCTGTCCTTAATTGACAAAGAGCAGAGAGGTGGAAAAATAGGAGGGCACCTCATTGAAATCCCTGCTGTACGCAATTAGAAGCCTGAAGTTAGTCTTAATGTTAGGGACATAGAGTCTTTGGGATAATTCAGCCTTGGAGTTTGCACTATCCAGAAGTTGTTATCAGTGATTCTATCCTCCAGAGGATGCGCTATTGAGTTATTCTCAAACTACAATAAAAGGAAATCAATTGTATTGACAAAAATTTGCACTTCTAACTCTATTAAATGCACAGCAAAAGCACATGAAAAAGATATACTTTATTAAATGTGATCTTACAGGGAATTCAATGGAGTATTATCTTCACAATTACTGCTAAATACTCCAAATATTCCTACAAAATTTATTTTAAATGTACAGAATGTTACCTGACAAGATATATCCACATTTATGCAAACACATTTGCTCAATCTGTTTATCTATCTTTTAGCTTCCACAATAATCTAATCAATAATTTTGAACTTGAAATTTAAATTAAAATTGAAGTGCCTTTAACTTTTGAACGTGATGTGTTTGAATACTTCAATGTGATTGGCAGCCTATCTGCTTGCTGACATCACTGCTGCTGTATGTCTAGAGATCACCAGTATTGAAAAGTCAAAAGAGGAAAATCACAAAATGGAGATCACTAGATCTTTGTGAGCAACTATCGTTGAAGTCAGTAGGGAGTGCCCTTGGTTTGCTATTATCCACAACAATCAAGTTGTGTGGGTTTATAAAATTGATGGCTTCATTGGTGAAGCTACAATGTCATAGAAATATCGGGAAAGAAATCATCACAGACGAAAGCCAGTTCATTATTGTCATTATTCTACATCTAGAATGTTTAAAAGGAAAAGGAAGCCTTGTACTTGGTGGAATGTTAATGATATTTAAAATGACATAACTTTTCACTTTACAGTCCATGAGACCTCAGCTAAGGGATATGAGTGATGTTAATGGCTATCAGAACACCAACACATTGACATCTTCCCACCAAATCAATTTGAAGTCTGCTAATGTGTCAGAAGGTACACAAGTCCCAGGCTGGCCAGGAGAAACAATATGCAGCAGGTCCTTCTGAACATGTGACTACTAGGAAGAAAGGCCAAAGCGCATGCCAAGAAACACCTATCAAGACAGTCACCTCAGAACGAGGAAGTAAGACAGAGGCATAATGATAATGAAGCACCAACTCAGGCTGCAAGAACAAACTCAACATCCTGTGACCACTGTAATAGAAAACAGCAGGACATATTGCTAACAGTGCAGTTGGTATTTCAGTTGAGGGTTTCTTGTTCCAATTCAGGATTGAGACTCATTGGATGGCATCAGTGGGAGTCTTATGAATTGCTCAGCAACAGAATGCTGAAGATGGAGATATATTTCTGTAAGGAACAAAGAAAATGCAAACAGGACACTTAATGTGTGGGCCACATTTCCAATTCACACTCTTCCACATTCACCAACGGGTTTTTCCTTGCAGCTTCTCCAGTCTGTTCCAGGTCCTCTTATTGCTATCCTTACTGTGTCTGTAAGGTTGTCCTTCTGTTGGCCCTTTGAAGAAAGAGAGGTTTTGCAATGTGCAACAACAATCCTTGAAATTTTGTGGTGTGTGTTGCAGACCAACACCAGATCTGTCAAGGCATCGAAAGCATTGTTCCAGTAATCCAGTACTATGTTTACTGATTTCTGAGGTTGATGTTTTTCTTCCTGCCCTGTGCTCTGGACTGGAATTGTTCAGTTGTGTTTTAAGTCATAGTTACAGGAGGTGACCTTGACTGTTCTACAGTCCCTTGAGATCAACCTTTGATAGTCGGGAAAGGGTGGAAAAGCGAACTGCCAACGATTAATGTATTTGTCTGAGAATTCAATTATATGGTACTGGTGATAATCACAGATAAGCTTTACAATAGGACTGTGGTCTCTTTTGCTCACAAAAGAGGTAGGGCCATTGCATAATAGATTTGATGGGGTTACATTGGTATTATATACACATCTGAAAATATTGTTAATCACTTAAAAGAATTGCTCATTTCTCTCATGCATTGGTTGCACTTGCAAAAGGAGAAGACCAAGTTTCACTTATGGTTTCTGGATGTCCCAAGCTGCATTATAATCAAGGATGACTGAGGTGTCGTTACAAATATTGAGTGGGAAACACACTGACCGATTCACAAACAGCAGGGTCCTACAACTGCAATGACATGATTATCAGCTACTCTGTAGGAGTTTGTTGGGAGATTAATATTGCCCAGGTCATGGACCTATTTTTGCTACCTCCAGTGTACCGCAGCAAACTCATTTACATCCACCAGATTAGTTTAATATCTCATCTGAAAGAAATCATAGAGCCTGCAATGACTGCGAATAGTTCTTTGCATCTGTCCATTCTGGGCTGATTGATATCATGTATTGAGTCATAGGAGTTGGGAGGTCATGTTGCAACTATACAGGACATTAGTTAGGCAACTTTTGGAATACTTCATTTAATTCTGGTCTCCCGGCTTTAGGAAAGATGTCGTTAAACTTGAAAGAGTTCAGAAAAAATTTACAAGAATGTTGTCAGGGTTGGAGGGTTTGAGCCACAGGCAGAGGCTGAACAGCTTGGGGCTATTTTCCCTAGAAAAAATGAGGACTTTCTTCCCTAAAAAAAAGTGTGGCACTAGAAAAGTACAGCAGGTCAGGCAGCATCCGAGGAGCAGGACAGTTGACATTTCGGGCATATGCCCTTCGTCAGGAATGTGATGGAATTTTTGCTGGAGTATTGGAGACTGAGGGGTGACCTTAAAGAGGTTTATAAAATCATGAGGGGTGTGGATAGAATGAATAGCCAAGGTCTTTTTCCCAGAGTAGGGGAGCTGAAAACGAGAGGGTATAGTTTGAGGTGAGAGGAGAAAGATATGAAAGGGACCTAAGGGGCAACTTTTTCATGCAGAGGATTGTGTATGTATGGAATGAAGTGGTAGAGGTTGGTTTTGTAAATATATGGCTTAGTGCACACGGCATTCAGAAGCCTTTGATGATGTATCTGTTTCGTGCGCAAGAGGAGGTCACGTGGTGCTCTGTTTCGCGCGCAAGAGGAGGTCACATGGTGCTCTGTTTCGCGGGCAGAAGGAGGTCACATGGGGTCTGACGTCCAGGAACGCGAGGGGACAGAGAGTGGAGTCAGATCAACATCCAATCAGAAGACAATCCCACCTCAGTGATTGCATGACGTTCTGTACTGTATAAAAGACTGGGTCAGGGACAGGAATACGTCGGACTTTGTGAACTGACACACTTTGCTGTTTGTCAGGGACGAGAAGTCCTAGACCCAGAGCTCTGTATACTTTATCCACTTACTGCTAAAATAAACTAAGAGTTTGAGACCGAATATCTTCTCCTATTGCTTTATTGAGAGAACACGCAGGACTTGGCTCACACATAGAGGAAAGTAAGCTGGTAGATTGAGCCAAAGTCCAACAGTATAATCACAATATTTAAAAGGCATCTGGATTGGTATGTGAATAGGAAGAATTTAGAGGGACAAGGAGCAAATGCTGGCCAATGGGACTAGTTTAATTTAGGATATCTGGTGAGCTGGATTGAAGGGTCTGTTTCCATGCTGTACATCTCAGTGATTCTATGATATCCATGATGTTCCCAGTGCAAGGTTAGAACAACACCAACACGTACAAGTTAAGTGGTGGTCACAGCCACTGGCAATTCCAGGCATTGGTGGGAGTGAGTGAGAAGGCTGATTACTGCATTGTGGCTTTCTTGGTAAATCAAAGCCTCCACAACTTGGGTGGGTGAGGGCACATGCAACTCTGCTGAAGCCAATGTTAATATGGGTTTGCAGGTGGATGGGTGCAGAGCCCCGCTGGTTGAGCCTAAGCTCCCACTACGGCTCCACCTCCTCTACATCCAAAGGGATACAGGAGAATTTCCGATGAAAAATCCATTGCAACAATATAGAGAAGACGAAAGTAGATGCTGAACCATGACAGTTTGTAGAAACTAGAGTAAGTTGTACAGCCCCTTAGGACTGCTGCATCACTCAGTTCAATCATGGCTGGCCTTTATCAGCTGGCAAAAAAAAATAATGCTCTTGAAAGAACTGATTGACAACGAGAGCAAAACCACAAAGAAATCAAGACAAAACCGATGATGCCACATCTCGAGCGACGCATGTTAACTGCACTGGAAGTTGCTGGTTTACAGCAGAACCTCAGTCAAGCTGAGTTCTGAAGACCTGCAGCATATCCTGCTCAAATATCCGCATCTTAAATAAAATCTGAGGAAAATATCACTTAATACCCAGAATGAGAAATCCACAGAGTTGCTATCGTTCTGAATTCCTTTTACATTCAGTTCCAGATGCTGAGGGTTTATAAAATTAATCTGTTTACATGTGGAATGGGGGCGTGGGATTTTGCAGATTTCTGAGGTTCTGTCAGTTTATCAAAAATTGCCGACAGACAATGCACGTGACGTTCTCCTTCGAAAGGTCAGAACACAGTGTCATTTCTTTTGACAGATCTGTTGCAACGAAATTTATGTCTCTTGAAGCTCGATTTCAGCACTTGATATTTTGCTTTTCTGCCACAAATCTAATTTGTGGCAGTCTGTCTCAGCTGTGAGTCTATTTAAATGATGTAACTATTACCACTGGAGGGAAAATATTGTGGAACATATATTGGCCCTGGAACAGCAATTCACAGAATCACAGAACTGTTACTGGCCCAATGCAATGGATTCTGCTTGAACAATTCCCTTGCCCCATCCACACACAAGCCCTCTCTTGCCCACCAAAATAAAAATTAAGAGAAAGGTGCCACCTGCTAAAGAAAAGAATAAACAGATTTCAGGTGCCTAAGGACCTGCTCTTTGCTCCATTACTTCAACAGGAGTTCACCAGCTTCTTATTGAGATGTAGTGACTTTCTCCATGTCATTAGTAAATGACTGCAGGTTTAAAACTCCTTGGAGTCAGTCCAAAACATTGGAACATCTGCTGCAGACTGAACCTTCAACCCATCTCAAACTCAACCTGAAATTTTGCAAGTAATTAAAAGTCCCCAAGTCCCCTGACCAGAACACTGAACAAATGAGCAATTCATCCTGAAAATCACAGGAATAGCAAGCATTGGTAGGCATCATTCCACCCCTTCCAATCCACCCCATCTTCCCCAACAAACCCTCAAAGAATGTCAAACTGGAGAAAAGAATTGCTTTGCAGTGATTTGTATCAAACTCACAGAGTCTGTCAAGTGCACAGTGGATGTGAACCCAGCTGAAACTCCCATCCAACTCACTGAACATTGGCACAGATGGAATAGCCTATCACCCAATAACAACTACTTGAATTTACATGGTGCCTTTAAAGAAATAAAACTTCACAGGAGCCTTAAAGAGCAAAATATGACCCCTGGAGGGAATATGAGTTCAGATGAGCAAAAGCTTAGGCAAAGAGGTTGGTTTTAAAGAGTGGGTCTTAAAGAAAGCTTACCCAGTTGGCGAAGACAGTAGTATTGTAGCATTATCACTAGAGGAGCTATCGTAGATCCCAGGCTAATGTTTCTGGGACACAGGTTCAAATCCCAACGTGGAAGATGGTCAGGTTTGAATTCAATGAAATTTTGGAATAAATGGTGACCATGTAACCAATATCAATAGTTATAAAATCCCATCTGGTTTAATACTGTCCTTTAGGGGAGAAAATCTGCTGTCCTTAACTGGTCTGACAACCATGTGACTCCAGACTCAGACCAATGTGGTTGACTCAACTGCCTTCTGGGCAATTCAGGTTGGGCATAAATGTTGACCAGCCAAAGACACTTACATCCCATGAGCAATTGTTTTCTTTTTAAGTGAGATAGAGAGGGGAGAAATAGCTACTGGAGGGAATTGCAAAGCATGGTCATTAGGCAACGGAAAACATGGTCAACAGTGAAGCAATGAAAATTGAGAGTGCTCATGGGGCCAGAGCTAGAGGTTTACAGACAGCTCAGAGGATTATAGGTCTGGAAGAGGTCATAGAGATAGGCAGAAATGTTGGATTTGAAAAAAGGATGACAATTTTAGAATTTGAACACAGCTTGACCATGAGACAATGTAGGTCACCAAATACAAGGGATAGGAAACAGTGAGTGTGGGTTGAGGCATGGGGGAGCAGAGTTTTAAATGACCTTGTGTTGAGGCTGTGAGCATAGAATGTAAAAGAGCAGCCAACCTAGCAAACATGGATCTAACAGGAATAGCTTGGACCAGGTACTCACCAATGATAGGGTATTACCCACTGTTGGGAATCTAATTGAATTTGTTCACAAGCATTTGCCTTTCGGCTCTCTATGTAATGTTGATACTTCACCAGAATCACAGCAAAGCCCAAGTGTTCAATAGGATCACCAATGCCTCAATTAAGTGTTTGAGGTTAAGGAGAATGTTGCTTGAACAAGAAAACCCAATTTTGCCAAACGATGACTGATAATTACTTCTGCAGTTTACATGGTTCTACAGATTTTCTGCCCAATGTTAAGAAGTTTGTGCAGTTGACATTTATTCAATGGATGCTTGACTGAAATAGTTTGATTAAATGGGTCCCAATGAGGGCAAATAATTGAGTTCAATGCTCATTACTTGTGTTCCAACAAAATCCAAGAGGTCACCTAGCAGCAAACTTAATCCATTCAAGAACAAATGCATTTGTATAAACATCATTAGTTTGTGTACCCTGCCACTTAGACGTATAAAAGATCACACATCTACAGATTTCTGTTTCAAATTGCCTCCACATCATAGCCAACTACTATTGCTGCAATATAGAAGCAACTTTTGGAAAATATAATTGTCTATTAGATAGATACAGTCTAGTACATCTTGCAGTCTCTCAGCAGCCTCTAGACCATATCCTCTGACACTGTTGCAAGCATTCTTGCATGTCTCTATTTCATCAGCACTAATGTGGTCTGTCCTTCCCTAAATTTCTACTTTTCCTCCTAAATTTCCTAAATTTCAAACACACAATCCTGCACTGTCATCCTCCATGTAGCAAACCCCACGTGTAACAAAACAACTTTCATCACACTGTTCACTTGATGTTTGCCAGCAACACCTAGGGTTCTTGACAATCAGTCCTCCCATCTTCTTACAATGTATAGATCTTTAAAAGTTAAGTTTGGTGTTGCCTTCTTACTATTTCTTTGGCATGCTTCATATTTCACCCAAGTTTCTATCCTGCTTTGATCCTTCATGACAAGTAATAAGTTTTAAAATCCACCTTTTTAAAACAAAAAATATTTAAGAGATGTGTTCACAGGTCACATTTATTGTCTGTACCCGGATGTCAATGTGCCTTCATTCCTGAACTGCTTTGGCTTTTGTCTTGATAAAGTCAGGATTTTGATGAAGAGATATGAAGGAAGATTAGCTAATGTCCAAGTCAGGATGCTCTGCTACCTGGAAGGGACTGGAAATTTCACTATCTTGGTCCATCTCCAATTTTTTTTTAGATTAGATTAGATTACTTACAGTGTGGAAACAGGCCCGTCGGCCCAACAAGTCCACACCGACCCGCCGAAGCACAACCCACCCATACCCCTACATTTACCCCTTACCTAACACTACGGGCAATTTAGCATGGCCAATTCACCTGACCTGCACATCTTTGGACTGTTTGTGGAGAAAGGAAGTAAATTAGAAATAAGCTTGGCAAATTGATAGAGCACACCCTGTAGCCTCTACATTCTGCAGACAAGTAAACCGATATGGAGAGTTGGGATATTGAGTTCCCCGAGCCAGTAATCATACAATAGTTTACCCTATTTTTGGATAAGAAATAAAATGACAATCAGGAATAACATTGATCTATTACGGTGTGGGGGTGGGGAGGAATAAAGGTTAAATTCCACTAAAGATTCCTCCAACAGAATTTCACATATATGCTAAATCTGGGCCATCAGGCCTTTTTATTTTCAAACCAAATTGCTGTTCAATAACTCCTGAAAAATTGACAAAATGTTGGAAACGTTATTTTAAAAGCAGAATGGTTGGGAAGTGAGAGCCAGAATTAAATGCACAAATTAAAAATTAGTGCAACAGAGATGCAATTAGATCACACCAGACTCTGATCAGAATGTTTCCTTTAGATACAAAATATTTGACAGCTCTATCAGACATCATTCCCTCAAAAGCAATTATTTCCTCACAGTATATGAAACAGAATATCTAATAATTACATTGTGCTCACGCGATGAAGCTACTATGTAGTCCACAATCTATAATATTATGTTAGCCATTAGCTTTTTAAAAACACATTTGAATTTGTGTAGCCATTTAAGGCTATGAGCAACCATCTATCACGCACCCTCTATTCCACAATGCAACAATCTATATCACTCTAACACATCATCACCATTATAGCATGAATATATGCTATCATTCTTTCATTATTGCTGAAATTCCTAACCTGACACCATTGATGTAATGGACCATCGATGTAACGTCCTCAAATATTAATACACTGGAATCCATGATAAAATCTCATAAAAGATTATATTCATTATGGCTCCTGTAATTAAGAACACCCTGTAAAAACACACAAACACTTAGAAGGTATTTTTAGCACACTCTCCAATTGCAAAATTATTGTGAGGAATGTACTTTTTTTTCCCTATAGTTCTACAGCACAAGCTAAATAAGGTTTACTCCATTTAGATCAGGCAGCTTAAAATAGATAGTTTCACTATCAGGAGCTCTTAAAACCCTGGAAGGAATAACCAAGCTTGACAGTGCAAGAGAGCTGATTAACATCAGTTAAAAACACAGGATGCTAAGAGGCAGCTAGATAATGGAAAGGAATTGGACTTTCAAATACACCTCAGTACCCTGGCTGATTTTTCTCCAGGGGTGTAGGTGAGAAAATATCATGGCTCAACAGTGCTTTAATGAACAGTGTTTCCGACCGGGATTTTCCTTGGTCCTGTGGCTCAGTAATATTAGTATTCACAGTTCTGCCAGAAGGGTCCACTCACATGCCTTATTTTCCCATCCCAAGTCATTTATAATTGGGGAGGGGGAGCTGGTTAAAAAAAAATACAACAGGGAGCAATGAACGCCTCCCTCATCCACTCAGCTAAGAAATGAAGCTTGATTTGGCATTGAGGCCACACGCCCCTCCATCTGCTTGTTGGCACATATTTATGCACACCAAGAATATGAATACATAAAACATTTGGACAGCGCTTAGGAAATTTAGTCAGATAAAATGGGATGCATAAGACTAATTGGTGACACACGTACACACATAGTGTCCAAACTTTGCACAACACCCAATATTAACCCACCCTTTACTTGTCGTGGCATTGTCACATCAATTACAGATTTTTAAATTGCATTTCAAAACCATTTGGCTAAAGTTGAGAGGTATGCACAGTCTAACCATCTACTGTCAACAGAAAGCCATTTAGAATCAGGATCATAGAGCCAGAAATGTCTTAAAATGACAATTAGATTTGATAAATCATAAATATAATCATTAGGTAGGGCTATGTTTGTTCTAATCCTTAGCTTTATATACATTACAGTGGATCAATATCAATGCGACCAGTTCTATCTATATGCTAATCCCAGCAAAGGGTATTAGAAAGAACAAGCCCCACAACCCGTTTGAATGTTTAATAGTAGCAATTGGATGTTGTTTGCCAGATGCAGTTGTAAGTTGTTTTAAATTGGTTATGAACTAAAAACATTTGGACACAACAGACACCATCACCTCAAACACTGGAATCTACCACTTGGAAAGCCTGTACTGGACACGAGTTACATTTATAAATATAGATCCAATAACTGCAGACAGTTACTGTGAGCTATGGGCCCATTCCCTCATACACACCATGGATTTTCTTGTTAAGTTGTGATAGATTGCCCTCCATAAACAGCACCATTTCTAAGCTTTTACCTGGAACTGGAGTGGTACAACCTTCGTAAAGAGGTTTAAAACTAAGAGGAATTGGTCGGCTCACAGCTTCACCAGACAACTTTGGTGTGAAATATCAGCAAGTTTGACTTCTATATTCTGGAATAACATATTTTTTAAAAATGCAGCAGGTAAATATTCCAAAACCGAACTTGCGCCAGTGAATCCTGGAGAAACATTTGATCTTAATAATGCAAGACACCACTTGAAAACATTAGCAGGTCTTTCAGATGCTGATTGATCTCTTGTGCATTTTCAATGTTTTATTTATTTATTTTTCATGTTTGCAGAATAGTTTTGAATGCATTCCATAAATTAGAAATTAAAAACTTGCAAGGGCCTTTGAAATAAGCTTGTGTAATAATATCATTTTTTTTAAAAAAATGCAATAATGACATGAAGAGTTTTGCATTTTTACTAGTTCCAGACTGTTTAAAAACGACAGTTTGTTTTGAAATGTTTTTCTGGGACCATGTGTGTGTACATTCCCTGAAGATTAGATTAACTGTGTTAGCCTGCTCAAGACACAGCCTTCAGCAGAGTCTGAAGTCAATGCATCTGTGGGTTTATTGACCAGTTTAGAATCCCACTACCTTCAATGGTTGAGTCGTTTTAATTTACAAATGTTAACAGAAGCAGAGTACAGCCGATGCAATACTGGGCTGTTAATTTAATTTAGCTTCCTATAGATCGCCATTAAGTAACTTATTTTCCTTGAAAAGCACATCAATTGTTCACAGTACAACTGGGTGTGATAATACAATGCCCAAGGCCAGGAGATGATTTCATACTTATTCCTGGACAGTTGTATACTCTGCAGATAAAGGTAGAACAACAAAGATATTCAATTGTAGACTTCAATAAATTAATTAGAACGATTGAATCTCGGTACTATTCCTTCATAAGACACTATTAAGATGTTCTTCTTTTCCACCTCCGTATTACAGTTCCTTCAGTTCACACTTTGTCATCGCCTTCCTGCTCTGACTCAGTCTCCCACAAAGTCTATCACTGTCACACCATGTCACAGCCTGGCATCCTTTCTTAATCTTTGCATATGTATCCTTGCCTTTCCAGGTCTGGCATTCCCACATTCTCCCTGCCTGTTTCTCTCCTGCTCCATCTCTGTTACAATCTGTACCCCAACCCATTGTTAATGTCTCTCCATAAAGTCCAATCTCTGTCCAGCTTTCTTCACAGAGAAACTGAAAGTGAATGAGGGAGCAACTGACAGAGAAAGAGAGGGTGAGTGAGACACTGATTGTGAGTCGAGCTATTGTTACCCTGATGGGATTTCAATTCCAGTTCCAAGGATCCACTGCCTAATAAGTGAGTATTGGCTAGTTCCTGACACTGTTCCCTGGTGCCTGAGTCCTAGCCCCAGTACTGGAGCCTGATCCCTGATCCCAGCTAGCCCAAGTCCTCACAAGATCCCTGATCCCAGTTCTTGATCCTGGTTTCAAAATCCTCAGCTGACACCTCGATTCACAGTTTCTGAGTCCTCGAATAAATCCCTGATCCCAGTACCCGACCGAACTTCCTGATCCCAAGCCTTGGTTCCTGATCCTAGTCCTTGCATCCTCAACTGCATCCCTGAACCCAGTGCCAAACATTGGTTCCTAATCCCTGAGTCCTCAAACAGATCCTATATCCCAGTGTCTGACCTTGGTCCCTGATCACTGAGTTCCCAGACAGGTCCCAGATCCCAGTGTCTGACCTTTGACCTGATCCCTGAGTCCCCAGACAGATCATTGCTCCCAGTCGCTGAACCAGATTCAGTGATCCCAAATCCTGAATTTGGTCCCTTGCACAGAACTCCAATCTGAGGGATCTCCCTAAAGGAGCCAGCCCTCTCTGCTTCTGGTCATTCTCTGACCCATAGAACATAGAAAATAGAACATAGAACATTACAGCGCTGTACAGGCCCTTCGGCCCTCGATGTTGCACTGACCTGTGAAATTAATCTGATGCCCATCTAACCTACACCATTCCATTATTATCCATTTGTATGTCCAATGCCCATTTAAATGCCCTTAACGTTGGCGAGTCTACTACTGTTGGAGGTAGGTCGTTCCATATCCCTACTATTCTCTGAGTAAAGAAACTACCCCATATATCTGTCCTAAATCTATCACCCCTCAATTTAAAGTTATGTTCCCTCATGTTAGCCTTCACCACTGGAAGAAAAAGGCTCTCACTGTCCACCCTATCTAACCCTCTGATTATCTGAAATGTCTCAATTAAGTCACATCTGAACCTTCTTCTCTCTAATGAAAACAGTCTCAGTTCCCTCAGCCTTTCCTCGTAAGACCTTCCTTCCGTACCAGGCAACATCCTAATAAATCTCCTCTGAACCCTTTCGAAAGTTTCCACATCCTTCCTCTAATGTGGTGACCAGAACTGCATGCAATACTCCAGGTGTTGCCTTACCAGTGTCTTGTACAGTTGAAGCATGACTTCATGGCTCCAAAACTCAATCCCCCTACCAATAAACGCTAACACACCATATACCTTCTTAACATCCCTATCAATCTAGGTGGCAACTTTCAGAGATATATGCACCTGGACACTGAGATCTCTCTATTCATCTACATTGCAAAGAATTTTGCCATTAGCCCAGTACTCTGTATTCCTATTGCTTCTTCTGAAGTGAATTACCTCACACTTTTCCACATTAAACTCCATTTGCCACTTCTCAGACCAGCTCTGCATCTTATCTATGTCTCGCTGTAACCCACAACATCCTTTGGCACTACCCACAACTCTGCCTACTTTAGTGTCATCTGCAAGTTTACTAACCCATCCTTCTACACCCACATCATTTATAAAAATGACAAACAGCAGTGGCCCCAAAACAGATCCTTGCTGCACACCACTGGTAACTGAGGTCCAGGATGAACATTTCCCATCAAACACCACACTGTCTTCTTTCAGCTAGCCAATTTCTGATGCAAACTGCTAAATCACCTTCAATCCCAAACTCTGTATTTTGTGCAATAACCTCCCATGTGGAACCTTGTCCAACACCTTACTGAAGTTAGTCTACACCAAATCAACCATTTTACCTTCATCCACCAGTTTTCTCACCTTCTCAAAAAGTTCAATAAGGTTAGTGAGGCACGACCTACCCTTGTCAAAACAATGTTAATTCCTAATGAAATTATTCCTTTCCAGATGATTACAAATCATATCTTTTATAACTCTTTCCAGCACCTTACCCACAACTAAAGTAAGGCTCACTGGCCAATAATTATCAGGGTTGTCCCTACTCCCCTTCTTAACCAAGGGAACCACATTTGCTCTAGTCTTCTGGTGCTTCTCCTGTTGACAATGATGATATAAAGATCAAAGCCCAAGGCTCTGCAATCTCCTTCTTGGGTTCCCAGAGAATCCGAGGATAAATCCCATCCGGCCCCAGGGTCTCATCTATTTTCAGATCTTCCAAAATTGCGAAAACCTTCCGTTTGTCAACCGCAATCCCATCCAATCTAGTAACCCGTATCTCCGTCTTTTCACTAACATTGTCCTTTTCCAATGTGATTACTGACCATCTTGCTGATATTTTGACTGACCACCCTCTTTCCCTATTTTTCTAAACTGGGTTTCACTTAGAGCAAACTCTAACGTGCGCCAAACGAGACAGAGACTGGTGCTTCACGGAAAGTGTCATAATTACAATGAATTCAGGAAATGAAAAGCCACACACGGACCCACACAACTTCTGAACTGGAATTTTTTTGAGTTTAGATGATGGACCAGCATTTCAATACAACTTCCCGGCTACAACCCAACAGGAGAGCGGAGAGTTACAAGATTATTGACAGGATGCTGTGGGTCTCTCTGACTCCTGGAGCAGGCTATAACCGAAACTCCCTCAGAATCCAGCAACAATGGACTCATTTCAAACAATGCTCCGTGCACAGCCAATGAACTCGTGAACTTCCTCCAGCCCCTGGTATCCCGGCGCTGGGACCACATTCAAATCCAACAGTATTTGCCGAGCTTCTCGTGACCAATAACCACCGAGAATCGGGTCTTTCACCGACTCTACGCTGGAATTGGACGTGAAAAGCGCCGAGCCTGACTCCAGTGGTTCAAGCGCTGTTGCATCGAGTGGCAGCCCTGGTTTAAAATGTGATCCTGCAGCCTCCCCTATGTGTTGGTAACCAGACCTGCGAGAGAATTGTACATCTCGGAGATTCAGGATTTCATCCGAGCCCCCATGCATTACCAAGGCAGGGGATAAAGGAAAGGCGGGGTATACTGTATTTTCCATTAGACTTGAGCAACTGATGTATGGCAAGGCGTGGATATGAGAAGTGTGCACCCCGAAATGTTTCATTTAATCAAATGTTGTGGATACTGAAAGTGAGGTTACACAAAATCCCCGCAGAAATGGCTTAGGTGGAAATAGGCGCTTGTTTAGCACCTTCAGAAGCTGTGTCTAGTCTGTACTGGACTGACATCAAGTGACATGGGGCGGGGGGAGAACAGAAAGGTAGGGGTGGGAGGGGAAAACAGAATAAGGAAGGGGGAAGAGGGAGGGAGGGAAGAGGTGGATGGAAAAGGGGGAGAAAGGGGCGGGGTCATTGGGAAAGGGGAGAGGTGATGGATGGGGAGTGAAAGGAGTAAGAGGAGGGAAGCAAGTTAGGTCAGGAGGGAAGGGAAGGGAAAGAGGGTAGGAAAAAGGGAGGGGGGAAATGGGAGGGAGGAGAGGGGAAAAGAGAAGGGAGGGAGGGGGAAGGGGAAGAAGGTAGGGTGAAAAGGGAGGGAAAACGAAAATGGGGAAGGAGAGGGAAGAGGGGACGGAGGCGAGCGGAATAGGGGAGAGGGGAAGGGGAGGAAGAGAGGGAAGGGAGGAGGGAACGTGGGGAGAGTTGGAGGTGAGTGAGGGGGAAGAGGGGATAGGTGAAGTAGGGGAGGGTGGGAGGGGTGGAAGGGGAAGGGAGGGAGGTGAGTGAGGGGGAAGAGAGGATAGGTGAAGTAGGGGAGGGTGGGAGGGGTGGAAAGGGAAGGGAGGGAGGTGAGTGAGGGGGAAGAGGGGATAGGTGAAGTAGGGGAGGGTGGGAGGGGTGGAAAGGGAAGGGAGGGAGGTGAGTGAGGGGGAAGAGGGGATAGGTGAAGTAGGGGAGGATGGGAGGGGTGGAAGGGGAAGGGAGGGAGGTGAATGAGGGGGAAGAGGGGATAGGTGAAGTAGGGGAGGGTCGGAGGGGTGGAAGGGGTCTGCATGAAAAGCAGATTTCCTCCAAGGGGGACACTGCCACTGAAGTCAGTGAACTTCAAACAAACTTGCCTGGGAGGGAGGGTGCAGATGGAGTGTCCCTCTCCCATCTTTACCCCCTGCACTACTGGGTTCGACCCCCATGTGGGGTAGGGACTGCTTTCGGAAAAGAAAACAGTGTCTCAACATTCCGGTTCAAACTCAGCCCGGGTAGATACTCTGGGGGAGGGATGGGGTGATGATGGTCTGTTCAACAAGAGATACTCATCTCTCACTGGGGAGATGGGGTGTGGGGGTGAAGGGTAAATGAGAGAGAGAGAGAGAGATGGGGATACAGAGAGATGCAGAGATGCGATCAGAAAAGAAAGTGTCCGTGAGCCACTCAGAGAGACAGGGACAGAGGGAGTGAGAGGCGGGGAAACAGGACAGCAAGGGAATCCACTCGAGACCAGAACAGGGAGAGAGAAAGAGAGAGAGGGAGACACTAAAAGGGAGGCAGGAGGACATAGATATTAAGACACGGAGGACGAGAGAGTGAAAAAAAATTGAAAGAGAGGGGGAGATATTGAAAAACCCAAATGTTCATTTGAATTGAGTCAGATCAGATAGAGCTGAGGTGATCCATGAAGCAGCTAATGGATTTGAGACGGGTTTGAAGTCCCATTTTGAGGAGTCCAGTCCGGACAGACCCCCATGCTCTGCTCGAGGCGGGACAGCCTCTTCATAAGAGATTTGGAAAGCGAAGCCCCATTTTCCCCCCAAAGAGCTCAGCCAGGCCAGGCACTACATCTCGGTGGGCAAGTGCAGGGTCTGGGACTGACACCAGTGGTCCCCCGGTTGGAGTTAAAGACTCCGGGTAACACAGGCTCCCAGCTCCGGACTGGCAATGGGAGCAGAAGGGTCCTGGTAAAATCGGGTGGGGGTCACAATATCTAGTGTCAACAGATTCGCTTCTTTAAACTCCATTGCAGAATGAACTTTAACGCCACAATGTGTAGGAAACGACCCTCTGTCCTTGGTTCGTTACAAACAACATTTTACCTCTTGATGATTCCCTCCCAGATTTATTCTTAAAAACTCGTTTTTTTTTTCTTGTCAAAAATATGTATAAACTCAGTGGCAAATCTCTGTAGAAGAAGGCAGAGCGTGTGAGGGTGTGTGTGGGGGGGGGGGGGGGGGGGGGTGGGGGGCATTTTTAACTGCACTGCGGTCTTAGTAGAGAGAAAAAATAAAGTCCCACATTGCTAACTTGAAAGTCCCAGCACACCCGCGCTCTCTTAAGCACAGATTATTGGCATTTTGAAGATGTCAGTGTGTAATTCAGTGACTGCTGATTCCTCTCTGCGTGTATATATATAGCCAGTCGTTACAGTGCAATGTGCAAAGGAGGGGGAACAGGTCTCTCTGTACAATAAATCGCCAAGTCCTTACACAGTGACTCAGAGCTCAGCGGCTGCAAGGAACGTGAGTCGAAATTAAAACACCGAAACACAGCAAATACTCACATTTCCGTAACGTTTTCCATCTCCTGCAAATCCAGGACGGGGAAAATTGTGACATTATCGGGTTGGTTGCAGTAAATCTGGCTGATCTTGCAGATACAGTTTCCCGGGCAGGCCCGTACCCAGAAACAGTTTTGCAAACTGCAAGTAACCCACAGAATCCTCCACAGAAATCCCCGCGTAGAAAAGACAGGCCAACACAACATGTTCAGTGTGTCAAAACCGTTGCAAGCTTGTCCGGAGTCCTTTATAAAGCCCCCCTCTCTTTCTCAGACGTTGCTAACACGCTCCCATAGACAGGAGAAAGAGAGAGAGAGAGAGAGAGAAGACACAGATAGAGAGCAGGCAGGAAAGAACGCGTCTCCTTTTCAAAACATCTCCACATCCGCCGGCTCCTTGTATTTGCCACCTTTTTTTTTTCAGTTACTTCGATAATTTCAGCCCTGGATCAGGAGAGAGAGAGAGAGACAGGATTTCAAAAATCCAACCACAGTAAGATCACAAAGAGGAAGGATGCAAGGAAGAGCGGAGCGAGAAATTGACCGGCCAGAAATTCCAAGCGAAACTGACACCTGGGAGCACAGGAGTGGGAGTACAATTCCAAAGCCAGAGGGAGAGAGAGAGAGGGAAGATCGAGGGGTTTGTCCAGTCACAGGCACAGGGACTGAGTTAGACTGAGATACAGCGACGCAGGGATGCTGCGTGCTGGGGCTGAGAGAGAGAGATGAAAAAAAAAGGCAGGAGACGTGATTAGAGAGACATGATGTAGAGATGGAGGCGAGCGTGCCCCGTTCGGTTTATAGATTTCCAATCCTGTGCATCACCAATATGAGTGAGAATGAAGCCTACCCCCTCACCTCCCTCCCTCCTCCTCCACCTCCCCCCTCTCCGGGGGATTCAGTAAATGACTGTGCAACAGGAATGCACCGTCATTTTGTTCTGTTCAAATCCAATTTTCCGAGATTTAACTGTTGAAAGTTATAAATCACAGTCAGTGGATTTCAACTAAAAAATGCCAACGTTACATCTGCAGAGAGAGAGAGAGAGAGAGAGAGAACAGCCCAGAGCGGGGAAGGGGAGCTGGAGCGCGGAGCGAAGGGATGGGAGATGAGGGCAGGTCCAGTGCTGGAACAAGGGGTTCACTTTGGCAGCACTTGCCTGACGAAAGGGGGAAGGCAAAGCAAAAATTCAGCAGCAGATGCCCAGCGCAAAAAAAAGAAACGCACGCACAGGAAATGTGCCAGCGAGAGGGGACGAGCAGAGTGTGAGAGGGACGAGAGTGTGTGAGAAAGGGGATGTGGGATGGAGAGAGAGGATGGAGGCAGAGGAGAGCTAGAGGGACACCGGAGTGTGAGAGGGACAGAGAGACGGTGCAGAACTTGAGGGGAAGAGAGGCGGGTAAGGGAGGAGAGGTGAGTGCGAGAAGGGAGAGTCTGAGAGAGAAAAGCGCTTCAGGGAGAAGAGGAGAGGGTGTGAAGAACAGGGGAGCGTGAGAGAAATGTGTGAGGGAAGAGAGGAGAGTAAAGAAGGGAGAGTGGAGGGAGAAGAGGAGTGTGAGGGAGGGGAGGAAGGTGAGAGGGAGAGGAGAAGAAAGTGTGAGGGAGAAGGGGAAGAGTGAGGGAGAAGGGGAGTGTAAGGGAGAAGAGGAGTGTGTGAGGGAGGAGTGTGAGAGAGAGGAGAGGAGAGTGAAAGAGAGAGGAGAGGAGAGTGTGAGGGAGAAGGGGAGAGAGTGAGGGAGAAGAGGAGAGTGTAAGGGAGAAGAGGAGAGAGTAATGGAGAAGAGGAGTGTGTGAGAGAGGAGAGGAGAGAGATAGAGGAGAGGAGAGTGTGAGGGAGAAGGGGAGAGAGTAATGGAGAAGGGGAGAATGTGAGGGAGAAGAGGAGTGTGTAAGGGAGAAGGGGAGAGTGTGTGAGAGGAGAGGAGAGAGAGGAGAGGAGAGTGTGAGGGAGAAGGGGAGAATGTGAGGGAGAAGGGGATATTGTGAGGGAGAAGAGGAGTGTGTAAGGGAGAAGGGGAGAGAGTGAGGGAGAAGAAGAGAGTGTAAGGGAGAAGAGGAGTCTGTGAGAGAGGAGAGGAGAGAGAGAGTGGAGAGGAGAGTGTGAGGGAGAAGGGGAGAGAGTAATGGAGAAGGGGAGAATGTGAGGGAGAAGAGGAGTGTGTAAGGGAGAAGGGGAGAGTGTGTGAGAGGAGAGGAGAGAGAGGAGAGGAGAGTGTGAGGGAGAAGGGGAGAATGTGAGGGAGAAGAGGAGTGTGTAAGGGAGAAGAGGAGTCTGTGAGAGAGGAGAGGAGAGAGAGAGGAGAGGAGTGTGTGAGGGAGAAGGGGAGAGAGAGGGAGAAGGGGAGAATGTGAGGGAGAAGAGGAGTGTGTAAGGGAGAAGGGGAGAGAGTGAGGGAGAAGAGGAGAGTGTAAGAGAGAAGAGGAGTGTGAGAGAGAGGAGAGGAGAGAGAGAGGAGAGGAGAGTGTGAGGGAGAAGGGGAGAATGTGAGAGGGAAGAAGAGAGTGTGTGAGGGAGAAGAGAGAGTGAGGGAGGGGAGGACTGTGTGAGGGACTAAAAAGGGGGTCATGAGGCGTGAGAGAGAAGAACATGTCAGATGGAAAGAGTGAGCATATGAGACGGACAGTGAGAAAGGTTTGGGAGAGAGAGGACACGGAGGGAAGGAGAGGAGAGTGTGAGGGAAAGGTAGAAGTGAGAGAGGGATGTGAATAAAAGTGAGTGTAAGAGAGTGAGAACCTGTGAAGATTCAGGTTAAAAACAGGAGTCAGCCATTCAACTCTTCAGCTCCATCATTCATTAAAACCACAGCTGATACAAATACTCCGCATTCCATCTTAACCTCAATAATATTTCACCCCTTTGCTTATCAAGTACCTACTCCAGTCAAACACTATTCAGACTTAGCTTGACTGCCTTTTGAGGAAAATCATGGAATCCTTACAGCGTGGAAGCAGACAGTTCAACCCCTGGAGTCCACACTGACCCTCCAAACAGCATACCACCGAGACCCACCCCCACCACCCTATCCCTTTAAGCCTGCATTCTCCATGGCTAACCCACCTAGCCTGCACATCCCTGCACTCTATGAGCAGTTTAGTTTGGCCAATCCACCTAACCTGCACATCTATGGACTGTGGGAGGAAACTGGAACAAACTCATGCAGTCAAGGGAAGCATCTGCAAACTCTACATAGACAGTTGCCTGAGGGTGGATTTGAACATGGGTCCCCGGCACTGTGTGGCAGCAGTGCTAACTACTGAGCCACTGTGCCACCCCAAAAGGTTTCCAAAGACCCATAACCCTCTCAGAGAAAAACATTCTCCTCATCTCTGGTTTAAATGAGTGGGACTAGATTGGGTTGGATTATCTGGTCGGCGTGGACAAGTTAGACCGAAGGGTCTCTTTCCATGCTGTACATCTCGATGACTCAAAGACTGTTTGTCTGTGAACAGTAACCCTTAGTTATAGTTTCTCCCAAGAGGATATTTCCTATATTTCTGTGGAAAGAGTGAAAGAGTGTGTGTGAGAGAGAAAGAGTAAGGGAAGTACATGAAGTAGACTTCCAGTGAGACAGAGAGAGGAGAATCTGTGATAGAGAGAGCACCAGAAGAAATCACATAGAGAAAGACTCCAAAGAAAGTTTGAAGAAAGTATGAGGACAGGAATTCCAAACACAGATTATAATGTTCGGAATAAACCCACCCAATTTTGGTTGTTCAGGCAGAATATTTAGAATATTGAGATATTTATTTTATGTCTTTGCCTTGCAAGTTGATTGAAAACAGTGGATAATGTATCTACCAGAGCTTATTTTTATTAATGATTTAAAAGAAACAGGTCATTGAAGAGTCAGAAATGGTTAGAGAATATTTGAAATATTTGTGCAGCATTTTTACAGGTGAATGTGGGAATTTGGGAATTATGGTGGGAATCACAGGCTCAGATTCATTGCAAAAAAGCTTAAAATCAAGAATTAATTCATAGACAGATAAATAAATCTATAGAAGTGTTGATTGCATAAAATTGTTTAATTCTGATACTGCTGCAAAATTGAAGAGGAATTCTGTTATGTGAATCCTTAGGATTGTCATTGACTCTGTATTCCTGACTATCTTCAACTCTTGTATTATTATTGCATACAAATTCTGCAATTAGAAGAGCAAATCAGAAGCTGGGAATATTGTAGTCCATAATTCACTTCTTTATTCCATGAAGTCTGCTCACTACAAATCAGGAGTGTGTTGGAATATTTTTCACTTACCAGGATGAGTGCTGCTCCAACAACACGTAGGAAGCTTCACTACATTAAGGACAAAACAGTCCACATGATTGGCACTCCATCTATACTTCCATCATTCACTGCCTCGGACCACTGACACTCAGTAACAGCAGTGTGTACCATCTGAAAAATGCACTGCAGCAGCTCAGCAAGGTTCCTTTGACAAAATCTTCCAAACTCATAAGGGGGACATAGAGCTGCTCCCTCATTAGATGACCTAGTGGTATTATCACTGGACCCAGTTAATGTTCTGGGATCCCAGGTTCGAATCCTGCTATGGCAGACAAGTGGAATTTGAATTCAATAAAAATCTGGAATTAAGAGTCTAATCATTTCATTGTTGAATGTCAAGAAAACCCCATCTGGTTCACTAGTGTCTTTTAGGGAAGGAATCTGTCATCCTTATCCAGTCTAGCCTACATGTGACTCCAGACACACAGCAATGTGGTTGACTCTAAACTTCCCTCTGGGAAATTAGGAATGGCCTAGTCAGTGATGCCCTCATCCTATGAGCAATTCTTTTTAAAATGGTGATGAGTTTAACATGAAGATCGTGATGCCTTGTGAGGGCAAGGTTTACAAGGTGGGACTTTCATGGTAACCTCAGCCAGTGTGGGAACTGAACCTACACTGTTGGCAACACTGACCAACCACCAACCAATGGAGCCAACTGATCTCCCATGAAGAAAGCAGAGCACCACCACGTCCAAATTCCTCCCCAAGTCACACCCTAGCTTGACTTGGAGCTATATTACTGCTCCTTCACTGTCACTGGGTTAAAAGCCTGGATTGCCCTTCCTAACAGCATTAAGGAGTGTCTACGTCATATGGACCATAGTGGTTCAAGAAGGCAACTCAGCATTACCTTCTCCAGATGAATTAAGGATGGTGAATAAATGCTGGCATGGCCAGTGATGCCCAGCTTTCATGCAAGAATAGATAAAGAAAGATGGGGAGATGCACAAAGTGGTATATTATAGTTCTTATCTGCTGTCAGTGTGCTGCCTACACATCTGATGTCAAGGAGTACCTGGTGGGAGGTGACTTCCTCTCCTATTCTAAAATAATAACCAATTAACCAAATCAAACAAAAAGTAAAATTGTCAGCTTCTGAGGGCACTTTACCAAAAATACAAATCCCAAATGAAACTTAAAATTAAGATGTCATTTGGAAAGTGATGATGCACTCTTGTTTCCTGATTTTCTAACATCCAGAGGTGTTACAAGGAAAATCAAAGGAACATCATTCAAGAGTGCATCCCTCCTGTCTTTCACCACAGCCAGGATGACTTGTGGGCCTGCCTGGAAACTGTTCAGATTCTTCAAGAATTAAAGACACAGCCTTGAGAGAAACCATTATATTTTAAAAACAGTCTGTTCCTTCCCCTTTTTTCATTGAACATCTTCATGCGTTAGCTGTAACAATATTACCGATAATTAAATCCAAGCTTAATTCAATGGGCTGAGTGATGAGATTATTCAAGAATACTTCCAAGAATATGCTCAGTTAAAAATGACAACTCCCAGTCCCTCTCCTCTGGCCATGCCCCGGTACCTCTGCTACTGTTTATCAGGTGATACTATTTCTCATCCACCTTCAACTTCCTTGAAATCATTAGATTAGATTAGATTAGATTAGATTAGATTACTTACAGTGTGAAAACAGGTCCTTCGGCCCAACAAGTCCACACCGACCCTCCAAAGTGCAACCCACCCAGACCTATTCCCCTACATTTACCCCTTCACCTAACACGACGGAAAATTTAGCATGGCCAATTTACCTAACATGCAAATCTTTGGACTGTGGGAGGAAAACGGAGCACCTGGAGGAAACCCACGCAGACACCAGGAGAATGTGCAAACTCCACACAGGCAGTTGCCCAAGATGGGAATTGAACTTGGGTCCCTGGCGCTGTGAGGCAGCAGTGCTAACCACTGTGCCACCATGCCACCCTCAAAGTGAAAATGGAGTGAAATCTTTCGGTTCTTAAGAACAGACTGACTGGGCTCAAAACATTACCTCTGTTTCTTGCTGCCAGAAGCGTTGAGTTTTTCCAGCATTCTCTTTGCTTTTTACTGAATTCAAGGGTCACACAGAGAAATTCACCTAACACCTAATCTAATTAATCACCAGCTCGTTCTATATATAAGGGGAAGGAAATATCACCCACGAGATGACAGTATGATAAACTATAATTTCGTGTTAACTGTCTAAAAGGTTTGCCTAAGAATAGAGATTTTCATTGCAATGAGGATTAGGGGATTTGTCTGATTTGTGAAATGTTTGTGTAGTCCCTATTTCTGTGCAATCAGCAGACACTGTCAGTCCCTGTGAACAATGACACTGCCTGTGTTTCTGTTTGTGTGGGTGTGGGTGCATCTGCACATCCGTTTGTGTGTGTATCTGTGTGTGTGTATGTATGTCTACATATGTATGTCTACATGTGTGTGTAGCTGAGTGTGTGGGTGCGTGTGTGCATCTATTTGTGTGTGTGTCTGTGTGTATATGTCTGTGTGTGTATGTGCATCTATGTGTGTGTGTCGATGTGCATGTGTGACAGTATGTACATGTGTGTCTATGCATGTCTGTCTGTGTGTGTATGTGTCTGTGTGAGTGCATTTGTGTGTGCATTTGTACACGCACGTCTTAGTAAATAATCTGTCATCTCAGCTGGATACATTTTATGAATCCTTTACAGGGATACATTGCAGGAACAAATGAGTTTCATTGGCCTCACACACAACAATGCTCTGCTATTAACATTGGCGATGATTTTCCTTATCTGACACAAATCATGTTGAAAAGGCACAAAACTGTGCTAAGTCTGCTTGAATGCTCAACTGCCCTCAAATTTCCTGGGTCAGCTCATTTGTGGCACTGTTCAGGTGCAGATCAAGCATAAAGAGCACAACAGCAAAGGGTGTGGAAAATTGCAAATAAAATTTAAAGGGATAGGGACAATTAAAGGTGGGGGTCATAATGGGGAAAGAGTCTGAAAGCTTGAGACTGAAAGTTTCATAAGGCATGTGCGCTTCCACTGGCTTTGCCGAGCTGAACAGGTAAGGTATTGAAGAGCAACACACCACAGGAGCTCCCATGTACAGGTTGATATGTTCCAAAAAAGTCTGCAAATATAATTTGTACCATCATGTTAGGGATGGCCAATAAGGCTATGTGATTAATAATTATCTTGTTATCCCTTTGTCCAGTACCATTTAAACCCACAACTCCCAGATTGGAGTACTTCTGAAGAGCCAGATTACTCATAGTTAGTCTCTCATCTTGTGCTTCCCTGTGCCATTGTGTATTCTGTGACAGTCTACACTGTACATTGGAACATCAGCCTGCAGTAATTGTCTCCAAGTGTGTGCTCTGATCGCCTCTGCCTTCAGCTGCAGCTGTAGGTGACAGGTCCAAGGGCACAGACCCACCCTTGTGCATCATGACCTGCTAGCCATGTTACTGTGTGTGGGTCTCCTTTCCTTCCCTGCACTACGAGACAGGAAAGGAAATGCTTTGATGGTCCTGCAGCAATGCAGTCTAAGAAACAAGACCAACTGCAAAAGGTCTCGTGTGAAAAAGTAAGAGAAACGGCTATTGTATACTGAAAAAAAAGCTCTTCTGATTTACCTGCACTTATCATTGCTTGGCAACACTGGTTGCCCAGTTACATTGGGCATTCATTCATTTCAAAGGAATCACAAAAAAAGCACATGAGGCTCAGAACAATAATTATACGTCACTTAACTGTTATTATAACAAAGGAACCACTCATTTAAAGCTGACAATGCCCTTCCCAGCTTTTATCATTTGTTGCAGGGAAAAAATGACAATAGGCTATTAATATGGGGAAAGTTGTCCTTACCCCCATCAGCCATCATTCCTCACTTGCCAAGTGCATTTTTTGGTCAGTTTGTCCATGTTTGTGCTGCCACTGATATCTTCAATGGACACATTTCTCCAAAGGATGTGTGGTCTGGTATGGAAGAGGCTAGCCACCTTCCATAGGGCCCTTGCTCTTTGAGTTTTGACTTATTCAATCTCTGATGCCTGTTCAGTAATCAATTGAAATCGAACTGGGACCAAGAACATTGACCATCTCCTCATGATGCAATCTGCAACTGTGCTTTAGAGCTGCAGATGTCTTCTGTTCTAACATGTCTCTTAGCAGGTCTGAAATTCTTTTTGTCATTGTTTGAAATATTCTTTAATGTTGAATGTTGCCTCAAAGTTTTTTGCCCCAGCAGTTCAGCAGTTCTTCAGATCTCTTCCACTGATCTTCATTGTTTACTATCCTGTATGAGGAGACGGGTCAGTGTTCAGATCCCATTCAGATCACCGCTGCTGACCAACATGTTGTATGGTGCAATTAAAGTTAATATTCAGATCACCACTGTTGTTCACCATGTTGTATGTACTGCCACCAAAACCTTCTGAGTGCATGTTTCTCCAGGGCCTGAGCCGTTGAGAGGAAATACAACTTCTAGTCTGACTTTCTAAGTCTCTTGTAGTAAACACAATATTGGTTTATTGATCTCAGCAATTATTTACATGTTAGAAGGGAACAGTATGCTGTATTACAGAGACTGTGACCTGGTCTTAGGTCTGATTCATAGATAGAGTCATAGAGATGTACAGCACAGAAACAGATCTTTCAGTCCAACTCGTCCACACCAACCAATCATCCTAACCTAATCTCATCCCATTTGCCAGCACTTGGCCCACATCTCTCTAAACACTTTCTATTTAAATACCTAACCAGATTCCTTTTAAATGTTATAATTGTACCAGCATCACCACTTCATTCCATGCATGCACCACCCATTGTGTGAAAAAGCTGCCCCTTAGGTCCCTTTTAGATTTTACCCCTCTCACCTAAACTTATGCCCTCTCGTTCTGGAATCGCCCACCCCAGGGAAAAGACCATGTCTATTTACCCTATCCTGACCAATTATGATTTTGTAAGTCTCTGTAAGGTCACCCTTAAGCTTCTGACATTCCAAGGAAAACAGCCCCAACCTATTCAGCCTGTTCCTATAGCTCAAAGACTCCAAACCTGGCAACACCCTACTAAATCTTTTCTGAATCCTTTCAAGTTCCACAACATCCTTCCAATAGGAGGAAGGCCAGAAATGCACACAATATTCCAAAAGTAACCGACCAAAGTCCTGTACAGCTGCAACTTGACTTCCCAACTTCTATACCTAACGCTCTGACCAAGAAAGGAAAGCATACCAAATACCTTCTTCATTGCTCATCACAGTAGATGGTGATGATGGCAATCAATCATTTTTTTTTATTATTTAACCCCCACACTACCACCTAACTGTGGTAGTGCTTATTTTTTCCCCAGCACCCATGGTGTGTGTGTGTGTGCAGGTGTGAGACACAGTGAAAGACACAAAGTGCACGAATCTTTATTCAATTTCCACCACCAGGAAGATAGGAAAACACCCGAGTGGGCAGTAATCAATCATTATTAACCCTTTCAGACCCATATACAACAGAGCATAATTCAGATATTGGAATATGAGAACTGAAGTAGCTCATTTTGAATTGTTCATTTCACTTTCTGCTCAATAAGGTAAGGTATTGTCAGGAATTAAACTCTGTTTACAGTGTAAGTTTCCAATCTTAGCATCCAGCGCTCCCAGGTCAGGTACAGCAAGAATTGTTTTTCTTAATATGATATAGTTTGCCAATCTTAGCTATGATTAGTTAAGTTAGGACACTTCAGAGGACATTAAAAAGGTAAATTAATAACATCACCTTGAATAAAGTGTAGCCCATACAGAATAGATTGAAAAATTCCCTTTCTTGAAAGATATTGAGAAGCTGGTTAAAAATTGACAGAGAAAAGATCTTTCTACAGTCTCTCATCAACTATTGTAATCAGATACTGAAATGACTAGACACAGAGTAGGGCTGTTTTTGTAGTTTTCCAGCAGCATTGCTGGTCACTTCAGATACAGTACCAGTACATGGACGAGTTGGACTGAAGGGTCTGTTTCCGTGCTATATAATTCTATGACTCAATGAAAGCTCCCTCCACACTGCTCAATTAATACATTAACTTCAACATCACAACAATCACCCCTATTCAAAATGAAATATTTTAATTAATCAAATTACAACATGTGAGAATTATCAAAATTTCATATTTGTAATTAATATTATGAAGCTCTCACAGAGCTTAATTCCTGACAATACCACTCCTCATTGAGCAGACTGTATACGGTCAAAAGTCATTGTGAAAAAGATCATTGCTTTTCAGTGTTGCTTCTCTTTCTTGTGCTCTCATATGTCACCTCTATGCCTGCCTGAGTCTTTGCTTTTCTCACACATTCTTTCACTTCTACTTGAACGTTAAAGGACCTGTATAACAACTCTGTTTAAGTCAATGATGGTAGTGATGACAGCAACTTCATATAGGAGACATTAACACTCATGAGAATGTGAACTGCTTCCTACAAGGTACAACTAACAGGATCACTGCCATTACTAGAATTGAGAAGGAGACAGGTAGAAATAAAGTGGAAATGGATGACAATAGTTTGGCAATAGACTTCAGGAGGTAGAAATGAGTGGAAATAAAGAGAGCAAGGCATGGTAGTGGGGTGATTTGATTTGATTTATTATTGTCACATGTACAATGATACAATGAAAAATACTGTTTTACATGCAATCTAGACAAATCACACCGTATATAAGTGCAAAGGAATCTCGATTATTCGAATATCAATTATCCAAATTTCGGATTGTCCAAAGAAGATCTCAAGGTCTCTATAGAAACATTATATTAAAGAGGGGACGGGGCTCGTGCATGGTGTGCTGCTGCCTAACCCTCTGAACAGGGAGTGGACTTAGCAAGTGCTCACTGCCTCAATCCCTTTGAACTGATTGGGGGAGGGGAGTGGTGTGGGGGAAGGAGGCTTCAGCAATGCTGCATGTCCCTTACACAGAAGTGTGTGTCTGCTCAGAAATAAACCCTGAGACAGAAAGAGGGAGAAAGGAAACTTCAGAAATCTCTGAGCCCATGAGGAGAGGCATTGAATCAATTTACCGAATAATCAATTATCCAAACCAAATAGTGCCTGCCCTTCTCGTTTGGATAATCGAGGTTCTTCTGGACATCAGAGTAATAGAACAGAATGCAGAATATAATATTACAGCTACAGAGAAGGTGCAGAGAAAGATCAACTCTAATATAGGACAGGTCCATTCAAAAGTCTGATAACAGCGGGGAAGAAGCTGTTCTTGAATCTGTTGTTATTTGCTTTCAAACTTTTGTATTTTCTGCCCGATGGAAGAGGATGAAAGAAAGTACAACCAGGGTGTGAGGAGCGTTTGATGATGTTGGCTGCTTTCCGCAGACAGCAGGAAAAGTAGATGGAGTCAATGGAAGGAAGGCTGGTTTTCCAGTTGGACTGGGCTACGTTCACAACTGTCTATAACTTCTTGTGGAATTACCAGTTGCCATAGCAAACTGTGTGCATCCAAATAGGATGCTTTCTGTGATGCATCGATAAAAATTGGTAAGAATTATTGTAGACATGCCGAATTTCCTTCACCTTCTGAGGAAGTAGAGTCATTGGTATACTTCCTTCACGATAGCATCGAGGTAAGTAGAACCGGACAGGATTGGTGGTGATATTTATTCCTAGGAACAAGGAGCTTTCAAACACCTCCACCTCACTATCATTAATACAGACAGTGGCAGGTCCTCTATTCCTCTTCCTGAAGGCAATGATCAGCGCCTTCATTTTGTCTTACACCATGCCACTAAGCTCTCTATCTCTTTCCTTTCCTCATCCACCCACTATGGTGGTGCCATCAGCAAATTTGTAAATGAAATTAGAGCTGAATTTAGCCACAGAGTTGTGAAGGAGTATAGTAAGGGGCTGAGTACGTAGCTTTGCAGGTCATCGGTGTTGAGGATTATTGTGCAGCAGTTGTTGTCATCTATCCATACTGACTGAGGTCTCCAAATCAGGAAGTCTTGGATGGAGTTGCAGAGTGGGGAGCAGAGTCCTGGCCCTCAGAGTTTGGAGATGAGTTTGTTTGCAATTATGGTGTTGAAGGTGGAATTAAAGTCAATAAACAGGATTCTGATGTAGGTATCCCTGCTATCCAGATGTTTCAGCGATGAGTGTAGGGCCAGGGAGATGGTGTCTGCCATGGACCAATTGCCCGAAAGATGGATGAATTGTAGTGGATCAAGGCAATCTGGGAGGCTGAAATTGATGTGTGCCATTACTAACTCCTTGAAGCACTTCATAATGATGGATGCTCCGAGTCACTGGGCGATAGTCATTAAAGCACGTTGCCTGATTTTTCTTTGGCACAGGCATGATAGTGGTCTTCTTAAAGTAGGTGGTAACCTCAGATCAGAGTAAGGACAGATTAAAGATGTCGGCAAATACGTCTGCCAACTGGTCCATGCAGGATCTGAATGCATGGCTGGGGACTCCGTCTGGGGAAGGAGGCCAGTGGAAGAGGGTGGTGTGGAGTATTGAAGGAGATGGAAAACTGGGTAACAATGAAGGGGAGTGGAATGGGTCAGAAACTGGGAATGTTTCCTTGGGACTAGAGAATAAAGTTAAACATTAAGTAAGGAAACTGAAGGTAGCATCAGTAATGTTTTGTACTGGGAAAGAAAGCAAATGTCATTTGGAGCATATCGGAAGGTTGGGAATGATACATGATTAGCTTGAACCAGATAAAGGGATAGGAATGCTGGGCTAATCTGAGTAACACAGGGAAACACAGTTCTCTGTGACTGACCTGGCAAATTCATCCATCGGACACAAACCAAAAACTATTCAGCCTTACTAAAAGCTTGCCTCAAACAGAGATTGCCTCAAACCTATTTCACACAGGGCACAGCAGGCTGCAAAGAAAGGGAGCACTCATTCTGAAATGGCACTGTGCTATCTCTGCTACTGTATTCCTCATGTCAGCCTGGAGCTGATCATCCCTTCAGTAAAGACTGATGAGTAATCCATAAGGCAGAGGCAAATGTTTCATCAATGGTATTGTCATGTTCAATTGGTTGATTCCGATTGGTGGGTTAAGACAGTAAAGTTAAAACAAAGGTGACAATGAAAGTTACATCTGAATAATTTATGAAGAAAGACAGTAATTTGTCTTAGTGAGAAACAAATGAAACACAGAGAGAAAGAGCAAATCAGAAAAGGAAAAATAACTATTACGAGCACAACCCAAAGGGAATGAATTTTCGCAAGAATAGCGCATCAGGAATGCAGGACAAATTGAGATAATTTGCTTATGGCACCATCATGGTGGATTGGATCTCAAACAACAATGAAACAGAGTACATGAAAGAGACAGAGAGCTTAGTGAGATAATGCATTAAAGGGTTGTAGGGTATTTGGGGGTCGGTTGGGGAAACTGGATGGTATAGTGAGCTACTTTCAGGTTAGTGAGACCTCCAGGTTCGTGACTAATGGGGTGAAAATCACTGTTAGCTGACTATAAGAATGTGTGGTGACTGGAGTTACAGGATAGCCTGAGCTCAGTCCACTCACTTACAAGATATTGTATGTGACACTGCTCTACAATAACAGTAATTCTTGATGAAGGGCTTGTGCCCGAAACAGTGATTCTCCTGCACCTTGGATGCTGCCTGACCTGCTGTGCTTTTCCAGCACCACACTCTCAACTCTGATCTCTAGCAGCTGCAGTGCTCACTTTCTCCTACAATAACAGCAAGCTAATACATGTCTGAAGTAGGAATGTAGAAGTGCTATGCCCGGCCAGTAAAGAGTTTTAGGTTGAAGCATGTCACTGGGATAAGTTCAAGAACTTAACAGAACCCAGAATGAAAATAATCTGTTCATTGCACCTGTCTTCCTCCATCCACAGTCCACACTGAATTACTTTATCCAGAACTTTGTTCCACACACTGCGTTTTGAACAATGCCTTCAAAAAACACTAATCTCCTTCTCAAAGCTTCAGTAAATTACAATTAAATATCCCTGTGATTAATAGCGATAAAATAAAGCGATGAAATACTTTACAGTTCAGGCAGCATCTGTGCAGAGGGAGAAAAGGATAGATTTACCATATCAGTTCAGTCATAGAATCTCTATAGTATGGAACAGGCCATTCAGCCCATACCAACCATCCAAAGTACATCCCACCTGGACCTATCTCCATGACTCTGCATTTCCCATGGCTAACCCAACTAGCCTGCACATCCTGGACACTATAGGAAAGTTAGCATGGCCAACCCACCTAAACTGCACGTCATTGGACCATGGGAGGAAACCCACACAGACACAGGGAGAACAAGCAAATTCCACACAGTTAGTCACCTGAGGGTGGAATCAGACCCAGGACCCTGGTGCTGTGAGGCAGTAGTGCTAACCACTCTGTCACCACTTTCATTAGTTATTAAAAATGGGGAAAGGATCATCCTCAAACAAATATTGAATAGAGGGGAGGCTTAGCCAACACTTTAAACTGTACAAAGTTAAAAATCGTATGACACCAGGTTATAGTCCAACAGGTTTAATTGCAAGCACACTAGCTTTCGGAGTCTCGCTCCTTCATCAGGTGATTGTGGAGGGCTCGATCGTAACACAGAATTTATAACAAAAATTTGCAGTGTGATGTAACTGAAATTATACATTGAAAAATTGATTGTCTGTTAAGCCTTTCATCTGTTAGAATACAGTGATAGTTTCATTTCTTTCATGTGTAAATCACAAAACCCTTATTTTAAAAGTTGCAATCTCGGGTTAGCTGTTAACAATGGTGATAGCTAGACAATTTGTTGAAGGTGTTAGCCCCCTGTGTTCTCTGTCTATGACCTGATGTTTAGATTGACTCTAATCTAAAAAGTGAGATAACAGAGTTTTACATAAATTCATGCAGTTTTTGAGCTCAGAGTTCTACATGAATGTATGCAGATTTTGAGCAAAGTGCAATATAACTCTGCAAGTACAAATTCACCACAAAAAATATATGTGTGCATGTGGGTCTTTGTTTATCTGTATGTGTGTCTGTCTGGGGTGGGGGTTGTGAGTGTGAGAAAGTGTGTGTGTGTGTGTGGTGAGTGCAGAATGTCTTAAGTCTGTGAGGGGGTGCATGTGTGGGAGTGTGTGTGTCTGTAAGGGTGTGTGTGAGTGTCTGTGTGCGCGTCTGTGTGTACCTGTGTCCGTGTGTATGTGAGAGTGTGTGTGCGTAGGAATATCTGTGTGTGTGTGTGTGTGTAGTGCATGAGCCCAAGGTCCTGGTTGAGGCCCTCCCTATGGGTACTGAACTTAGCTATCAGCCTCTGCTCAGCCAATTTCCTCTGCTGCCTGTCCTGAAGTCCACCTTGGAGGATGGTCACCCAAAGGTCCGAGGCTGAATGTCCTGGACCACTGAAGTGTTCCCCAACTGGGAGGGAACCCTCCTGACTGTTGATTGTTGTGCTGTGCCCATTCATTCGTTGTCGTAGCCTTTGCTCGGTTTCCCCAATGTACCATGTCTCCAACCCATGTAATTGGTTTTCTAAACAAATTTCACATAATTGACAACCTACTGAAAGTAATGTGTGATGTTATCATTTGATTTTGTTCAAGTGCCTTTGTTCTTCTGAACTTTGATATATATCAGTGGAGCAAAATCATGAGTAATCATTGAACAAATCATGCATATGATTTTAAATTATGTACTTTCTCCTTAATGACGTCAATTGTGATTAAAACTTTGAGTTTTTATCATTAAATCAATCAATCTGCCTTTGGTAATTTGAAAACTAAGATTAAGTGAAGTGAGCGACGAAGTTCAGGGCTGGAACACTGCCCAAATCTGGAGCCGAACCTGAATGTGGAGTACCATGTGGAATGTTGGGTGCACGTGAACCTTGACATTGAAGTGAGGTCAGAGTGGATCAACGTTTGGCGTGGGACATGAAAGGAAGAGTGGCGGGGGGGGGGGGGGGGGGGGTGGGGGCAGTGGGCAAAAGTTTGGAAGGAAAATCAGAGTTCTGTTGCAATCGGGTGCTGGAACAGAAGTTCAGTTTCATAAAGCATGATGTTTGTGTAGGATTTACAACCTTGATGTGGGACTCCATCCATGATCCTTGAGATAAATTTTGGTTTGCAAAGTGTTTTGCTGTTGTATTTTAAAACGAGTTAGAGCAAAGAGCATTGAATCAGAATCCATAATTAGTTTCATGGTCATTTGGCCAATGTGTTTGGTTTTAATCCATTTCTGCCAATTGTAAGGCATTCTGATAAAAACATAGTCAGGGGAATGGTCAGGAGAAGTCACTGTACTTGATAGTGTGGGTCAGCTGGATTAGCATGAAGAGACAAACTTGTCAGTAGTGCCAAACCTGCATCACAGACTCAGTTTGGAGTCAAATTGTTTGAGGAAACTCTTTTTGTGCAGCTAAATTGCATGTAAAGGCACAATGAAGAGGATGTGAGAAGGCAGGATATATCTTTCTGGGAGTTCTAGTGACACTGTGGTAGTGTCCCTGCCTCTGGGCTAGAAGCTTTGGAGACTAGTCCCAACCTAATACATGTTACATATTGTTGTATCGTGGCTGTCAGAATTTAGGGATCATTGGTGGGTCATTGCTACAATGATCACCCCTTCCCCTTGCTCTTTAGGTATCTTGTGGTGCAGTGGCAATACCCCTGCCTTTGGCCTAAATGGTTCTGGTCCTAACTGCCCCAGAGCTGTGCCGAAACATGGCTTTCTGATTTTTCTTTCCATGCAGAAAAAAAATGAACAAGCACTGTTTTTACATGAACCTGATGTTCTGTTGAAGATTCCATTCTAAAACCTGTGTTGTAATCAATCATGATAAGATGAACTGACAATTAACAACAATTTGCAATTATGTTAGGCTCTTATTGGACTTGGATTAAGTCGGGTCTTACCAGAGTAGTGAGAGGTGGAAAGGCAGAGCAGGCTAGGCCTGTGGGACCTAAGCAACTGATAGTATGATGTAAATGATGGGGAGGGGACAGAAGAATGAGCAAAAGACCAAAGGAGAGGAAAGGAGAACTTGAATGGCAGTGTGTGATGTTGTAAGGCTGGAAGAGACTTCAGAGATAGGAAGGAGAGAGTCATAGAGTCATAGAATTATGCCGCATGGATACAGGCCCTTTGATCCAACTCATCCACACTGACCAGATATCCTAAACTGATCTAGTCTCATTTGACAGCATTTGGCGCATATTCCTCTAAACCGTTCTTATTTATGTCCCCAGCCATATGCCTTTTAAATGTTGCCATTGTACCTGCCTCCATGACTTGCTCTGGCAGCATAGATCATGAAGGTATTTATAGACAAAGACAACCATTTTAAAGAGAGGCGCTGGTATGGCTTAAAATGTGTTTAGGGCAGATTTCAGAAGCTCTTGTTCCAACAGGGTTATGTTCCAACCTTCAAGTCAGAAGCTCCCAGTCCAAGTGCAACCCCAGGGTTTGATGAGCAGGGAAGGTTCAAACAGCCTGAGTACCAATTTGGAAATCCTTCTAACCCAGGCAGTGTACGCAGGAGAGAACCCTGGTTTCGAATAAAGTCGGAGTTTCTGCCATCACTATCCATAGTTCTGGACTGCAACATGCAGGTAAAAATGTATGTTGCCACAGCAACCCAGATAGTCGGTTTCACATCAGCAGTAGAGTTTTGGAAGAGATGACGTTCACAGTGGGGTGGAGAACGCAAGTCCGGTCAGAGGAGGCTGAAAGAATCCATAGACCATAACACATAGGAGCAGAAACAGACCCATTCAGCCCATTGAGTCTGCTCCACCATTCAATCAAATGACAAAGGCATGGATGGAGGACTGGTTACCAAGGGATAGCCTACACAAACTTTATACAGTAGCTTCTGGACTATTTGGGTACAATGGGAGACAGAAGGTAATGAGTCCTATTGGCAATGACAACTCAACCATGTGGTTGGTGGTACTTATTGTCAGAGGCATGGCCCCCATCTAAGAAGGGACTCAGTATCTCACTGATACCATGAAGAATCCATCACTGGACTGTTACAAAGTTGCCATTAAAAGAAACTTCTGCTTCTGTTTGTGCAGCACTTTTGATACTGTAAACCATCTTGGGATGCTTCACAGGAATTATATCCAACAACATTTGGCACAGGAGGTGGCAGTGCTCAGTTTCACTCCACAGATGCTGACTGCCACACTATTACTCCCAGAAAGTTTTTTCTGTTTTATTTAAAGCGGACATTAGGGCAGATGGATGGAGGCTCTAAAGTGCATCTTAAAGAAGAGAGAGGAAGAGGGTTGGAGAGCTCTATAGAACATAAAACATGCAACAGTACAACATAGGAACAGGCCCAGAACAAAGCCACATTTATACAGTTGCAACATGACTTACTAATTTTTACACTTAACACCTTGATCAATGAAGGCAAGGAGGATAAGTTTCCTTCAACAGAACCTTCCAAACCCATGACCCATACCATCTAGAAGGACAAGGGCAGCAGATGCCTGTAATTTCCCCTCCAAGTCACACACCATCTTGCCCTGGAAGTGTAAAATGTAAAATTCTCATTCTTACTAGCATTGTGGTATTCATACACCACATTAACTGGATTTAAATGGCTGAAGAGATGGTTACCATTGGTGGGACAAAGGAAATCAGGGATGCACAACAAAACAGGATAGAAGGAAGACTGAGGGTTGTAGAGCTGAAGAACATGATAGAGATATCAGCACTACAAGCATGAACCCAAGCATACTATGCCACCTCTTATATCTTTATTGTTAAAGACTTCCATTTCTACATAAGGGCTCATCAGTGGAACAGTGTGTTCACACAGCTCAACTGTGCTGGAAAACAATGATCTCTGGATTATTGCAGAAGGAAAGTGCTGACTCCATGCAGACGAGGGCCAGCTGACTGTAAGATGAATGCAGAGAGGCTCTGTAGCAGCAGTTAGCCATCTCTCTGAGCTTCCGAGCTCAGCAGGGATTACAGGAACTGATGACATTGCTGGGTTTGGGCTTCAGGATGGCATCTAGTCATTGTGATGTCAGTACAGCTTCCGAAAGGGATCTCATTTTAGCAGGGTCATTACGACTGAAGTTAGGCAAATGCTGGGGTCCTCCATTAAACCTGATTAGTGCTGGAAACTGACAGAATTTGTTCCAGTTCTGAGCACTGGACTTCCACACCATTGAGCTGAATACTGGAATGCAAAAGAATTTACATTATTACAACTTCCCTCAAAAGATGTGAATGCCAACTTTGCAGAACAATGGAAAATGAGCAAGATTCATTTTAAATCCCCATTTTAATTTTCAGGACAGACGTAAATATTAGCTGCCCATTCACCATCTTCCATTTTACACAATTATAAAAAATCAGAATCTACCCCAAAGTGTTTAACAGCAAGAGCAAGACAGAAATCTATACCAGCAGATGCAGCAATGTCATCTCATCACGAATAGCATCTGCAAAGTCAGGTTGAAGCAGCTTGCAAGTGCACAGGAGGAAGCAAGAAAGAGCAGAGAGGCAGCACAGAGGTAAACACTGCTGCCTCACAGTGCCAGGGACCTGGGTTCAATTCCAGCCTTGGATGACTGTCTGTGTGGAGTTTGCACATTCTCCCTGTCTCTGCGTGGGCTTCCTCCCACAGTCCAAAGATTTGCAGGTTAGATGGATTGGTGAAATTAAATTTCCCATAGTGTATAGAATTGTGTAGATTAGGTGACTTGATTGTAGGGATAGGGTAGAGGGATGTGCCTGAGTGAGCTGCTCTTCAGAGGGTTGATGTGGATTTGATAGGCTAAATGGCCTGTTCCCACAGTGCAGGGATTCTATAGTTCTAATTAGTAAGTGACAGTACTTGGGAGAGCAAAGCGACGGCATAAGGAAATAAAGGGAGAGGGAAGTGTGGATAGGTGATTCTGAAAGTGATGTAGAAGTGAGAGAAAGCTAAAAATAGGTCCTCAGAAAAGCAAGAAGTGGAAAGTCTAAAAGAGAATATTTGAGAGACAGGGAAAACAAGATGTTTAAAATGCATTTAAGAATCAGAAAGTGCCTGCATTTTAACTTATTACACAGCAAGGACCAAGGGGGCAGTGGTTCTTTTTAAAACATCACCTTTTTATCTCTGCCTATGAACATGACCAAAATGACAGGGCACGGCTCACTGATGAACACTGAAGGGCTGTGATGTAGAGTCCAAAATCGGATCCCGACAGGAGATTGTCTCATAAAGCACCCCATAATCTGACACTAATTGGCACTAACTGTCACTGAGCAATTTGAGTGAGAAAAGCCACAGGATTGATGGTGAGGTTGGGAAATGATCAGGAGTAACATCCAAGTATTTTTCTCTTAGCTCCCGCAGAAAGCAGCTTTCAGCTTTTGGTTTGAACCCATTAATAGCAGAGCAACTAATATCAGCAAATTGCTATGTGCGACTTTCACTGTAGAATTAGAGAGCTCTGTGGTTCAAACTACCCCTGATTCTACTTTATAATATTGGTCATTAAAAATTTAGTGGCCCTTTTTTCCAAATGTTTTTTAAGATGCGTTGGTTTTTCTTTAAATAAAGAGCAGTCTTTCTCTAGCCCAAAGTATGCCACTGGTGAATTGTGATCCATTCTTTTGATGAGCAAGTTAGAAAGTTAAAATTTATACTTTAATTTACAAAGTTAATCTGTGTTGCTGCTGGAGGAGTTAATTTGGGAACAAGGCAACTCATTAACAGCGCCATCTCTTGGGCAGTTCGTCAAACTACAGGCATTCCAGGATGGCATCTGTCCAATCCATAGTTCACATCAATGCAGAGGGTTTAATAGGAATGCACCCATAAGTTCAAAAAGGAACCGAATCTAAGAATGTATGAAGTTTCAGAGAGTCAGAAGAAGGCAATTAAGTGAAATATTTTATGATGGAAATGCTGGAAACAAGGTGTAAAATATCAGTTAATGAGGATGGCCCACTGTAAGAAAAAAGCTTGCATCTATATTGCACTTCATAATTAATGAAGTACTTTTAAAAGTATTATTCTTCTATTTGTCCATGGGATGTTGGTGTCACCAGCTAGGCCCATTTGTAATGGCCCTCAAAAATATGGTGGTGAGCTGCTTTCTTGAACCACTGCATGTCCCATGGAGTTGTGAGAGGAAGGGGAGGCTGCTGATTCACCCTAACAGCACTGTGTGAGTTCCAAGGATCTGACCCAATGTCAGTGAAGGAGTGTAATGCAGTTCCACGTCAGGACTGGGAGTGACTTGGAGCAGTGTCTACAGGTGGTCGTGCTCACATACAGTAGGGGAAATGCAACAGGCCCTTTTGCTTAGAGCAATGTCCTACAAACAGCACTGTGATATTAACCAGATCATTTACTTTTTCGAATGATGTTGGTTCAAGAGAAAATATTGGTCAAAGCGTTAGAGGTAATTTCATTTCTTTTGTTCCAAGTAAGGCATTTTTCACATGTAAATAGAAGGACATTTAGGACCTTAATTTAGTTTCTCACCCAAGAAGCAGCACCCCAGTGGAACACTGAGCTGCCCAGAAAGGGAAGCTCTGTTACTGCTCTGTATTCAGTCAATTAACATCAATGCCTCTTAGCCTGGATTCATGTTTCGGATCACTGTCTCTTCATTTTGGCTGGAAAGTGCACTTGCATGGAAACATTACAGCATCAGTCTTGAGTTGAGTTGATACATGAACAATTATTTAAAAGGATTAAGATGAAGAGTAGTCACATGGGTGGTTGGAGCTAGGGATCCAGTATATGAGAAAGGGGACAAAGAAAAGGAATATTACAAAAAGAAAAGTGTGATTAAGGTTTGTGATACATTACTGTTGTTTGGGTTCTGAGAATGGACTTTGCATTGAAATTGCGGTTCTATAATGCTTGTGTTAAGAAGAGAGACTACCCAGATCTAGTTTCATCGTAGATTTCTGTGAATGTTGATGAGATGTGTTTACATGCATTTTAAAGAAAGTCTTTAAATCCTTGATGTTCAGAGTTTAGTGCATTAGAAAAAAGAGGTTGAAGAGAGAAAGGAAAGCTGCTATTGCCTGCAAAAAGGATTATAATAACACCAAGTCAGACCAATCCAAAACCTGAAATTAGCAGGTTCATTGAGAAAAAGATCATTAACAGCAGAGGTATGGTTAGTTTATCAGTCTTCAAAACAGTCAGGTCAGAGCGGGGAAAGCCATGCTTGCTAAGAAGTGAGCTAAGTGAGCTGAGTTAGCAGCCTATTTAAGAGTCTTGGGAAGAGATATTAACCTAAGAAATTAGTATCGGCCATTAGCAGATTAGGAACCTGACAAAAAGAAACTGATCACAGCTATGACAACAGAACAAAGAGCTTTAACATTAAAATAGCAGTGACACTTCACTGAGGTTTGAATGCCTATAAGGATGTTGTTGGGTTCAAAGAGTTGACTCTCTTTCTGAGATTTGCATTGAAACTGTTTAAATAGATATTGTATGGTTCATGTTTCCCTTTTGTGTCACAAATATTTATGGTTTCTTGAAATGTACAATGACTGCCTCTTATGAATATATTCAGTGACTGACCATAACAGTACCCAAAAATAAAACATAAAATTTATTACCCACCAAGCCAGGTCTCCATCTGCAATCTAACTTGTCCAGCATACCATCAGCTTGGATCATGATGAAAGCAATTATATTTGGAACTGCACTCAGAGAACCATGTTTTAAACAAACTGGGACACAATAATAAATTTGTTTTTAACATGAGTTTAGGTGCAGAGACCAGTTTCTTTATATTTTGTTACTGTGCAAATTTAATTATACGCAGCTTAAACCAATTACTCTCTAGGTGGCTGATTTGTGAAAGCCACATTTTAAGTGGTCCTTTGGTAAATTCTGAAACTTGGCTTTAAAGGAAAAGCAACATTTGGAGTTTGTGTTCCCCTCACTCAAAATAGAATCATTTGTCTTTTGAAAGCTGCAGAGGTCACTGAGCACTTGTAGGCTGCAGACTCGATTCCCAAGTCATTTGTGACATTTTTAAATCGTGTCCTAGATTTTATATCATCCAAACACTCGCAGGAGGAGACTTGAGGAAGTGAAGCTGTGCTGTTTTGCGAGACTGCAAATGCATTTTCTAATTCTTCCTTCAAAAGCCATGGTGTAAGATTCAAACCACAGGCACAGTGTTTGGAATAAGTTATAAGGAATAGATTACAGGAGATTGAAATATCTAAAATTTAATTTCACTTCCAAGCAATGGCTGCTGGTTTATCAATCCAACTTCAAAGCTGCGCAATCCCTCATGTTTCTGAACCAGGTACATTGATATTAATAAGCTATAGAAATGTTTAAAGTAAGTACTTACATTTTTTATTACCTCAGGAACATAATATCATACAATCATAGAATGATACAGCAAAGACGGAGCCTCCTTATCCTATCATTGCTGTGGAAGAGCTATTCTATTTAAACCCCACATCCTTATTCCCTTAGTTCAACAAATCCTTCTCCATCAAGTACTTACTTAATTCCCTTATGTTGTTTTCTACTATCTTTCAAATGATAAAGATAACAATACAGTGGGTAAAACAGTCTTACCTTAATGTCTTTGCTTCGTCCTTTGCCAATTGCTTTAAAACTGTGTGTTCTGGTGACCCAACCAAGTGGGAACAGCTTTCCCCAATTTACCCGATCGAAACCTTCTACAGTTTTGAGCGCTTGTCAATCTTCTCTAAGTTTTCTCTGCTGCAGGGAGAAGAATGATACCCCACGTGCTTCATAACCATCAAAGTATTTTGGGGATAGTCACTTCTGTGCTGCAGCAAAAACGTAGCAGTCAATCTACACACAGTAAAAATAAGCCAAATGCCCAGGGGTCTACTTGTGAGTTACTTGTTATATTTGTAATTGTAATCACAAGGTGCTCATCTTTCCATCTCAGCTCCTTCACTATGGTGAGTTTGAGAGGTCCCTTTTCGGTTTCCAACAAGGAGATCCTGGCTTCTAGAAGGGGATGCAGTGGCCTCATGGTGTTATCATTGGCCTGTTAATCCTGAGACCTAGTTACAATTTCAGGGAATCAGGTTCAATTTCAGGGAATCAGGGAATCCATCACGACAGATCGTGGAACTTGAATTCAATAAAAAAATTCAGGAATTAAGAGTCTAATGATGATCGATTGTTGGAAAAACCCATCTGGTTTTCTAATGCTGTTTAGGGAAGGAAAATACCATTTTTACTGTCTGGCCTACATGTGACTCCAGGCCCACAGCAAGGTGGTTGACTCTTAACTACCTTTAGGGATGGGTAATAATCCATTTGATATAGCCAGCGACACCCCCATCCTGAGAATGAAAATGGAGATGCCTTGTCATAGCCAGAAAGTGTATTAGATTAGATTACTTACAGTGTGGAAACAGGCCCTTCGGCCCAACAAGTCCACACCGACCCGCCGAAGCGCAACCCACCCATACCCCTACATTTACCCATTACCTAACACTACGGGCAATTTAGCATGGCCAACTCACCATACCTGCACATCTTTGGACTGTGGGAGGAAACCGGAGCACCCGGAGGAAACCCACGCAGACACGGGGAGAATGTGCAAACTCCACACAGTCAGTCACCTGAGGCGGGAACTGAACCCGGGTCTCTGGCGCTGTGAGGCAGCAGTGCTAACCACTGTGCCACCGTGCCGCCCATACAAGTGCACCTCGTATGACAAATGAGCATTGTGATGGCAGTAATTGTCGAGGAGTCTAAACTCTCTCAGGAAAAGAAAGAAGTGCCACTAGATGGGGAGAGGGAAATTGGACAGAATGAGGTGACTGGGAGAGGGTACCAATTTTTGAACATTAGCTTATGCTTCTGCTGAAACAAGACCATGTGTGAATGCCAAAGAAAACAAGATTGTCTTCAGCTGTGATGTTACCAGTGGTTGTATAATCCTCTAACACTTGGCGTACAAACTATGTTTGACCAGTTTGATGAGTTACCGGAAAATAACACCTGCATGACCCATACTCCAGCATCAGTCAATTCCTTCAGGAGATCAGGAAGAAAATTGGCAATAAGAAGATACACAATTTTCATCAGGATTGAAAATAAAGAAGCTTTACTTCTTGAGTACAGTAATGTGCAGAGATTTGTTGTCGTCAATGTTGCATCTACAATCCCCAGCTGTTAGTAAAGGACAGGATTTTCTCTCAATCTTTCCATACAACATAAGTCTGTCACCAGGAACAGAAGCCAAGAGCTGCATCAGATTGTTACTTTCTGACTTTCACATCTTCACCCTTGCTGGATCTTGAAAGCTTCCGAGAAAAATTATCCGTCATTCACTAATCGAAAGAATAAAAGGTTGGAGCAGTGTTACAACATATTTCCAGACACAACACAACTTGTCACTGAGTGATGGGACTAGTTCCACTTGGACTTAAAACAAATATCAAGGAAAGCTTTTCTACTCAAAGATTGATAAATGGCTGTGTGGGAATAGTCTGTCAGGCTGACAGTGAGGGCGAAAACATTAGGATGGTTCAAAATACAGCTGGAAAAGAGAGACTGAGGTCATAGAAAAATCAACTATGTTAGGCTGATATGTTTTGCTCTGATCCCTTCTCTATTCTTCTGTTCTTTTACAAGTTCCACAATTAATGACACAGACCAGCATTTTCCTACATAGAGGCAGCACCTTAAATCTCTGTGCAGAGATTCAGTTTGGTCTATTATATTCAATGGGGAATGATACTAAATATTATCTGCTTAATCTGATGTCAGAAGAAAATACAGAATTCTCCAATGAAAAACAATTCATTTCTCTCTTCTGTACTGATCAAGCTGCCACATAAATTCCACCATCTGTTGATTTAATCTAGTTTATGACATGGGGTGTCACAATGGCTCAATGGTCAGCATTGCTGCCTTATAGGTCCTGGGACCTGGGTTTGATTCTGTCGTTGGGTAACTGTGTGGATTTTGCGCATTCGCCCCCGTATCTGCATGGGTTTCCTTTTGGTGCTCTGGTTTCTTCTCACAGTCCAAGGTAGTGGAGGCTAGGTGGGTGTGCCATGGGAGATGCAGGGTTACAGGGGTAGGCTAGGAGGGTGGGTCTGGGTGAGATTTTCTTTGGAGGGTCGGTGTGGACTCAATGGGCTGAATGGCCTAATTCCACACTAAAGGAATTCTATGATGTTGCAGCTTGATAAGTTTGCTGTACTGTCCCTGATTTGGTGGTTTGCTCTGAATTCAGCAGCAGGTGTTTTTTAGCCACATCTATCTATAAAATATATTCCATGAAACCATTACTAACTGTTGTAAAACACATCTGACTCCTGTTAGGGAAGAAAATCTAGCACCCTTACCTGATCTGGCCTACATGTGACTCCAGACCAAGAGCAACATGGTTGACACTTAACAGCAAGCCTTTCAGTTCCAAGTGATTCAGGAATAGACAACAAATGTTTGTCCTACCAGCAACAACCCAACCAGGAGAGAATAAAGAGAAGAATTAAGTCTGACCCAGGAGGCCAAAGTCACATGAACATCAGAAATTTCATTTGTGGAGATGAGAACTTTTAAAAAAATTCATTCATAAGATGAGGGCAATACAGGCACAGCTGTTACCCATCCCTATCTGACCTTAAACTGAGTGGTTTGCTAAGGTCTACTATATTATGAAGTCAAAATGTAATCCGGTCAAAACAAGACAGATTGCAACCAAAGAGTAACCGCTTGCAAACAATTGCCCAAGTTTAATGGAAAAGAGTTACCAAATTGGTCCAAATATTACTTCAAGTTATTTGTGAGGACATCCTGAAATGAATAGTGACAATGTGTTCCCCAGCAGCATCGATGGCACAGTGGTTAGCACTGCTGCCTCACAGCGCCAGAGACCTGGGCTCAATTCCTGCCTCAGGCGACTGTCTGTGTGGAGTTTGCATGCTGTCTGTGTGGGTTTCCTCTGGTTTCCTGTGCAGGTTAGGTGAATTGGCCATGCTAAGTTGCCCGTAGTGTTAGGGGAATGGGTCTAGGTGGGTTGCTCTTCGGAGGGTTGATGTGGACTTGTTGGGCTGAAGGGCCTGTTTCTATACTGTAAGCAATCTAATCAACAAGTCTGAGCATGGGGAAAGGAGCTTATATGTTTCTGCCTGTCTGTGGTGGTCTCATACTTTATTTTAACACACGGTATCTATGGTCCCATTCAGAAATAAAAGAGGTCAGCAATAAACTGGCAACTATCTGAGGAGGGGAAAGAAATTTATCCTTTTTTTTATTTTCAGCGATAAAGTGTAATAGTTACACTAATTATGAGACAGCTGAATTTTCAGAGTTAGTACATCATGTTCTAACATATATCAGAGAAATTTCAAAGATAAATAATGTGTACATCAATGAAGATAGTACTAAGGAAGTCTAGTTCCAAAAAACCACTAACTCTAAATTAATGCTGAGTCATTTGTTGAGTCAGCACAATAATGAGAGATAATTCACCCCGCTGACTTCACCTATCTCTATGTTCAAGTTACCAAGTTATTGTATGTAAATGATAGAAATAAATAATTCCCTTCTCTATATATTTTTAAAACTGTTATTCTATTACTACAAGCTATTTTCTCTCCTCAAGCCTTATCAAGTTGGGAAGTCGTAAACCAATCCATATGTCCTGTGCTCTCAGACCGGCTTTTGCTGGTATGATTTACCATTCATAGCAGAAATTTCACGACAAGATGTTAATGAGCCAATTCCATAAATGGAACAATTACTTGGTGACTTGTCCAAGAATGCTCCATTATCCAGAGAAGGAAGACCTTGGATTCAGCTTAGGTCCATTCAGCTGCTCACCATCCATCATTCTCAGTTTGAGTTAGGTTTGGAATATAGCTGTCTGCACTCTTCCTGCATTTCAAGATGATACACAATAAAATTCAATACAAAGTAAAATGCCCTTTACATTGTCCCATCAAGACACTAATTAAAAAAAAAGACTTGTATTAAATAGTGCTTTTCAACATCATTGGATATCTCAAAGCACGTTACTGTTAATCAAAGAAAAGCACTTTTCTAATGAATACATTTCCTATTTGAAGTGACCTTGCAGACTCTGTAAAAATTATTCATATTTACAACTTTATGGAAGTCTATTGTCGAAAGAGCTCAAATTTAGAGAACGTGAGCTGAAGCCTTTCTGATGGAGAAATGAAGGGATTTTCATTCACCACTCTTGGACAGAGATGGTTGCAGCCATGTAATGTCTCACAGTCAGTATGTCAGTATACGTCAATGAGACATATTCACAATATTATCATTGTACTGTGGCATGTACTTAAAGCCTGCCACACTGCTGCTACCGCTCAGTGTAACTTAATAGCTTCATGTTAGTACAGCCGCTGCTGTGCCTGAAGAATGTAACTTTTGTATGTAATAGTCGGCTATACTATACATCTGTTGAATTCTTCAATACCATGTTATCTGTGTCTAGTTCCGTATGTTGCCAATGATAACATAAACACCACCTCATCAGGTAAACTGTCCCACTGGAGACAAAAGTCATATAACCAAAGTGTCAAAGGCAAAGGGTAAGTGAAATTACATAGTCACTGCTGAGTGTTTGTCTGGGCCTTTGGTTGAACCAATTTCCAGTACAACAGTCAGGATAATGTTACTCTGTGCTCTGTGCTGAGGTTGAATGACAAATTGCACCATCTTCAACACAGATAACAAGAAATCATTGCGTGGCTTGCTAGATTGTTGTGCATTTCAGACAAATGGTTATTTCAATTCTCCACTGAGCATAGTGATAGAGAGCCAAGAAGGGAATACAAAGAAAATTCCTTTCACACACAGTTAGTGCTGCCTTAATGGAAGTTTAAATAGGTAGACAGCGTGTGGACTGCAAATCTTCCCAATTTCCTCCTCTCCTTTCATAATAGAGTGTTGTTTTACCAACCAGCAAATACATTAACCCAGATCTTGTGGTAAAAGCCTGAAAGATTAGACAGGAATTTCAGCATGACTAATGGCTTATATTATGTATGATCATTAGACTCTGAATTAAACTAAAATCCACAGTCATCCAGGGTGAAATATATGGGAACTTGGTGAAAATTAAGAGTGCAATTGAGAGAGTGTTAGACTGGGCAAAGAGAAAAGTACAATGCGAGTCTGGGAAAGGAAATCCTGCATTGAATCTGCACGAGTCATTACTTATACCCAGTTATTTTTCAGTTATGTTAAAATGGTTAACAGCTTGGAGAGCAAAACTGAACAGTGTGAGAAATTACAGACCTTTATTGCGGGTGGATCTTACTTTTATTTCAAATGTATTGAATAAAAGGAATAAAAAAATAGATTAACTACAACAGCATAAGGTCTTGCTGAGATCACATCTGAAATACTGTGTGCAGCTTTGCTCAACGTATCAAAAGGGTGGAGACAGTGAGGACTGCAGATGCTGGAAAGTCAGATTTGAAAAGTATGGCGCTGGAAAAGCACAGCAGGTCAGGAATGATGACAGGCTTATGCCCGAAATGTCGACTTTCCTGCTCCTCAGATGGTGCCATATTTAAAGGGTAGGTTGGGGGCATGACTTGATTGGAGGCAATAAAGTGAGAGTTGCCCGGGATAAGAAGATCGTTCTACGATGAGAAAATTGTAATTGAGTCAATATTTCTTGGAATTTAGAATGAGTGGTGATCTAATTGAAACATGCAAGATTCTGAAGGGGTGTGTTATGTAAGGGCTTCAGTACCTTGAGCAATGATGTCACAGAGTGCACATCACTGAGAATAAATAGTGTAATGTAGGTGGAGTTAAATCAGACTACAGTACACTATACTGTATGAGAAGGGAGAGTCTTCAGAGCACACGGGCATGAACACATGAAGAAGATAGATTAGTCCTTATCCAATGTAACCCCAAGATCAGATTTTAGTATATTTATGACTATCCTGTGTAACAGTTTTTTTTAATTCATTCACAGGAGTGGGCATCTCTGGTGAGCATCCCTAATTTGCACAGAGGGAAGTTAAGAGTCAACAAATTAGCATGGGTCTGGAGTCACATGTAGGTCAGACCAAGTAAGGATGGCAGATTTCTTTCCTTCAGGACATTAATGAAGCAAATGTTTTTTTTCCCCTGAAAATCAGCAACGGTTTCATGGTTAATCAATAAATACTTAATTCCAGATTTTTGTTGCATTCAAATTGTACCAAGGCAGAATTTGAATCTGGGTCCCCAACACATTAACTAGATCTCTGGACTAATACTTAACTAAAATTACCACTAGGTCATTATCTCCTCAATGTTAGCCTAAAATAAAATACTACTTTGAATTCTAGGTCTGAAGACTGTTCTTGACTTTGCCTTCTCCTCAACCAGTCTGCCTTGAACCCATACTCATGGTCCAAAACATGAAGGAGGTTTCAATAGGACAGATTCCACTGATCACGTTTTGTAAAAATGCAAGCTACAATCTCAGAAGAAGGAGCTGATCATTTTAGACTGAGATCAGGAGAAATTATTTCACTTAATGTGTTGTAAATCTTTGGGAATCTCTGCACAAGAGCATTGCTGGATGTTTCATTGCTGAATACATTTAAGTCTGGGATGGACAGTTTGCATCTCTCAGGGAATCAAGGGATGTGGGGATGTAAATGAAAAAGTGGAACGGAGACTGAAGACCAACTGTGATCATGTTCAACTGGGGAAGTAGCCGTGAGAAACTTATAGCTTAACTCTGATATCTGTTCTTGAGGTAGACAGGCAGGAGGCTGGAAGAACACAGCAAGCCAGGCAGTATCAGGAGGTGGAGAAGTCAACGTTTTGGGTGTATGGAGCGGCATGGTGGCCCAGTGATTAGCACTGCTGCCTCACAGCTCCAGGGTCCCAGGTTCAATTCTAGCCTCAGGCGACTGTCTGTGTGGAGCTTGCACATACTCCCCGTGTCTGCGTGGGTTTCCTCCGGGTGCTCTAGTTTCCTCCCACAGTCCAAAGATGTGCAGGTTAGCTGAATTGGCCATGCTAAATTGCTCATAGTGTTCGGTGCATTAGTCAGACGGTCTGGGTGGTTTACTCTGGGTGGGACTGGCTGGGCCGAATGGCCTGTTTCCACACTCTAGGGAATCTAAAAAAAACTTTTCTTCAGGACTGGGGACAGATGTAAAGGGAGTTGTGGGAGCTGTGGGGGCTGTGCAGGGTGTTGATGTGGTGATAGGTGTTGTTTGTGGAGGTGTTGGAGGTATTGCAAGTATGGAGCATCGAAGGCGGGTCCAAATTTGGAGGGTTTAAAATGTACCTGTAGGCTTTGAGGAGTGAGATGATTGTGAAGACAGCAGCTGAAGAACATCACATGGCTGTTATTTGTGATGCTGTTGAGGGCATTAAAGTCACATGTAATGTCAGACATAGGGCAGACCGGGAAGGGGCCAGAAATTACAATCAGTTGGATTTTCACAAGAATGTCAGAATTATTTTTCCTGAGGCTGGTCAAAATATATCATTATCTTTTTTTGAACTCAAATTTGCATCTTGCTGTGTGGAGTTTGAACTCACCAACTCTGGATAATCTCAGTCACGCATATTGATACCGCAGTGGAAACTTTAATCTCATTTTAAATCATATGGGTAGAGCAAATCCAAAACATTAACCAGAATTTTTCACACAGGTGGTGCCCTACTCAGAAGTGAGCAGAGTCTTTTGCCAGTCAGACTGTGAAATTTTGTATAGCCAGCTTTCAGCTTGTCTAGTTTTCAATGTATTCTTTCATGGGACTTCTCTGGCAAAGTCAATACTTCTCTCCTATCCCAAACTGCCTTTGAACTGAATGGCTCGGTAGGCCTTTTCACAGGGCAGTTAAGTATTGACCACATTGGATAGTCTGATTCACGTAGAGGCGAGACTTGGTAATGAGTTCCTGTAGTAAAGGGCAATCGTGAACCATTTACAGGTTTATATTCCAGATTTACTAATTAAATTTAAATTCTCAAACTTCCATTGTTGGATGTGAACCATAGAACATGAGCCTGGATTTCTGGATTCCTACTCCAATGATGTTACCATAAGCCATGATTTTGACTGATTCTCTGCACAATTTATTGAGTACTCCTACCTCCCTTTTTGTTCATTGTTATACTAGTTTTTAGATTAGATTAGATTAGATTAGATTACTTACAGTGTGGAAACAGGCCCTTTGGCCCAACAAGTCCACACCGCCCCGCCGAAGCGCAACCCACCCATACCCCTACATCTACATCTACCCCTTACCTAACACTACGGGCAATTTAGCATGGCCAATTCACCTGACCTGCACATTTTTTTGGACCGTGGGAGGAAACCGGAGCACCCGGTTAACATCTTCAGAATAGCACTGTACAATGTGGAAACAGACCCTTTCATCTAACACACCCATGCCAACCAAATTGTCCAAACTAAACTAGAGCCCCCTGCCTGCATTTGGCCCATATCCCTCTCAACCCTTCCTATTCATGTACCTGTCCAAATGTGTTATAAATGTTGTGACTTTTGGATAATTCAGGGATTACAATTCCTTTACTTACTTTTGGGATATAGGCATTGCTGGCTGGGCCAACCTTTAATTACCATCATTAGATGTCCTTTAAGTGTTGGTGGACTGTTTTCTTGAGCTACTGCAGTCCATGTGCTGTAGGGTAGACCCAATATAGGATTCTAGGATTTTGACCATTGGTACTTAAGGAACGGGCATATATTTCCAAGTCAGGATGGTGAGTGGCTTGGAGAGGAACTAGAAGGTGGTGGTGTTCCTATGTATCTGCTGCCCTTGTCCTTCTAAATGGACATTAGTGGATTTAGAAGGTACTGTGGGGTGACTGTGAAGTAGATTTCTGCAGCACATCTTAATAGAGAGTACACACTGCTGCAACTAGTATCAGCATTGAAGGGAGTGAAAGTAGTGCCAATCAACTGAACTGCATTGTCCTGGATGGCATCAAGCTTCTTGAGTCTAGTTGGAGCTGTGCTCATCCAGGCAAGTGGGAAATATTCTATCAATTCCTTACATGTGCTTTATAGATGGCTTTGGGAAGTTCGTAAATAAATTATGAATTCCCAACCTCTGATCTGCTCTTTGGTCACTGTATTGATATGGCTGGCCTAATTCTGTTTTTGGTCAATGGTAATAGTGTTTATAGCAGGGGATTCAGTGAATATAACAGCAATGAGCCTTCAGGGATGTTACCTGCTACAGAATTTCTACTCTCTGACCTACTCTTCCAGCCACTGTACTTATCTGGCTGGGCCAGTTGAGTTTCTAGTCAATGGTAACCCTCAGAATGTTGATAGTGCAGGCTTCAGTGATGGTAATGCCATGGAATGTAAAGGGACAGTGATTGGATTGTCTGTTATTGGAGATGGTTTGTGCTGAGCATTTGTGCGGCATGCATATTGCTTGCCACTTTTCAGCCAAAGCCTGGACATTAACCAGGTCTTGCTGCATTTGAACATGGACTTCTTCAGTATGAAAGGAATCATGCATGGAGTTGAATGTTATGCAATCATTGTGAACATCTCCATTTCTGACCTGATAACGGAGGTTACTTGTTCAAGATATTAATATTCAGTCATGACAAAAACCAGACTGATGTGGTATTGAAGTCTGCACAACATCATTTAATCAATGATGAATTTCTGCAAATATAATGATTAAGTGTGTAGTGGGCCAGATATGGATAGTGCAGCTACAATAGTGAGAACCCTTTCCTAAGCTCATATTGTTCTTGATCACAATGCACTGTGATATATAAACCCACAGAATAACTGGGAACATTCAGGAAGTCAGGCTTGCTGAGTATTTCAGTTCTGATTTGTCAGCTGCATTTTTTTTGCTCCTGCACTGTATTGACAAATATATTATGAGGTCAGGATCCCAAATGGTGAGATCCAATCCTCAAAACTTTGCAAGTGTGGAAATATCACCCCGATTACCTTTCAAACTCGTGTAAAATGTACTCCAGTGCCAGTAGACAACACTGCCTTTTGAAACCATTCAGAAAAGTAGAATAGGGAAAGAGTATTACAAAGCAACAGTATGTCATTTTTCAATGTGACACCTACATTCAGTTTATGCTGACTCTCTCGTACGCTCTGTTTAGCTCTGCCTGTATATTCTTTCTCTTTTTAGCTCCCAGCACTACTGGGATCAAGGATGACTTGTTGTTATCTTCTTATGACTTGCTTCCACTCTGGTTCCATGGAATCTGAGATGGCTGATAAGTCCGATCCATAATCTGCTCATTGTCTTGCTCTCAATTGCACACACACATTGAGTCTGTCTGTTTCCCTTTTCCACACACTGGGTCTCACAGGTATGCATGCTGCCTTGCTAAAACTCTATTTACTCTACATCTTATCTTGTAGGAGTCTCATTCGAACAGATAAAAGACTCAATAGACAATCAAGGTATTTTTCAATGTATAATTTCAGTTACATCACACTGTAAATTTTTGCTATAAATTCTATGCCTTACAATTGTGGCCTGCACAACCACCTGATGAAGGAGCGCTGCTCCGAAAGCTAGTGCTTCCAATTAAACCTGTTGGACTATAACCTGGTGTTATAGTCCAAGATCTTTATCTTGTAGGAAGTCTTGATCTCTTACCATGCTATTTATTTCCTAGTTTTACAGGCTCTCCATCCATGCAATACATAGATTTCAAAATCCTTGTTATTGTTTAAAAATGTTTCCAAGTCTCTTTTCAATTATGCATCCGCATCCAATTTCAGTAAAGTCTTCCCACTGTCCATCTGAGTCTGGTTTACTGTGCAGTTTCTCTCCCCACCACTAAGATGAAGCCATTTCTCCCAAGCACTTGGAAACTCACTCCCCAACTCTCTCCATGTTATGTCTTCTGGTTGTCTTTTGGCTTCAAGAAGTAAGAAATAGTCACTTCTAAAGTTTGAAAATGGGAGAGCTGCAACTTTAATGCAAATTGCCATGTTGCCCGGTTAATAAACTACTTATGCTAGTGTTACACATAACCTGAACCTCCTGTGCAACTATGCCTGTGTGCACTACCTCCCCCACCCCCACCACTCCGCCAGAACACTTACACATATGATTGATTCCAGGGCAAAATGGATTCTAGCCATTTGCAGACTAAACCAGAATTGTTAACAGAAGTAGCCTACATAAAACTTTACTTCTTCAGCCTTGCCTTAAAACATTTGCCAATATGACTTTAAAACATGAGATTGGGAATCAATCAAAGGAGTGGGGCTGACTGGATTGCTCTATCGAGCTGACATGGACTTGCCATAAGCTTTGGGACATCCATTCATCTAGTACCCCACTGCAGAGTTTTCACAAATGCTTTCATATCTGAAGATTTTTTCATCTGTTGCAATGATCTGCCTTACCTGTCGGGTATTGAGATTAAAATCATAAATATACACAATAGTGATGTAATGACAATGTCAGAGTTACACGACTGAGTAGCTGAGGCTGGAAGAGAGAAGAAGCTCAAACCTTGTGTAAGGAGAACGTGAGTGTAGATCATGCTGTTTACATGGAGTTCTTCCAGAAATTTGTCAACTGTAGCATTGCTTTGGGAGAGTTAACAAATTATTGTTCTTCTTGTCTATGATACCCAAATACATTTAAAATATTATTTATTTGAATTAAGGTTCTTGCCTAGAAGCTTATTTTATGGAAGGAGCTGGTTAGTAATGTTGGTTTTATCATAAACAGTGTACTGTAAAGAGTTATGGCCTCTTGCAAACCAAAAGACTAAGGATTTAAATTATGTTTGATCTACAGTATATCACACAGTGTTACAGAGAGAGAGAGAGAGAGAGACAGTAAGTATCGCAGATTAAATCCTCATCTTTCAGAGCTCCATTTGACAATCATCGTAGCTCCTGCAGTCAACATATTCATCCAGCAAATGAAGTCACAAATTAACTCACGTTCCAACTCATAGGTGCTAACACATTTTAATATATTTCAATTTCCCTAATTAATTAGCTATTGAAGTTGAGCGCAGTACTCACTCTTGCATATTAATCAATTAAATCATTTTCAGAATTTTCATAATCATGTGAAAGGTTACTAATTAATTATCCAAACTGACACACCACAGATGTACAAATAACTGAACACCCTAACTACAAAACTGGTGATTAGAAATCATTTCACAGATTTCAAATAATTACATTCAAGCAATGACACCAGCCCCTCTCCATACCCCTGGGCTGGGCTTAAAACCCCAAATTGCACAAACCAGGTTGAACCAAGTGCTCACCACAACTGATACGCAAGTCCCTTGTTATATGTAATCACGCCTACTACATTACAAGAGATAATTGTGGACAAGTTTGAAATGTGTGATGGATTAGTTTCTCACTTTGTAAGTTCTCGCTTTGTAACTTGACTGGCCTGACCTAGGGTCTGCACCTCTCAGTGAACATTTCTCCTAAACACGGTTAAATGTAAGCTAACCTTTCATCAGTATTATTCTTGGTATGCTTCTGACTCTGTGTTCATTCCTTTGGTAAGATGAGTTCCCTTTAGCAAACCACACCAAGTCGGGTGCCTTTCCTACTTCCCAAATGGCTATTTAGTAATTTCCCATGCAGACACCACAGTGGGCAATGTAACTCCAACTAAATTTAACGTGGTATTCGATTTGAATGAAAAACACTGAAATGATTATTCCCAGTATGTGGGGATTCTCTTGTGAGTAAACCTTAAACAAGTTGGAACTTTAATCACTAGAGTTTAGAAGAATGGGAGGTGATCTGATTGAAGGTCCTTAAGGGGCTTGATAGGGTCAACGCTGAGAGGATGTTTCCCCTCACAGGAGAGTCTAGGAATAAAGTCTCAGAATAAAGGGGTGCCAATTGAACACTGAGATGAGAAAGACTATCTTCTCTCAGAGTTGTGGAACTCCTTGCCACTGAGAGCTGTGGAGGAAGAGTCTTGGTGTATATTTAAGGCTGAGTTAGAGAGATTCTTGATCAGTAGGTGAATCAAGGGCTATAAAGAAAGGGCATGAAAATGGATACGAGGCATGTCAATCAGCCATAACCCCATGGAATGGTAAAGCCAGCTCAAAGGGCCTAACAGCCAATTCATGCTCCTATTTCTCATGGTCTTATTAACACATACGATCACAATTTTTGAGAAAATGAAAAAGCATCAATAGCTGCAGAAGGGCAAGGGTTCCTTCAGTCTGTTAATACCTACTGGATTATTTTAGTCATCGGGTGATAGCTGATGCTAATTGAGTGACATGCAAGTGAGAAACACCCACGTGAGAGTTTGGAGTTTGCTGGCAGTTTTGAACCTATTTGCTGATTACATAATTTGAACCTCTTTGAAGAGCTAAACCGGACAAGTTTATCGCTCGGGTAATGATTCGATGTAATTTTTACTGAGCAATAGGTGTAGGTGCCTTGCATCCACTCCCACATCCTGGCATGGGGCCTCAGGCTGGTGAACAGTTGCAGAGTGACTCAGGGATCAAGGAAAAGGGTACACAGGCTGCTCACATGTGAAGTTGTCGATCAAGGAGGAAGAGGTTCAGTGAAACATGGATGTCTTGTATACATGGAGTCGGGGGCAGCAGGAAATCACCTCACTCTTATACCCCTTTTTCCTATAAGAGCTGGAGTTACACTGTCTGGTGTCATACCCCTCCCACTCTCACTCAGATCAAGCGGGATGCTCAGCAAGATGCCAAATACGCAGAAGCTAACCTTCCATCAATATTACTCTCGATATGCCACTCTGTATTCTGAGATCAAGGGGGACACTTAGGAAAATACCAATGACCACCCTGAAGACTCTTCTAAGGTTTGTGTTAATCTGAGTTGCACACATTTCATTTTGTAGGCTGTTCCTAATAATGATGTTGAGAGCATGGTGCTGGAAAAGAACAGGCAGCATCCGATTCATGTTCCTATTTCTCATGGTCTTATTAACACCCGGCAAAAGCCCTTCAACATCTCCAGTCCTCACTTTCTCAATATTGAGGTCCTATGTGACCTTGAAGTGACCTTCTGGTGTCATATTTGTGCCTTCCACCTATTTCCACCTCTGAAACATGGTCCAATTTTGTCCATGTCTCAGCTCATCTGCTGCTGAAACCCATATTTCTGACTTTGTTATCTCTAGGCTTGATTCCTCCAATGTACTCCTGTCTGATCTCCTATATTCTACCCATTGTAAACTTGTGATCTTCCTACACTCTGCTGTCATGTCTTAAGTTACAGCATGTACCATCTCCATATCATCACTGACCTATATCGGCTTCCAGTCAAACAACATCTTGATTTTAGAATTCTCAAATGTTTTGAATTCCTTAATGACCCTAGCTCTGTAACCTCCTCCAGCCCCACCACCCTCCATAGTATTAGTATTCCTGTAAATCCAGTTAATTTTCATTCCTCTACCTTTACTAACTGTACTTTCAGTTGATGATGTCCTAAAGTCTGAAATATCCTGTCTACACTCTGCAACTCTTTAACCAAGGTTTTAGATATTTAATCTAATATTTACTTATGTGGTTCTGTATCCCACTTAGATTTATAATATTCCTGTGAATTGCCTCAGATATTTAGTACATGAGAAACAGGAACAGCACAAGGCCATTCAGCCCCTCGAGCCTGCTCTGCTGTTCAGTAGGATCATGGCTGATCTGACACCCATCACATCCACTTCCCTGCCCTTTCCACCATTTAATTATGGTACAGGTGTTGTTGTTGTGATTAATCTCCTCAGTAAATCTATGGAATGAATGCTGCTGGACTTTAGGTAATCCCTTAACAATGTAGTTGCATGGTGGCTCAGTGGTTAGCACTGCTGCCTCACAGCAGCAGGGACCTGTGTTCAATTCCAGCCTCAGGTGACTGTCTGTGTGTGTGGAGTTTGCACATTCTCCCTGTGTCTGCATAGGCTTTTTTTCCCGGGTGCTCCAGTTCCCTCCCACGATCTAAAGATGTGTAGGTTAGGTGAATTGGCCATGCTAAATTGCCCGTGGTGTTCAGAGCTGTATAGGTCAAGGGCAAATGTAGGGTGGGTTACTCTGTGGAGGGTCGGTGTGGACTTGTTGGGCTGAATGGCCTGTTTACATTCTGAAGGGAGTTCTATGATTCTAAAGACTCTTGGTGTGTTTCCAAGGTCCTCTCCATGCTCCAGAAGCTGGAGAACATGTAACAATAACTATTCCTTCAAAGAGAATGTGAGATCTACATTACACTGTGTTTCTTTGCCATTGGATTTTTAATTAGCATGAGCAGGCATTTTAAGTGAGTCTCATTACACTGGTCCCAACCCCTTACACTGGTCATCTTGTGTTAATGAGCTAAACTGGTGTTGGTGCGTAACACCACATCTTGCTTGGCTACTCAGAAGCTAGTATGGATGTGGGAGAAAAAAGCTACCACCCACCATCCCAAACTCTCATAACACTGTGACTATGTTCTTTTAAACTTGGCATATGTGGAAAATATCTCTACTATGTTACAATGTTACTGTCATAAGGATCATAAAATCTCAGAGATTTTATGATTCCATATGAATAGCATGCATTCTATATTCCTTCTTTTGCGTTGCAGAGGAAAGAGGCCTGCTGGGCAGGTTTTCACCTTGTTCTCCTCAGGAAAGATGCAAGAAAGCCAAATTTGTAAAGGAGGAACAATGGATACTGTGGAAATAGAAGGTCTGATTAGTTGACAGGTCAACTCTGATAGGTGGAAGCATTACCATGGTGAATCTGACAGGGAGCTGTTGCTCCACATTTTTGTTTAATTAAATTAAAAGTACAATATTGGACATGTTCCTTTTGCCTGCAGAGGAAGATATGTCGCATCTAATAAGGATAAGTAAGATAAAGCGTGTGACTGACCCAGAATTTTTATCATTCTTTCATGTAATGGTTCTTTAGATAATTCTAATTTGCATTGTTTTCAAGTAGAATCACACAGGGACAGTGCAGTTATAAGACTTGCCAGATTAATGAAAGCGTTTTGTGGCATTTGCACTTAAGAACTTGCTGCTTTAATTATACCAGCCAGCACAGGATGCTAAATGGAGATGGCTGTAAACCAAAGAGGGAATCTGCAAAGTCACTTCCTCTCATATACCGAGCACACAATAAAAAGATCCCATTTATCACATCAGTATAGTATTAAAGTGGAAAAGGTGCCCACAGAAAAAGAAATTAAACTTTGCCAGTAATTTGACAACAGCATTTCACTGGGATTCATTAAGACGTCTGGGTGGGATAAGGAGCAAAATTAAAATTACTCTTTACAGCTTCCTCATTTCAATAGCTTTCATAGTAAAACACTGACAAATTAAAGGCACCATTCAGCAGGTTTTCAAAGATGGATTACAAGTCAATCATGAAAACCAGGAGAAGATAATGTGAGGGCCACAGTAAATGTTGATTGTTGGGTCTCACAGCAAATGGACAGTGCGGTGATACAAAACAAGATTTGGGGTTACATTTGCACAAATCATGCATTCAAGCTCCATTCTTGGGCTTGAACATGCAATCAGAATTGACGCTCATGTTTACAATTCCCTATAATTATCCAACTGCCTAGGATACTGTGTACACTATTCACTTTACTTAAGGAGGGACAGACTTGCGTTGGAGGCAGTTTCAGAGAAGGTTCACAGGACTACTTCCTGAAATGAAAGGGTTAAGTTATAAGAAAATGTTGAGTAGGTTAGATCTTGACTCATGGTAATTTCAAAGGAAGAGAGATGATATTATTGAAACATATAGCTTCTGAGAGGGCTTTAGGGGATGGAAAGCTGAGCGGATGCTTCTCTTCGACTGAGAGTTTAAATTAGGGACCATAGTTTCAAAGTAATGAACCTCCTATTTAAGACAGAGTCGCAGAAGAATTTCTTCTATCAGAGGGCTGTTTGTATTTGGAAATCTCTCCCCAGAGAGTAGTGGAGATTGTATCATTGAATGTATTCAAGGTCGAGTTAGACAGACTTTGATTGGCAACAAATAAAAGATTAGTAGATGCAAATAAGATACCATAGTTGTGGCTGTGTTAGATCAGCTGTGAGCTTGTTGGCTGGTCGAGGAGGTTTGAGGAATGCAATGGCCTTCGGCTGCTCCTATTTCCTATGGTTGTAAGTACAAAGTGAATGCTGAATTATTATGGAGGATAGCTTTTGGATGAATGGATCATCCTTGGCTCATTAACGTAGGTTACAGCAGAGTATGGGCACTTCGGCCCTTGATGTTGCGCCAACCTCAATTAATCTGATGCCCATCTAACCTACACCGTTCCATTATTATCCATATGTATGTCCAATGCCCATTTAAATGCCCTAAATGTCAGTGAGTTTACTTCTGTTGCAGGCAGGCTGTTCCATGCCCCTACTATTCTCTGAGTAAAGAAACTACCTCTGATGGCTGTCCTAAATCTATCAGCCCACAATTTAATGCAACGTCCCTTCTTGTTAGCCTTCACCATCTGAGGAAAAAGGCTGTTTTATATGCTGTTGCATTGTTTTGGAACTTTAGAGAAAAAAAAGTGAAAGCAACGGCACTTTTAAAATGAAGAGGAATAGTCAAAAACAACACTTGGTGAGGTCAGTGCAGGGAAGAGAGAGAAAGAGAGAGAAAGAGAGAGAAAGAAACCCACACTGCTAACTGACACAGCAGTGAACTTGTGCAGTTACTGCCTTTGCAGTTTGAATTCATGTATCACTGGACATTGGAGTGTGTCTGGGAAAATTAACAAACAGTGAAATTCACAACTGATCTTGGAGGAACCTGTTTGGGAGAGGTCACAGCACAGAAACAGATAAGTGAATAGTTTTAAGTGTGGCCTTGGAACCTTGCTGTAAGTCTGCAGTAGAGAATAGAATGGGTTCATTCTTGTTTATATGTTTGATTGAGATATGTCTTTTGATTAGAATTAAAAATATAAACCATAAGTATTAAGTCAGTCTGGAGTAGTGTTTTGTAGAGAAATAAGATGGTGCTGTTTTCTGGGTCTGCAGATTGGAAGAAGCAAAAATGGTCTTTAATAGAGTGATATGCTCTTCAAGTCAGATGTGGGAGTTTAGGGAGAGTTTACATGTTACTGAAGATTATATCTGCAATAAAAGCTGTTGGTTGCGAATTGTATCAGATCAAATAGAAAGGCTGGAGCAACATTTACAGGCAATGAGGAATTTACAAGAGCAACAGGATGTGATGGATGGCTGTTATAGGAAGGGAGAAAAGTCGCAGATATAGTCACACAGATGGGTTAACTCTAGGAAAGGTAACAGAGGTAAGCAGGTAGTGCAGGAGTTTTCTGTGGCTATCCCCAACTCAAACAAGAGTGCTGTTTTGGAAAATGTAGGGAGTGACGGATTCTCAGGTGAATGTAGCATGAACAGTCAAGTTTCTGAAATCGAAACTGGCTCTAATGTAATCGGGGTATGTCGGATTCCAAGGGATCGATTGTGTTAGGGGACTCTCCAGGCCAAGGCACAGACAGACGTTTCTGTAGCCAGCAGCGAAAAATTAGAATGGCATGATGCTTTCCTGGTGCTAGGATCAAGGATGTCTCAGAGAGGATGCAGAATGTTCTCAAGGGAGAGAGGGGCCAGCAGGAGGTCATTGTATGCATTGGAACCAATGACATAGGAAGGGTAAAGGTTGAGATTCTGAAGGGACAATACAGAGAATTAGGCAGGAATTTAAAAAGGAGGTCCTTGAGAGTAGTAACATCTGGATTACTCCTGGAGCTACAAGCTAGTGCGGGTAGGAATAGGAGGATAGAGCAGATGAATGCATGGCTGAGGAGCTGATGTATGGAGGAAGGATTCACATTTTTGGATCATTGGGTCTGTTTTGGGGTATATGTGACCTGTACAAGAAGGATGGATTGCACCTAAATTGGAAGAAGACTAATATACTGGTAGGGAGATTTGCTTGAGCTGCTCGGGAGGTGGGGGGTTTGGAGGTGGGGGGGAGGGTGGTGTGGGACCCAAGGAGAGAGTATGGAAAGAGATCAATCTGAGCTTGATATGGTTGAGAAATGAAGCCAGTCAAATAGTCAGGGCAGGCAGAGACAAAGCAGAGAACAAGGTAGGACTGATAAATTAAACTGCATTTATTTCAATGTAAGGGCCTATCACGGAAGGGGATGAACTCAGGGCATGGTTAGGAACATGGGACAGAGATATCATAGCAATTACAGAAACATGGCTCAGGGTATTCCAAGATATAAATGCTACAGGAAGGACAGAAAGGGAGGCAAGAGAGGAGGGGGAGTGGTGCTTTTGATAAGGGATAGCATTACCACTGTACTGAGGAAGGATATTCCCAGAAATTAATCCAGGCAAGTTATTTGGATGGAACTGAGAAATAAGGAAGGGATGATCATCTTATTGGGATTGTATTATAGACCTCCTAATAGTCAGAGGGAAATTGAGGAATAAATTTATAAGGAGATCTCAGTTATCTATAAGAATAATAGGGTAGTTATGGTAGGGGATTTTAACTTTCCAAACACAGACTGGGACTGCCATAGTGTTAAGGGTTTAGATGGAGAGGAATTTGTTAAGCATGTACAAGAAAAGTTTCTGATTCAGTATGTGGATGTACTTACTAGAGAAGGTGCAAAACTTGACCTACTCTTGGGAAATAAGGCAGGGCAGATGACTGAGGTGCGAATGGGGGAGCACTTTGGGCCCAGCAACCATAATTCTATTATTTTTACAGTAGTGATGGAAAAGGATAGACTAGATCTAAAAGTTGAAGCTGTAAATTGGAGGAAGGACAATTTTGACTGTATTAGGCAAAAACTTCCAAAAGCTGATTGGGGCAAATACTCACAGGTAATCTGCTCATCAGAAATGAGATAAAGAGAGTGCAGAGACAGTATATTCTTGTTACAGTGAAAGGCAAGGCTGGTAAGTACAGAGAATGCTGGATATTGGGGGTTTGGTTAAGAAAAAGAAGGAAGCATATATCAAGTATAGACAGGATAGATCGAGTTAATCATTAGAAAAGTATGAAGGCAATAGAAGTATACTTGAGAGGGAAATCAGGAGGGCAAAAAAGGGGACATAAGATAGTGATGGCAAATAGAGTCAAGGAGAATCCAAAAGGTTTTTACAAATTAAGAACAAAAGGGTAACTAGGGAGAGAAGAAATCCCCTCAAAGATCAGCAAGGTGGCCTTTGTGTGGAGCTGCAGGAGATGGCAGAGATACTAAATGAGTATTTTGCATCTGTGTTTACTGTGGAAAAGGACATGGAAGATATAGAATGTGGGAAAATAGATGGTGACGTCTTGAAAAATGTCCATATTACAGAGGAGGAAGTGCTGGATGTCTTAAAATGCATAAAAGTGGATAAACCCCCAGGACCTGATCAAGTGTACCTTAGAACTCTATGGAAAGTTGGGGAAGTGATTGCTGGGACTCTTACTGAGATATTTGTATAATCAATAGTCACAGTTGAGGTGCCAGATGACTGAAGGTTGGCTAACATGGTGTCACTATTTAAGAAAGGTGGTAAGGACAAGGCAGGGAACTAACGACCAGTGAACCTGACATCGGTGGTGGGCAAGTTGTTAGAGGGAATCTTGAGTGACAGGATGTGCATGTATTTGGAAAGGCAAGGACTGATTAAGGATAGTCAACATGGCTTTCTGCATGGGAAATCATGTCTCAAAAACTTAATTAAGGTTTTTGAAGAAGTAACAAAAATATTTGATTAGGGCAGAGCAGTAGACGTGATCTGTATGGACTTCAGTAAAGCATACAAAATGGTTCCCCATGGGAGACTGGTTAGCAAGGTTAAATCTCATGGAATACAGGGAGAATCAGCCATTTGAATACAGAAATAGCTCAAAGGTAGAAGACAGAGGGTGGTGGTGGAGGGTTGTTTTATCAGATTGGATGCCCGTGACCAGTGGAGTGCCACATGGAGTGCTGGGTCCTCTACATTTCATCATTTATATAAATGATTTGGATGTGAGTATAAGAGGTATAGTTAGTGAGTTTGCAGATGACACCAAAATTGGAGGTGTAGTGGACAGCAGAGAAGGTTACCTCAGATTTTATAATCCTTGATAAGGTCATCCCTCAGCCTCCGACATTCCAGGAAAAACAGACCTAGCCTATTCAACCTCTCCCTATAGCTCAAATCCTCCAACCCTGGCAACATCCTTGTGAATCTTTTCTGAACCCTTTCAAGTTTCACAACATCCTTTGATAGGAAGGATATCAGAATTGCATGCAATATTCCAAAAGTGGCCTAACCAATCGCCTGTACAGCTGCAACATGACCTCCCAACTCCTATACTCAATACTCTGACCAATAAAGGAAAGCATACCAAATGCCTTCTTCACTATCCCATCAACCTGCCACTCTACTTTCAAGGAGCTATGAACCTGCACTCCAAGGTCTCTTTGCTCAGCAACACTCCCAAGGACCTTACCATTAAGTGTATAAGTCCTGCTAAGATTTGCTTTCCCAAAATGCAGCACCACGCATTTACCTAAATTAAACTCCATCTGCCACTTCTCAGCACATTGGCCCATCTGATCAAGATCCTGTTGTAATCTGAGGTAACCTTCTCTGCTGTCCACTACACTTCCAATTTTAGTATCATCTGCAAACTCACTAACTATACCTCTTATACTCACTTTCAAATCATTTATGTAAATGATAAAAAGTAGTGGACCCAGATCAATCCTTGTGGCACTCCACTGGTCACAAGCCTCCAATCTGAAAAACAACCCTCCAACACCACCCTCTGTCTTCTACCTTTGAGCTAGTTCTGTACCCAAATGGCTAGTTCTCCTGGTATTCCATGAGATCTAACCTTGCTAACCAGTCACCCATGGGGAGTCATTTTGTACGCCTTACTGAGGTCCATATAGATCACGTCTACTGCTCTGCCCTAATAAAATCTCTTTGTTACTTTATAAAATCATGAGGGGCATGGATAGGATAAATAGACAAGGTCTTTTCCCTGGGATGGGGCTGTCCAGAACTAGAGGGCATAAATTTAGGGTGAGAGGGTAAAGATATAAAAGAGACCTAAGGGGCAACTTTTTCACACAGAGGGTGGTGGTGTGTTTGGAATGGGTTTCCAAAGGAAGTGGTTGGGGCTGGTACAATTGCAACATTTAAAAGGCATCTGGATGGGTATATGAACAGGAAGGGTTTGGAGGGATATGGGCTGGGTGCTGGCAGGTGGGACTAGATTGGTTTGGGATATCTGGTCAGCATCGATGAGTTGGACCAAATGGTCCATTTCCATGCTATACATCTCTATGACTCTATGACTCTCAATGTCCACCCTATCCAACCCTCTGATTACCTTATATGTTTTGATTAAGGCACCTCTCAAACAGTCTTCTCTCCTACAAAAACAGCCATAGTTCCCTCAACCTTTCATCGTAAGACCATCCTTCCATACCAGGCAACATCCTCGTAAATCTCTTCTGAATCCGTTCAAAAGCTTCCACATCCTTCCTATAATGCAGTGACCGGAACAGTACGCAATACTCCAGGTGCGGCCTTACCAGTGTCTTGTACAGCGGAAGCATGACCTCGTGGCTCTGAAACTCAATCCCCCTACCAATAAATGCCAACACACCATAAGTCTTTTTAACAACTGTATTAGCCTGGGTGTCAACTTTCAGAGATTTATGCATCTGGACACCGAGATCTCTCTGTTCATCTACACTGCCAAGAATTTTATCCTTAGCTCAGTACTCTGCATTCCTGTAATTTCTTCTGAAGAGAACTACCTCACACCTTTCTGAATTAAACTCCATTTGTCACTTCTCAGCCCTGCTCTGCATCTTATTTATGTCGCGCTGTAACCCACAACTCTGCCTACTTTAGCATCATCCGCAAATTTGCTAACCCATCCTTCTATGCCCACATCCAGATCATTTATAAAAATGACAAACAGCAGTGGCCCCAAAACAGATCCTTGAAGCACATCACTGGTAACTGAGCTCCAGGATGAACATTTCCCATCAACCACCACCCTCTGTCTTCTTTCAGCTAGCCAATTTCCAAACCGCTAAATCACCTTCAATCTTCAAACTCTGTAGTTTGTGCAATAGCCTACCATGTGGAACCTTATCAAACACCTTACTGAAGTCCACAACCTACCCTTCACAAAACCGTGTTGACTATCCCTAATCAAATTATTCATTTCCAGATGGTTATAAATCCTAGCTCTTATAACCTTTTCAAACACTTTACTCACAACCGAAGTAAGGCTAACTGGCCTATAATTACCAGGGTTGTCCCGACTTCCCTCCTTAAACAAGGGAACAACATTTGCTAACCTCCAGTCTTCTGGCACAATTCCCATCGACAATGATGACATAAAGATCAAAGCCCAAGTCTCTGCAATCTCCTCCCTGGCTTTCCAGAGAATCTGAGGATATATCCCATCCGGCTCTGGAGGTCTTATCTATTTTCAGATTTTCCAAAATTGCTAAAACCTCCTCTTTGTCAACTGCAATCCCATCCAATCTAGTAGTCTGTATCTCTGTATTCTCACTAACATCGCCCTTTTCCAATGTAATTACTGATGAAAAGTATTCTTAAGTGCTTCCCCTAAGTCCTCAGATTCCACGTACAACTTTTTACTACTACCTTTGACCCTAATCTTACTCTAGTCATTCTTTTGTTCCTGATATACCTATAGAAGGCCTTCCGGTTTTCCTTGATCCGATCCGTCAACAACTTCTCATGTACCCTCCTGGCTCTTCTTAGCCCTCTGTTAAAATCTTTTCTGGCTAACTTATAATTCTCAAGCCCTCTAACTGAGTCTTCACCTCTCATCCTCACTTAAGCCTTATTCTTCCTCTTGACAAGAGCTTCAACTTCTCTAGTAAACCATGTCTCCCTCTCTCGACAACTGCCTCCCTGCCTGATAGTTATATACTTATTAGGGACCTGCAGTAGCTGTTCCTTGAATCAGCTCCACATTTAAAATGTGTCCATCCCCTGCAGTTTCCTTCCCCATCCTATGCATCCTAAATCTTGCCTAATCACATCATAATTGCCCTTCTCCCAGTTATACCTCTTTCCATGCAGTATATACCTATCCCTGCCCATTGTTATTGTAAACATAACCAAATTGTGGTCACTATCACCAAAGTACTCACCTACCTCCAAATCTAATACCTGGCTGAGTTCATTACTCAGTACCAAATCCAATATGGCATCGCTCCTTGTTGGCCTGTCTATATACTGTGTCAGAAATCTCTCCTGCACACTTGAACAAAAACTAGTATTAAATGAACGGTATTGAGGAAGTATAGAAAGATTTATGGTGTCCTGGTTGCCACTCAAACCAACATCACCAAAAACAGACGCTCTGATGATTCATGTCACTGCAGTTTGTGGGACTTTGCTATATGTAAATGCTATCACCGTTCAGCTGCAAAACAACATGGGCAACATCTCAAAATCATTGACATTTCAAAATTTTTGGTTTGCACTGCAGCTGTGTCATTTTATTGAATATGTACAAACTCAAGGAACTAGTAAAGACTGACCAACTTCAAGAAAAAAGCTAAGATAAACACCTCAGTACACACAAGTAAGCTGAAAGCTCAAAAGAAAACATGAATAGAAGCCTTAAGAACAACAAAAAATAAGAAGTTAGATGAAGGGCAAACTGGGACACAGGCTTGTTATTATTTAAACTGCAGAGATAGCCAACAGAAGCAATTCCACAATTGTGAAAGCTATACTCAGAGCAGCAGGTCAGAAGAACGAGACAATGGTGTTTTTTTTTAATATAACCCAGGTTCTTTTCACTTTGGAAGTGTGGACATGTACTGTCAGCCCTGATATTCTATCACATTCATTGTGGAGGAAGGCAAAGTGAAAGTGCTGTTCATAGCAAGGATGAATTTCGAAATTATTTAAGGGCCAATATTGTTGAGCGCAGGAGTTTTATTACCAAAGAGATCCAGGGAACATGCAAACCATCCCAGAGAATTTTGATCTTTGTCATTTAATCCAAAGTTGCTTTCAGAAAGTTAGGCCTTTCTGTAAGGTAACATTAATTTCTATCAGAAAGTTGATAGAGATCTTTAACTACTAAAATACAAGTTGTTGTGAGGACAGCAACAAAACTTTGTAGGATAAAATATGAATGAGTGGGTTGATGGCATCCATTAACATTTGAATAGGATTATGTCGAAGAAACACGTGAAGTGTCTATTTGCAATTACTAGTAACAGTGATGTTTATCATATTCCATGCTTTTGAATCTGTCATAGAGATTTATTTACTGTACTAGAAATAAAAATTATTAAACATTGTGAGTCCACAAAAGCTAACCTTATGAAAATGATACTGTGCAAAAGATGGAAGAAGGAGTCAAAGCATTTAGTCTGAGACTAACCTGATTGCAATCTTGGTGCTGTAATCCATTATATCTTTACTTGTTGTTACAACAATTCCTGCCAGTTCCCCACAGGTGATGATCATTCTAATTCAAATAGTGTGGGCTCTGTCCCAGTAACACCACAGAAACAGAGGAACTATCACTTTTCATATCTAAACAGACTGGAAATGGCATTCAAGAAAGCTGTGCAGGCAGAGTCCTTGTGCATATTTAAGGCTGGGATAGATAGATTCTTGATCAATCAGTGAATCAGGGGTTATGGGGAAAATGCTAGAAAGGGGACATGAGGAATGTTGGATCAGCTATGATCCTATTGAATGTTGGAACAAGCTCAAAGAATGGCATGATCTACTCTTGTTCCTAATTCTTATGGTCTTAGATTTACAGAACATAAGGTAGAATGGCCCTCAAAGAATGTCCTGTGCAAACTCAACATGACATGCCAACTCCTATACTCAAAGGTCTGAGTAATGAAGGCAAGCATGCAATATGCCTTCTTAACTATCTTGTCCTGTGACACATTTTTCAAAGAATTGTGTACCTGAACTCCTAGGTCTCTCTGTTCTACAACACTATTCAGGGCCCTACCATTAATTGTATAAGCCCTGCCCTTATTTGTGTTACCAAAATGCAATACCTCACATTTATCCAAATTAAACTCCATCTACCACTGCACAGCCCATTGACCTAATTGTTCACAACCTCTTTGTAATCTCAGATAAACTTCTTTGCTGTCCTTGGAAAGGATCTATTTCCAAGCTGTATGACTGTATGACCCTTGGGCCTTGTACATCCCCTTTTTCAATTAGCGGCTGTGCATTCAACTGCCTAGGCACTAACCTCTGGAACTCCCTCCTGAAATCACTTTGCCTCTCTATCTCTTGCTGTTATCTGCAAACTTACTAACTATGCCTTCTACATTCTCATCCACATCATTTACATAAATGACAAACAAATGTGTACTCAGTAATGATCCCTGGGGAACATTACTGGTCACAGGCCTCCAGCCTGAAAAACAACCCTCCACCACCACCCTTTGTCTCCGACCGTGAAGCCAACTTTGTATCCAAATAGCAAGCTCACACTAAATCTTATATGATTTAATTTGACTAGTTAGTCCACCATGTAGAACCTTGGCAAAGGCCTTACTAATGTCCAAGTAAACAACATCTACCACTCTGCTCTTATTAATCTTTTTGGTTAATTCATTAAAAAATTTAATCAAGTTTGTAAGACATGATTTTCCTCTCACAAAACCATGCTGATTATCCCTAATCAATCCTTAATTTGAATTGAATAATTTAATTTAGTAAGAATTGAAGAAGAACAGAGATCTCGGGGCTCGTAAAATGTTTCTGTCTTAAATTTGTGTACAGTAAAGAGCAGGGGAAAGCTGGTTAACTAGTACTTACCAGGGTTGTGTCCTGCATTCCAAATAATAAAAATTATTTGAAATGCTAATGCAATTGAATTGATGAAATGACAAATCTACAAAACCAGCTAAGAAGAAGCCAATCTTATTCGTATGATGTCTACTGAAAAATCTCACAGATGCTATGTTGGCAATTCAATAAGTTAATGGCAAAAGAAAAAATAGAGAGTGCTGGAGAAACTCAGCAGGTCAGGCGGTATCTGTGGAGTGAGAAACAGAGTTAACATTTCAAGTTTCGAGTATGAGCTTGAATTGTAACATTAACTCTTGCTGTCTCCACAGATGCCACAGAGCTACTGGGTTTCTCCAGGACATCTTGTCTTTATTTCAGATTTCCAGCATCCGCAGTATTTTGCTTTCATTTCAATGGCAAAATTATATATTGATGAAACAAAAATTTATAACAAAGGCCTAACAAAGAGCAGGAATAATCCTTTCATCTTCCGTACAACTGTATGTGAAACCATGCAAATTTTGCAATGTTATTTTAAGAATAAAGAGAGTTGGCATGATTGGCTAAGGTATCCTTCAACGTTTTGGCCCCAGACACTACTGTACAGAGAGGATTCACTTTGTCCTTTGCAGGCAACAGTATCTCAAACTATGGCATGACGTTGGAAAATTGATTATGCAGATTTATGATTTGGTTAGATGGAGAGCATAAAGGAAGTACCAACCATCCCCCTACCTAACCTCTCACTATTAATATTGTTAAATGAGTATTCAGTCTCCTGCTTCTAAATCTTGACATTAAACTTTTATCTGTAATCAAATCCAGTCAGCCAAGCCAAAGGCCCAGTCAAAGTCCATCATTGTCAATTATGATTTGATGACACTTATTGGTACTCCTAGATTGGAGAACATATACTGACACATTAACCACTTACAGTCAAACAGGAAACAATGAGTGAGTCATTATTGATTTCGTACCTCAAATATCAGTGCACCCACTTACATCCATTTTTACCCATTGTAATGTTTCCTCGTTTACTGAGGAGATGGTGTTTTTTTTTCACTGGGCGAGTCATTGATCGAAGTTTGCTCTCCCACAGGAAAATCCCAGACTCAAAACCCAGTGTGCACCATGAGCCAAAGAGTTTACGTTTCAAGAAACAGGCAATTGGTGTCATTGCAAATGATAAAATGGCCAAGAGATGTTCTGGCTGGGGAACAGGAGAAAGGAATCTCACAGGCTTCCCAATGTTTAGGCAAAGTGAGAAAGTATGGAATTTGAGTGATGGTCCTTAAGTAACACTGTAATCCCTTTTTTTTCCACAGGACATAATGACACACAGGGGTAATGGTGCATGTGTCCAAGCAACCCAAATGACGAATATGAATTAAGGTTATCACATTAACTGATCCTAATTATGTCCTTATCCAATGTCCACCTACACAGTCTCCCCTTCTGTTCAGGGCCATTTGATAGTCATCAGAAATGAGCACTTGTCTTCAAAATTACAGGATTGCATTTGCACAGTGGGTTTATTAAACATTGGTATTAAATGTTAAAACAGATATAAATACAGAAAAATCTTAATATGACAAACCAAGCACTTTTCTGCCTCCTGGCCTTTATTAATTGTAAGATAAATATGCTTCGTCAAATACAAAAAAGATTAGATTAGTTTCCCTACAGTGTGGAAACAGGCCCTTCGGCCCAACAAGTCCACACCGACCCTCCAAAGAGCAACCCACCCAGACCCATTTCCCTCTGGATAATGCAGCTAACACTCTGGGCAATTTAGCATGGCCAATTCACCTGACCTAAACATCTTTGGACTGTGGGAGGAAACCGGAGCACACGGAGGAACCTCACGCAGACACTGGGAGAACAAGCAAACTCCACAGAGACAGTTGCCCAAAGCTGGAATTGAACCTGGGACCCTGGCGCTGAGAGGCAGCAGTGCTAACCACTGAGTCCTTTTTTTTAACTGGGAAAGAAGTTATCTCAGGCTTTACCAGACTGTGGAATAACACTTCCTTCTCTAATTAACTTGCCTGGCTCCATTCATATAATCTCCCCTCCAGTTTATTAAATTCATTTCACTCATTCTCTCAATCACTTCTCTTCCCTCCAATGCTCATTTTGCAGCTCTGTCTCTCTTGCTCATGCGACTTCAATTCACTTCTGCAGCTGCCTGACAATTGAAAGACTGGATCTCCAGTCCTAGTTGGTTATTGTTCTGCAATCTTTGGCCCTTCCAATTGTAAAAATAGGTAAACATAGATAGCGTCTGATAGGCTACTCCTTTCATGACACTCTTTAAACACTTGGATTTACCTCTGCTCACTTACTTAGAATTGTAACTTATCTTGATTATCTGCAGTAGCATTGGGTGCATCTGTACTCGAAATTCAGGCTTGGCATTCTCCTTTCATTTTCTGAGTGAAGTAAAATAAATTGGATTTTCATTAGATTGAACATAATTTAGATAAATGTTGCTATCCCATTGGTCCTCGACAGAGGCATTATGTTTTGAAGCACTAAGATGCTCTGATCAGAAATTGTCAAGTTCTATTTCCAGTCTGCACTGGGCTTTTGATTTAATTCAAAAGAGATTCTGGTGCTAGAGAGGGGAAGCTCAATTCTCTCATCTAATTGCTTTCCAATGCCCCTGCAGGAATGTATGTGTGTGTGCGTTGATGTCAAGTGAGGTCAGGATCAACCTTGGATGCAATGTATGCTGATATCTGCTTGTTAATAGTTACAACTGAGAAGATCTCGTTGATTTTTTTTATCGATATTTTTATTGAAAATTTAACATTTTTTACAAGTTTACAAATAAAAATAATCCCAAGTATAATCATTGATATACAATTAAATCTTAACTAAATAATAACCAAAATTTATCAAACAGAAAAAAAAGAGATACCGAGAGAAAAAAAAACTCAACTAATTACTAATCTAACCTAATACTAACCAGAGTGTATAATTAAGTCTCTTACATTATTCAGAGAAGAAAAAAAAATGATGGATAACACAGAAATTGAGCAGTGAGATACATGCTCGGAATGTGTTAATATCAGATCGTAATTAAACCCGTATTCGTGCGGGATTCCTCTCCCGAGGGGCCCCGGACCAGCTAGGTTCGCCATCTCAATTAAATAAAAGTCCTTGTTAGGATGGCCGAAATATCTGTATTTGTGTAATTCAAGAAGGGCTGCCACATTTTATGGAATAATTCGATCTTTTGGTGCACCATATTTGTAAGGAAGTCAAGGGGATTACATTCTATGATTATTCTGTGCCAATTCGAAAGTCCAGGGGGGCCCCTCAGCCACCCAGTTTACCAAAATATTTTTCCTTGCACAGAAAGAGAGAATAGAAAACAATCTTTTCCCGTGCATATCCAGGGAGGGTAAGTTCGAAAAGCCCAAAAGGAGAGATACGGGGTCCACTTTAATTTCCATTCCTAAGATTTCTGTCAGAGCACTTGCTACTTTAGTCCAATATCTATGGATCTTATGACAGGTCGATAAGCAATGTCCAAGACTACCCATCTCTATTTTACATTTGGGACACATTGGAGATGCTCCTGTCTTAAATTTTGCCAATCGGTCAAGTGTTATATGGGCCCTATGAAATATCTTCAACTGATTGGCCTGAGTTCTGTTGCAGGTGGAGATTCTTCTGGCATTTTCCCAAATGTCATTCCACATTTCTATAGAGATTTCCAGTCCCAAATCCTGATCCCATGTTTTAAGCAGATTGTCCATATCTCCCGATACTTCATCATGTAATAAGTGATAAATAGTGCTGACGGAAGATACCCCCATTGGCCATAACACTCTACGTTCTCTATCTGATTTATAAAGACTATCTAGAAGATGTAGTCTTCTTCTGTATGTTACCTCGAATCTGGAAGTATCGAAAGAGATCATCATTAGGTAATCCAAATTTCTGATGCAGCTGTTCAAAAGACATCAGGACCCCTTCTTTAAACAGATCCCCTAAACAGGAGATACCCCTGGATCTCCAGAGTTTGGAAGTGGCATCTGTCAGCCCTGGTTGAAATCCCCATGCTCCCACTATTGGAGCATAGGGGGATGTTTTATGTGAGTTGCCCTCATTTTGTCGCATTATATTCCAAGCTTTAATTGTATTTAGTATTATAGGATTTTTACATTGATCCGTGATGATTTTCCTCTTGTCTGAAAACAAGACGTTAATAAGTGGGCATTTTACTTGAGAAGCCTCGATGTCCAGCCAGATTGATTGCAGGTCAGACAAGACCCAGTTGGCTATGTAGCTTAATAGGGAACTGAACTGATATTTCCTAAAATCTGGGAAATCCAATCCACTCATTGCCTGTGGAAGCTGTAGCTTCTTCAGCTTAATGAGGGGCCGTCTATGATTCCAGATAAAGGAACCCAGCCAGCCATATAATTTACATAGTGCCAGCCTCGGCAGCATCACCAGAAGCATTCTCATAGGGTATAGGAGACGAGGCAGGACATTCATTTTAATTAGTGCTATTCTACCTAGCCAGGAAATTGGAAGGTCTCCCCATCGCTGGAGGTCCTGCCTTATCCTCTCCAGTAAATGCACAAAGTTAGCCTTGTATAACTGACCAAATACTGGGGTGATAAAAATGCCTAAACATAAGAAATCCTCCATGGACCACTGAAACGGAAAGTGGGATCTGTCCAATAAGTGGGATATACTGGCAAGGCCACCCATTGGCATAGCCTCCGATTTTGAAAAATTTATTTTGTAGCCTGAAAATACACTAAATGTATTAACAACTTGGATTAAGCAAGGCACGGACATCAAAGGATTACTGTGAAATAGAAGAACATCATCTGCATAAAGGGTAATTTTATGTTTACTTGTACCAATCCTAGGGGCCATTATATTAGGGTCAGCCCGTATAGCTTCTGCTAGTGACTCAATTATTAGCATAAATAGCAATGGCGAAAGAGGACATCCCTGACAGTAGCCCCTATCCACACTGATGCTATCAGAGCCTAATCCATTGGTAATCACAACTGCTTTGGGATCATTATACAGTGTTGAGACCCATTCGGTAAACACCTTTCCAACGCCAAACCTTTGCAATGTGTAAAATAAATATGACCATTCAACCCTGTCAAATGCCTTTTCCACATCTAATGAGACTAATACCCCTGGTATCTTTCCCTGATGGCAGGCTTGAATCACATTCAAAACCCTTCTAACATTAGTGGATGATCTATGGCCCCTAATAAACCCCGTCTGATCCTCCTTTATGATGTATGGCAATACCCTTTCTAGCCTTGATGCTAATATTTTAGAGAGGATTTTAAAATCTACATTTAGCAAGGATATTGGTCTGTATGACACGCAATCTTCTAGGTCCTTTCCTTTTTTAAGGATAAGAGAGATATTCGCCTCTTACAGCGAAGGCGGGAGACAGCCCTGACTGTATGAATAGTTATACATATCCATAAGTGGACCAGCCAATATTCCTGTAAATTCTTTATAGAATTCAGCTTGAAAGCCATCTGGGCCAGGTGCCTTACCGCTCTGAAGTTGCCTGACTGCGTCAAGTATTTCTTGGCTTGTTAAGGGAACATTCAAGACCGATACCTGTTCCGGAGTTAGGTCCAGAAAGGTCAGACTTTTAAAAAATGATTGCATCCTCCTCGTTCTGTCTTTGCAATTCTGCGATTTATATAAATCAGAATAAAATTTTCTAAAGATTGCGTTAATCCTTTTATGATCATGAGTCAGAATACCTGTACTTTCCTTGATGGACACTATAATTTGAAGGGGCCTTTTTTTTCTTTGCGAGGAATGCTAAGTATCTACAAGGTTTATCGCCAAATTCATATAACCTTTGTTTTGCAAATAATATTTCCCTCTTAGCCATTTGGGTAAGCGTGGTGTTTAGAGCTATCCTAAGCGCCGTAATCCTTTGTAATTTGATAATAGAAGGTCCGTCAGCGTATGCTGCTTCAGCTGCTTTTAAGCGAGCTTCGAGCAGACGCTGTTGTTCTCCCTTTAATTTTTTCTGGGTCGCTAAGTATGAAATGATCAAACCTCACGCGTAAGCTTTGATGGTCTCCCACATCATTGATAGGTTGCTAGCCGTACCTGAATTAATTTCTAAAAAAGTTTTAAATTCTTGAGAGAGGTACTTTACAAATTTACTATCTTTCATCAGGAAGGGGTCCATACGCCAATGCCGAGGGGATGTCCCATTGTTCCTCGCCTTGATTTCCATATATACAGCAGCGTGGTTGGAAATTGTTATACTGCCTACTTTACAGGATGATATGGAATTTTAAAAAATCGAGGGGGCAAAACACATATCGACTCTGGTATGACATTTATGTGAATTTGAGTGTAAAGAAAAATCTCTGCCCTGTGGGTGAAGGCAACTCCATACATCTACTAATCCTAATTCTTTGTTCAAATCCACCAATTGTCTAGATCTGGGAGATACTCCTGCAGTACTCTTGGGAATCCTATCTATTTCCAGATCCATAATACAATTAAAATTTCCCCCTATGACGAGCACCGAGAGCCATCAATTTTGAGAAGGCTTCCGTTATAAATTTAAAAGGATGTGCCGGGGGGCAATACAAATTTAAGATCCCATATTCGTCTCCATTTATAAGGGCTTTAATCAGAATGTATTGTCCAGATTCGTCTTTTATCCGATTTAGGATTTTGAAAGGGAAATTCTTCCAAATAAGAATAAGAACTCCTCTACGTTTTGAGCTGAAGGAAGAAAAGAAGGCCTGATTATATCCACCCTGTCCTAATTTCAAATGTTCTTTATCCAATAAGTGTGTCTCCTGTAGGAGAGCTATATCAACCCTTTCTTTCTTGAGGTTTGATAATATTTTCTTCCTTTTGACTGGTGAATTACTCCCCTTGACATTCCAGGTGCACCTTTTAACCGACTGATTAACCATTAACCGGGCAGGTCCGAGACCCCTCAGGAGGGGAAACTCTATCCAGAACATCCCAAGCGTAGAGCATATAAAATTCACAAAAATAAAGGCTCTTTAATACACTCACATCAATATAAGAAAAAAGTATTTCTAAATTTTAAAAAACGTACTGAAATGGAAATCCTCCCCCTTGTTCCCAGGGGGCATCACTTCCTTTTCGAAAGTCCATCATATCCACTCCCAACCAGTGCCCCACCCTTGACCCAGGCGCCCTATGATGGGATGAAGAAAACTCAAATATACTACAGAGCTAGAGTTAACAGTGAGCACCCTATTCACACCCCACCCCCGCCCCACCGACACCAATACCTGGATATATTTGGTAATGTTAATACCATGTATACATATATAACTATAAAATTACAGCCTCAACAAGTAATAATTAAATATAGTAATACAAAATAACAGGGGAAACCAACCCCACTCCTAAAGACAGAAATAACAGTGGCACAGTGGTTAGCACTGCTGCCTCACAGCGCCAGAGACCTGGGTTCAATTCCTACCTCAGGCGACTGACTGTGTGGAGTTTGCACATTCTCCCCGTGTCTGCGTGGGTTTGCTCCAGGTTTCCTCCCACAGTCCAAAGATGTGCAGGTCAGGTGAATTGACCATGCTAAATTGCCTGTAGTGTTAGGTGAAGGGGTAAATGTATGGGTATGGGTGGGTTGTGCTTCGGCGGGTCGGTGTGGACTTGTTGGGCCGGATGGCCTGTTTCCACACTCTAAGTAATCTAAAAAAAGGATAAGGTAACCACCTTCCCCCCACCTACATTAACTAGACCCCCCCTGGCCTATATATATGTGTTTTATATATATATATATATATATATATAAAAAGGGGGAGAAAATCGCTAAGTAGAGAACAAATAAATAAACCCCTCTCCCCACCCCCTGAAGATAATATTAAACAGTAAGGTAAAGAAAGGGATTAATATAAAAAAAGGGGGTGTAAACCGGAGTGGGGGGAGAGCAAAACAACATCAACTAACTCTTACAATTTATCTAAGAGAGTCCAAAAATTCCTTGGCCTTTTCCGGCGATCCAAAGTTATGCACAGACCCTTCATGGTTAAAGTGTAGTGTTGCTGGGTAGCACAAGGAGTATTGAATATTTAAGTTCCTTAAACACTTCTTCGCTTCATCAAACGCTGTCCTCTTTCAGACCAGGGCTGGGGAAAAGTCCTCGAATAACATAATCTTGACTCCTTTATAAATCATGGCTTGGGGATCTTTCCCAAGATTTCTGGAAGCTTCTAAGAACATCTGCCTCTCTGTATAGCTCTGCAGCCGGAACAGGACCGGGCGGGGGCGCTGGTTCGAGCCGGATCCACGTATTCCAACCCAGTAGGTCCATTCCACCCTTACCTGGGCTGATCCAGCCTCCAGATTTAAAAACTGTGGAAGCCACTGCTCGAGAAACGCTGTAAGCTGGCCTTCCGTTTCCCGTTCGGGAAGGCCCAGCAAACGAATATTTTTTCGTCGACTTCAATTCTCGAGATCGTTGACGTGATTCTCTAAGGTCCAGACTCGGTGTTCGAGAGTCCAGACTTGATTCACGGACGATTCTGCTGTAGTCTTGGAGGTCGTGGCCTTTAGCTCCGCCCCTCCGACTCGATTTCTTTGATGTCTCGGTCGTGCTTTTGTAGCGCGGCCGAGACTGAATCCCATTGACACCGGGACTCTTCGATGAAGGCGTCAAGTTTGGAGATTATTTCCACGAGGCTCGCCACCGTAGGTAAGTCCCCCAGGGCGGCTGCGCATGCCTCAGCTGCAGCTGGACAGGATGGGGGAGGGGTTCCTACCTGCTGAGAACTTCGGGCTCCCTTCCTTTTAGTCATTTTTACAGGAGATTAGATTGTTTAAATTCAGTACTGAGCAACTAATTACATTAAGTAAAAACTATTTTAAATGATTTGGTGAGTGTGGTGGAGGCGGGTGGCCCACTTTGCCCAAGTCTTGGGAGGAGCACTATAGACTCAGACTTGCTGGGTCGCTGCCATCTTGGATCCCCTCAAGATCTCGTTGATTAATATAACAGCGATCTGTGGAGACTGTACAGTGGCAAGCCAACGCAAAAGCAAAGGGCAGGATCTGAATTCAGCACCAAGGTCAGCTCCCACACTACAATCAGCACGAGGTTCAGCATCAGGAGGGAGGTGAGGTCAAGGTAAACATCAGAACTAGGCCCATCAGCAGAGGCTGTGTCAGCACCATGGTCAGCGCTAGAAACAGGACCAGGACAAAATGGATAAAGGAGGGATTGGGATGGAAAGTAAAATGAAAACTCATTGAAACAAAAAAATACATGGATCCATTAGATAGCTTTATATTAACAAAAGTTTGTGAATGCCTAAGGGGTGTCTATTAACTATTCCTTGATTGCACATTCGATAATAAGGTGACTCAGTGGTTGCCTCACAGAACCATGGACTTGGACTCGAGTCTTGCCTTGGAGTGTCTATGTGGAGTTCGTACGTTCTCCCTTTATCTGCATATGTTTCCTCTGGGTGCTTGGCTTCTTCCCACATGTGCAGGATAGGCAGAATTTCCCATAGTGTCCAAGGATGTGCAAGTTACATGGATTAGACATGGGGAATGCATAGGTTTATAGCATAGGGTAGGGGGTGAGTCTGGGGTGGGCCTTTGGAGGGTCAGTGTGGTCTTGATGAGCCAAATGGCCTGCTTGCAAACTGTAGGGATTCTATGATGATTCTATGATTCATTAATTCAAAATATTAGCCCGGATGTTCTGAGGAATGACAATCATAGTCAGATTACCATCCCAATCATTTCCTTTACATTAATGCTGAGCTCTGCATTTCCAGCCAAGAGATCTTATCCCAGCTCCTTCGGAAATGGACAGCAGAGCTGAAATCAACACATTTCCCCTATAATGCAGGAGGGCTGGGGAAACTCAAATCCTGTCCCTTTTTGCAGTCCTCTGCCATGTTTTAATGTTCAAATACCTAGCAGTACAGCCAGATACTTTGACAGCAGTTGCCAAATGGTGAGTTTGTATGCAAAGTGTATAGTAAAGGTCGCATTTGCCTAAGGATGTCAAATGGATAGAGTGTCAAGGTGCTAGGTAAGTAGGCTCAAGGTAGCCAGGTAACCAGAGTGCCAGGTAAATGGAGTGCTAAGTGGATAGCGTCAAATAATGTGCCAGATAATTATGGTACCAGATGAATAGGGCAGCAGGTAAGTGATGCACTGCTATGGTAGGTTGGGAGTGACAAATATGTTGCTGCTGGGGTTAAGGGAGGGAGGCATCAAGACTGGTAAAGGTTGGAGAGTTGACGATTCCAACAAACAAGAGAAGTATTTGAAGCTGGTGTGGGAGTGATGGGATGGGGTTTTGTGGCAGAGGGGAGATCAGGGCTGACAGGTGGAGAGCTGTCTGGCCAGCAGGTTAAGGTGATCAGATTGTCAGGTCTGAGGGGAGTGGAACTGTGTTGAGTTGGGGGCTACTGTTGGGGATCTAGGTGTGTAAGGGGTCTGGAGAGGCATGGTTGGAGATTATGGGTTGCAAATTGGATGGGAGTTTAGCTTCAAAGTTACCCAGGACTTAGACTAGCTTTTTAATCATAAAACATAGAACATTGCAGTGCAGTACAGACCCTTTAGCCCTCAACGTTGTTCAAAGTTTGTGAGAAGATTTGTAGCTCGGGAGCTCGTTGTTGTGGTTCTGTTCGCTACATAGGACAAACAGGAAGACAGCTAACGATCCGCATCCATGAACACCAACTAGCCACAAAACGACACGACCAGCTATCCTTAGTAGCCACACACGCAGATGACAAGCAACATGAGTTCGATTGGGACAACACTACTATTATAGGACAAGCCAAACAGAGAACAGCCAGGGAATTCCTAGAGGCATGGCATTCATCCACAGATTCAATCAATAAGCACATCGACCTGGACCCAATATACCGGCCACTGCAGCGGACAGCTGGAACTCACAACCGGAAGCGGCAGAGAAAAACCACTATAAATGCCGGAGGAAACATCACAGAAGTGCTTCACAGGAGGCTCCCAAGCACTGAGGATGTCACCTAGACAGGGGACGAAATGTCTGCAACACAAATTCCCAGCTCAATGTTGTGCCAACCTGTGAAACCAATCTGAAGCTCATCTATCCTACACCATTGCATTTTTATCCATATGTTTATCCAAAGACCATTTAAATGCCCTTAAAGTTGGTGGGTCTACTACTGTTGCAGGCAGTGCATTCCATGCCCCTACTACTCCCTGAGTAAAGAAACCCCTCAATTTAAAGCTGTGTCCCCTCATGCTAGCCATCACCATCTGAGGAAAAAGGCTGACACTGTCCACCCTATCTAACCCTCTGATTATCTTGTATGTCTCAATTAAATCACCTCTTAACCTTCTTCCCTCTAACAAAACAGCCTCAAGTCCCTCAGACTTTCCTCAGAAGACTTTCCCTCCATACCAGGCAACACCCTAGTAAATTTCCTCTGGACGCTTTCCAAAGCTTCCACATCCTTCCAATAATCTGGTGACCAAAACTGTATGCAGTATTCCAAGTGCAGCTGCATCAGTGTTTTGTACAGCTGCAGCATGACCTCATGGCTCGAAAACTCAGTCCCTCTACCAATAAAAGCTAACACACCTTATGCCTTCTTAATGACCCTATCAACCTGCGTGGCAACTTTCAGAGATCTATGAGCACAGACAAAATGATCTTTCTGCTCATCCACACTGTCAAGAATCTTACAATTAGTGCAGTAGTCTTTATTCCTGTTGCTCCACAGTGAATCACATTAAACTCCACTTGCCATCTCTCAGCCCAGCTTTGCAGCTTATTTTATCATGGCTCCTCATAAACTATTTCCCTAATGGAAGCAAACCCCTTTGAATTCTCTGATGTTGAGGGATTTATTTAGAGCATTCCATATGCAGGAAAATTGCCTGAATCTTCAGTTTGCCGAGCAATTCCCATGGAATCAGCTGTTTCTGGGATTCTGTAGGGTCCCAAGGAGAAAATCAGTGTCATAAATTCCATCCAAGTAATACAGAGAGTAAGATGCACCCAGTTACAAGGCGTTCTGTCACTACAGCTAGTAATGATTGATTCCATGTGTCTCGATCAATGTATGAAAGACTTATCAGCCGTAGCTCTGCTAGCATTCTCACCTCAGAGATAAAAAAAAGTTGAATTTTCACTCCAGAGTTGAGCACAAAAACTGGACACCAGTGTGATACTGAGGAGATGTCTTATCTTTTAGATGAGACATTAAATCAAGGCATTACTTGCTCTTGTACAATAATTTGAAGGAAAGTAGAGAAGTTATCCATGGTGTCCCAACTCATATTTGTCTTTCAATCAACATCACAAAGCAGATTATCTAATCATTATCACATTGCTTGCTGTGCACAAACTGCATCTCCTACAGTAAAATGTAAGACAGTAAAGAGCTGACTGTAAGTAATTTTGGAATGTATTCTGATTGTTAATGGTACTATATAAATGGAAACATTTCTCATTCTCATGCACAATTGTATCTGAAATTGTGACAAACCAATTCAGCCATAAAGTTGAATTAATAGGGTGAGCTGGCTTGGTTTTCTGGTTTCCTGGAAGGTACATTATGAAAATGACCATCCTTTTTTTGGTTCATTATTAACTACTGCCTGTTTAACCTCTATTGTATCCAAAATTTCCAAAAGGTTCTTGGCAGCTTGCTATTCTTGACTGTAATGCTCCCAACTTGTTCTGAAAATAGCTTGAACAGCGAGTCCCTCCTCTCCATATGGCCTGGATTTTCCAGTGGCCAGGTAATCATTTTTGAAATGTAGATGGGAATGAGATGGGAGGACCCTGCAGAATCCCCAGTCTAGCAAGCTCCAAAGGAATTGCCTGGGAAATTGAAGATTCTACTAGGAAAATCCCCTCCACTTGGAAGCTTCTGAATGTATCCAGTCAAATTGTAGAATTCTTCAAGATATTAACAGGAAAAGACAGAATAGATACAGATAAAAATTTCCATTGGTTGGCGATTCCAGTACTCGGAGGCATAGGCTGAGAATTCGGACCAGAGCATTCAAGAGTGATGGTAGGAAGCCTTTCTACACAGAGAGTATTTTTGAAATTTTCTGCCACAAATGGCAGTAGATGCTGAATCAGTTGTTCGTGTTAAATCTGAGATATATACATTTTTGTTAAACAAAAGTATTCAGGGAAATGGGCCAAAGGCCTTATTTGTAGTTAGGCCACAAACTAGCCATGACCATATTGAATGGTATAACAGGCTGGAGGGGCTGAGTGGCCTACGCCTGTTCCTCTGTTCCCATTTCAGAAGTATTGCTGAAATCAAGTCACTCGTTACTTGGGTAAAGTTAGACTAATGAAAATCATGTGTAACTCCTAAATAACTGTTCAACTCATGTTGCAATGTACCTCACACACACACTCCACTGGGCTCCGCAGAGTCCTACAACCCACAGACCCTGACCTGAAATCCCTCCTTTCCACCAGGGACTTGACTCTCCCACACCACACACATTCCACTCACAACATCCGGGACCGACACCCCTGTCCCCGCCAATAGACCTGACACCTCCTTTCCCCACTCCGGACCGAAACCCACTTCCTCCATTCTGCACCCAAACACCATTCCCCCACTGCCAGAACTAACAACCTTGCATTCCTACATCCTTAGACTTGATCACTCTGTTTAACATCACCAACTCTCTGGACCTTATCCTGAGTTATCCCACCCACCCTGACCTACCCCTAGGCAGTCCATCACTTAACTGGCCTTCTTGCCAGCTTGTGCTTTCACATCCTACTGCTGACATAATTTCACCTGGCACCCTGCCCCTCATCCTCTTGGCACACTAACCAGCTGGCATCCTAATTCCCTGAAACTCTACCTTCCACATTTTTGTACCTTATCCTGCTAGCATCCTAACCTTCTTCCAAACCCATGACCACTTCCATTTAGAAGGACAAGGGCAGTAAATACATGGGAACACTACAAGTGGCAAATTCTCCTCCAAGCCCACCATCATCCTGACTTGGAAATATATCACTGTTCCTTCATTGTCGTGGGGTCAAAATCCTAGAATTCCCTCCCTAATGGCATTGTGGGTCAATCCACAACTTGTGAACTGCAGCAGTTCAAATTGGCAGCTCACCACCACCTTCTGAAGGGCAATTAACAACACGCAATAATTGCTGGCCAGCCAGGAACATCCACAATCCACAAATGAAAACATTCATACTTATCTTATGTACTTACCATTTCACAGCTGTTTTACTGTGATTCTGAATCTCCAACTAACCGCTGGTGAAAAGAGGCATAGCTTTCTATAAGGGATATGAGGCACCTCTCAGAATGAAAGCTTGGCTCCACATTACTGAACAATATCCTATCAGAAAAAAAGGAGCTCTTTTGTTTCCTAAGAAAGAAGCAGAGTGACAATCCATGTGAAATCTTCACTCCCCGGAAAATCTTGCCCAAGACGAATAAATTAGGTTGACCAACTGTGGAAAAGTGAAAGAACACCTACACACTCATCGCATGAGGTCTTCTAGGCCAAAGTGGGTACTGCAGATGCTGGAGATTAGAGTCAAGATTAGAGTGGTGCTGGAAAATCACAGCAGGTCAGGCAGCATCCGAGGTGCAGGAAAATCGATGTTTCGGGCAAAAGCCCTTCATCAGGAATGAGGCTGGGAGACTTGGGGCTAGAAAGATAAGTGGGAGGGGGTGGTGCTGGAGGGAAGGTAGCTGAGAGTACAATAGGTGGATGGAGGTGGGGATAAAGGTGATAGGTCTGAGAGGAGGGTGGAGTGGATAGGTGGGAAGGAAGGTGGACAGATGGGACAGGTCATGAGGACAGTGACACCTCAGCTACCTTCTCCCCAGCCCCACACACTCCCACTTATCTCTCCATTCCCGAGGCTCCCCGCCTCATTCCTGATGAAGGCTTTTGGCTGAAACATCGATTTTCCTACTCCTCAAATGCTGCCTGACCTGCTGTGTTTATTCAGCACCACTCTAATCTTGACATGAGGTCATCTGTCCATCAGGTGCAGCTACAAACTCAAAAGGTTTAGCCTTTTAACTCTAGTATATGTGCTTTAGCTAAATCACAGTTTCAAATCTTGTCTTCATGCAGAAGAAGCCAAACCATAACTATCTGACTACGAATCAAAGGGCATACTCCTCTATTCTGTGAATTTCAGAAAGAGATCAATACCCACAATTTAATGTTTAAATTTTCTTGGTCAAAATAATTAATTGTCATACCTACATGGCACAAGTAAGCAGTACAATGGTATACTCTCCACCTACCTGCATGTGTGCAGCTCCAACAATACTCAGGAAGCTCAATACCATCCAGAGCAAAGCACTCCAATTGACAGGCACCCCATCTACCACCTTCAATATTCACCTCTTCCACCACTGACATACAGTGACAACAGGGTGTACCATCTAAATGATACATTACTGCAACTCACTCAGGCTGCCTCAATAGTACCTTTCAAACATACATCCAAGAAGATAAGGGCAGCAGGTGCACTCACTGTAAATTCCTCTTTCTGTCACTCACCAGCCTGACTTGCAACTGCCTTCTCTGCCATGGAACGAAAATGCTGGAACTCTTTACCAACTACAACATGGGTCTAGCTGCAGCAGATGGACGGTAACATTTGAAGGCGGCAGCTCATCATCACCACTCCTTCAAGAATAATTACGGATGGGTAATACTTACTGGCCCTGCCAGTGTCACCCACAATATGTGAAAGAATAAAAGAAAAATATCAGATGGAATTCAGACATAAGTTATTCCATTGAGCTGTTTCTATTTGTATTTCATTCTGGGTTGAGCTATATTTATTTATGAGTTACTAACAACCCCACCCCTGCCAATGACTCTGAAGCAATAAAATATGACAGAGTGATGGAACACCATGCGGGTCAAAAACACAACCTGAAGTCTAAGCTTTGAGAATTTACTGTTTCTGAATAGCTGGTCATCTACCTCCTGAGAGAAAATAAAGAGTTTAATTTATACAGTACGTCACTCAGAAATGTTCCAAAGCACTTTGCATACAATTTATGGCATTCATGTGCGGTAACCGTTAATAAGGAAAATATGGCAGCCATAGCAAAATCCCACACAGAGCAGTGAAATGAGTGCTTAGGTTTCAGGTTTTGATGGCATTGGTTTATCAAAGAAAGGTATTTTTAATCAATCTGTTCAGAAACACTTCAAGGGCAAGTGGGAGGAGGTTATAAAGGGGCTGGTTAGTTCAGTTGGCTGATTAGTGATGCGAAAAGTGCAGGCTCAGTTCCCACTCTGGCAGAGGTTCCCATGAAGGTCCTGCCTTCTCAACATTGCCCCTTGCCTATAGCATGATGGCCCTCAGATTAAACCATGAGACAGCAGGACTGTGGGGACTTTATCTTTTACTGGTTGTGTGGGTCAGAAGTCAGGATTCCAGCTGCTGTGAATTATTGGCACTTTGGTCTCATGAGCTCTTAAATAATCTTGAGAGATGCTGCAAGAGATGGGAAAATAAAGCAATTGAAGACTGTCCAACATTGTAGCAAACACGATCAAAACTGAGTGAATTCACAACTTATCCAAGACTGCCATAACTGTTTTGGATTTCCATCTTTCCATCTCACTCACTGTGATAGGCCAGTACCATTCACAGTTGTGTCACAATGCTTCCATGTTTTTTGATATGGATTCTGGACGGACTGTGAATAGTTCAGTTATACAGCGAGACTGAAATGCTTCAGAGAGCCGAAAATGTTTTGAAGTGATTGGGTGATCAACAAGGTCGGGTCCTCAAACCCAGAGCTGTGAAATGGACTAAATTTGTCTTAAATTCTCTTTTAAAAAAGTTTTTCTTTATTATTTTATCATGGAAGCACTGTTATTCTGAATGTTTTATTTCTTTATTTTTCTAATTAATTACTATGAGTTTGTACTTTTGAAGGTCTGAACTGCTGGACTTTTTAACTTTTTACTTTTCTCTTTTAATTTACTAAGAATTTGTCCCTAAAAATCTGTGCCTAGGCATAGAGTCATACAGTCATAGAGATGTACAGCATGGAAACAGACCCTTCGGTCCAACCCATCCATGCCGACCAGATATCCCAACCCAATCTAGTCCCAGCTGCCAGTACCCAGCCCATAACTCTCCAAACCCTTCCTATTCGTGTACCCATCCAAATGCCTCTTAAATGTTGCAATTGTACCAGCCTCCACCACTTCCCCTGGCAGCTCATTCCATACTGGCAGCTCATTCCATACACACACACCACCCTCTGCATGAAAAAGATGCCCCTTAGGTCTCTTTTATATCTTTCCCCTCTCACCCTAAACCTCTAGTCCTGGACTCCCCAACCCCAGGACTTTGCCTATTTATCCTATCCATGCCCTTCATAATTTTGTAAACCTCCATAAGGTTACCCCTCAGCCTTCGGCGCTCCAGGGAAAACCGCCCCAGCCTGTTCAGCATCTCCCTGTAGCTCAGATCCTCCAACCCTGGCAACATCCTTGTAAATCTTTTCTGAACCCTTTCAAGTTTCACAACATCTTTCCGATAGGAAGGAGACCAGAATTGCACGCAATATTCCAACAGCGGCCTAACCAATGTCCTGTACAGCCGCAACATGACCTCCCAACTACTGTACTCAATACTCTGACCAATAAAGGAAAGCATACCAAAAGCCTTCTTCACTATCCTATCTACCAGCAACTCCACTTTCAAGGAGCTATGAACCTGCACTCCAAGGTCTTTTTGTTCAGCAACACTCCCGAGGACCTTACCATTAAATGTATAGGTCCTGCTAAGATTTGCTTTCCCAAAATGTAGCACCTCACATTTACCTGAATTAAACTCCATCTGCCACTTCTCAGCCCATTGGCCCATCTGGTCCAGATCCTGTTGTAATCAGAGGTAACCCTCTTCGCTGTCCACTACACCTCCAATTTTGGTGTCATCTGCAAACTTACTAACTATACCTCTTATGCTCACATCCAAATCATTTGTGTAAATGACAAAAAATAGAGGACCCAGCACCGATCCTTGTGGCACTCCACTGGTCACAAGCCTCCAGTCTGAAAAACAAACCTCTACCACCACCCTCTGTCTTCTAACTTTGAGCCAGTTCTGTATCCAAATGGCTAGTTCTCCCTGTATTCCATGAGATCTAACCTTGCTAATCAGTCTCCTATGGGGAACCTTGATCGAACGCCTTACTGAAGTCCATATAGATCACATCTACTGCTCTGCCCTCATCAATCCTCTTTGTTACTTCTTCAAAAAACTCAATCAAGTTTGTGAGACATGATTTCCCACACCCAAAGTCATGTTGTCTATCCCGAATCAGTCCTTGACTTTCCAAATATATGTACATCCTGTCCCTCAGGATTCCCTCCAACAACTTGCCCACCACTGAGATCAGGCTTACCAGTCTATAGTTCCCTGGCTTGTCCTTACCACCCTTCTTAAACAGTGGCACCATGTTTGCCAACCTCCAGTCTTCCAGTATCTCACCTGTGAATATCGATGATACAAATACCTCAGCAAGAGGCCCAGCAATCACTTCTCTGACTTCCCAAGGAGTTCTCGGGTACACCTGATCAGGTCCTGGGGATTTATCCACCTTTAACTGTTTCAAGACATCCAGCACTTCCTCCTCTGTAGTCTGGACATTTTGCAAGATGTCACCATCTATTTCCCTACAGTTTATATCTTTCATATCCTTTTCCACAGTAAATACTGATGCAAAATATTCATTTAGTATCTCCCCCATTTTCTGTGGCTCCACACAAAGGCCGCCTTGCTGATCTTTGAGGGGCCCTATTCTCTCCCTAGTTACCCTTTTGTCCTTAATATATTTTTAAAAAGCCTTTGGATTCTCCTTAATTCTATTTTCCAAAGCTATCTCATGTCCCCTTTTTGCCCTCCTGATTTCTCTCTTAAGTATACTCCTACTTCCTTTATACTCTTCTAAGGATTCGCTCGATCTATCCTGTCTATACCTCTTTGCATCTAAGATGATGCCATTAGTGGCAACTTGTAAACTTGTCATTTATGTAAGTACATGTGACAATAAAGCTATTTCAATTCAGAATTCACAAGTGGTCAAGCCATTTCAAGCTTTTTAAATACTCTGCTCATCCAATGTTCAGAGAGGGACTTATAGAGTCATAGAGATATATAATATAGAAACAAACCCTTTGGTCCAACTCATCCATGCTGACCAGATATCCTAAACTAATCTAGTCCTATTGGCCAACATTTGACCAATATCCATTAAATAATTCCTATTTTAAAAAAGCCTCATCAGAGGAGCAATTTTAATCCAACCTTCCTGTCAGGAAATGGATGGGAGCAGGACAAAATGCTAGTTTGACATATCACCCAATTTAAGATGTTAAGCAGAATATAACATTTGCCTTCCACTCACTATGTAGTTTTTCAGCACTGGCTTGTGAGGTTAAAATCATCCTTGATTATCAACAATATAATTGTCACTGAAATGGTAATCCAAATACCCAGGCTAAAGTTCTGAAGACATCAGTTCAACTTGCACAATGGCAGATGGTAAAATTCGAATTCAATAGAATCTGGAGTTAAGACAATGTCAGTCTATGGTCATATAATTATTGTTATTTGTTGTTAAAAAAAAACCATCTTTGTACACTTGTGTCCTTCAGGGACGTTATTAACTGGTCTGGTCTACATGTGACTCCACACCCATTGCAATATAGACCTTTAAATAGACACTAAGTAGACCCTGAAATGATCTGGAGAGCCATTAGTCTAAGGGCAAATCGGGGGGGAGCAATGAATGTGTCACTTGTCAGTGAAACCCACATCCGAGATAAGAATTTAATTAATTATTTAATATTTATATTTAGAGGGATAATTTATTTTAAAGTTCCCTTTTGAAGTAAATGTAAGAGTATTTTCAGATACCCAAGGATAGTAGGGTTTCAGGACATCGGCATGAAGTGTAAGGTAATAGCATTCAAAAAGGACTATTCCTTTGAAATAAAAAGCATGACAGTTCCAGAGAACCGCAGCTTTCTCTTTTGTTAGAGAGACAGACAGTAGTGAGTTTAGCCCGAGGGTCACCTCAGGCAAAGGATTTCATGGGGTGACTTCATGGTGCTAAAGTATCGGAATTAGAGCCACTCTGGACGCATCACGCTCTGAACCAATTCTGCAGCAACATTTCTTTCCACAGGAGCGATCAACTGTTGCAATAGTTTTGATCGCAGGACAGGATTATTTTGAGAAACAGTTTAATGTGAAGTAATGTGAAGACCCATACACTTATCATTCCACAAGCAAGAGATCAGAGACTGGTGCAACTTCTTCATCTCAAACAGCCTTCAGTCAGCTGGTTAATTTTCCAGTGCCTTCAAGGTTATAATTGGATAGACTGATCCCAATGTCCTTGTGTAAATGTAATCCACATCCTCGTTTAATTTGATAAATTTCTAGACTCATACCTTCAGCGACTTTTTCATACATCAACCACTTTATAATGAAAAGACCATTTCCCTAATCTCTACCCTTGCTAAAGAGGATTATTAGTTTGAAACAACTGTCTTGTATTCTATTGAGCTGGGAGTGTGAAAGTATAGTTTCAAGTTTACTTTGACTTTCCATAACCTAACTTGTGTTCTATAAGGATGCCCCAAGGCATTTCTTTATTATTTAGCTTCTCATACAGTGAAATACAAATACAATGTGGACTATAGTGTAATGTCTGGTGCCTTTCTTAACCAGTAGGGTATTTCAAAAGCATAGGAAACTTTATACTATCTCAGAAATTCTGCTTTTTAGGTACTTATTGATCACCTCATCTCATATTTGATCTAGAAAGAAGAATTTCCATTAGAGAGCCTAACAATATAACAAACAATTTGCAAAATATCCAGACTTTATATCTGAAGCTGCTGAAATATTCTGCACAGTTGGGAGAGACATCAGCCTTTCAGGATCAGTGTGATGGAATGTGATTGTTTAAATCCAATAGTTATGATGATCTTGCACAAGTTAAGAAATAGTTTCAGTTCCTCCAGTGTCTTTTCTTCTACGTGATTCAAAAGCAGAGCATTGTTTTTATTATTTATTAAGGAAAGAGAAGGTAATTTTAAGCCTTGAAAATGAGAGTGTTGGGGGTAAGGTGGAAGGTAAAAGTTTCAAGTATCTCAGTGCCAACTTCAACGCATCTTCAATATAGCCCATTTCCAGTTTTAATGGAGGCTAAACAGAGGGACTCCATTTTTCATTGACTGATGAGATACTCATGTCATTAGCATGGCCAGCATCAATTGCCCACCCCTCATGGCAGGTAGAAAGTGGTGGTGAGCCACATTCTTGAACTGGTGTAGTTTCTTGCTGTCATGACACCCACAGTGATACTGGAGAGGGAGTTTCAGGACTTTAACCTAGTGACAGTCAAGGAAACAGTGTTATATTTCCACATCAGGATGGGGTGTGACATGGAGGGTAGCTTGCAGGTGGTTGGTGCTCCCATGTATCTGCTGTCCTTGTTCACCAGGTAGTAAAGGTCACGGGCTTGGAACATGCTGTTGAAGAACTTCAGTGAGTTGTTGTAGTGCAAATAGTGGATTGTATGCACTGCTGTCAATGAGAGTTGGTGTAAAGGAAGTGAATGTTGAGGATGGTGGCTGGGTCTCAATGAATGGGTTGTTCATTTAAATAATGAAACAAGGAGCCTTTCTTTGCAATTTTAACCCTGAACAGTCAAGTTTCCTGAAGATTGGGAAACCCACCAATCTAAGGGAGGGCACAGGGCATGAGGAAAGCTTTGTGGACAAGGTAATTGGGCCTTTGCAGTACTGCTTGTGGGTCAAGAGAAGAAGGGTTTCTTCCTTCCAGAACTCTAACATATCTACTTTCCTACCTTCAATGATTCACTTTTCCCCCTCCTCAATAGATATACCTGTCATTGGATTCTCCCTCTGTCCTAAGGTACTCAATCTGGTTGGATTTAGATTATATCTCATTCCTATCCACACACTCAAAATGGTAGCTACAGACTTGACTCCTTTATCTGCACCCGCTCTACATTGCTACACACCTAATCAGTCATTAAACCAAACTGCTGTCTAACAATTCCAGTTGAAACAAAAATGCTGCTTAGATTCACTGGCACCAATTCTTCTTATTAGTATTAATCAAAGCTACCGATACCAAGCCCACATGAAGTTTTCCACGGAGGATAGGCTCAGTCTTGATAAATAGAATAGGGTTAGGGTTAAGTTTAGGGTTCAGGTTAAGTTTAGAATTAAGGTTATGGTTAGAATTAGGGTTAGGTTGCATACTAAGTAGCTAGTTACATTCCATTTACGTTACACGAGAGTCCTCTGGTTAAGCCTCAGACTACACTTAAGAGTAAGTCCACATCACTGCTACTTAAATATTTGGGAACACAACTTAGAGACTACTGCACAATCACTTGGCTCTTTCCCGGAAAAGTCCTTCATATCCCGAAGGCAGAAGTTTATCTCATGGTGTCAGTTAACCCTTTCACTTACTAACTGTCTTATACAACAGGTGTCTTCACTGCATATGACTGAAACTTTGTCCCTTCTCAGAAAAAGCACTCCAATCACTATTAGGACAATATGACTTGTCATGAAGACTATCTTATCAATAACAATAACCTACATTGAAGTAATGACCTTAATGTAATAAAACACAATTATAAACCACATGAGATATTAAAACAGGTCTAATGACTTAATGGGTAGTAATGGATTGAAGAAGGATAATGGAGAATAGGCAGGAAAGTGGAATTGAGGCTGAGATGAGATCAGCCATGATAGTATTAGATGGTGGAGCTGACTCAAGGGGCTGAATAGCCTACTCCAACTTCACATTCTAATGTTCTGATGAAATGGCAATATGAAACTGCAGCTTGTTAGAAATACCTGGCAAATTGTCTAAACTCACAAATTGAAAGAATTAGTTGATTTTATCCTTTAATTCATACTGGGAAATTTAAGAAAGCCCCAGCCTGGCAACTGCACAATCTCTTGCTCAAAACTTCTTTCATCTTCTAATTATTTTCTTTAATATTTAGATTGCAAGCCCTAGCTCTGATTTCAGTGTATTAAGCTTTGTCATGTTTCCCCAGGATGTAATCCTTTCTTTATGCTTTCCCGCAAGAGTGTCAGTTAATATCAGTCTGTAAGCTGCCTGAAACCTCCCTCGCCTGTGTTAACATATGTTGAAGATTTGCAGCAAAGATTATTCGTGAAACCAAATTCTGGCAACAGTCAAACTGAATCCATCACAGAAATGAGAACAAAACATACAGAATTGAGAGTCCGACTGAACCCCTGAACTCTCAGGAAATTTGTCTTTGTATGACAGTGTAAGGAGGATGATAATAGCTTAACTTCCCTTGTGGAAATGAAAATTGAGAGAGTTAACACAATGGGTGGATGCACAGTTTTTAATTATCATTCAAAATTAAAATTGCCTTTAATGATTTTAATCAGTATACTGGCTGATCATTACAGACCAGGAAGATCCTACAACACTGTTCCTGCTGACTTTGCAGATTTCTGCTCATCGAGGTTGCAGTCCACTTCAGGTTTGAGGTTGAGCAGAGAGCAAACGTGCCTAAAGTCCCTGTTCTAAATATCATCCAATGATTCCTATTTCAATTTCATGTGACATTCAACCGAAGCCGGATCAATAGCAGATGCAGTTCTCGAGGTGAATGCTAACTGAGCTACAACTTACATGGAGCTAAAGTCAGCCCCCATCTGACTGTTTGGATGAGTCACGGTATGTGCACACATGGAAGCACACCCCAAGAAGGAGTCAATGATGGAATGCTGGTAATGGTGACAGGACAGAAATGTCCTGTAAGAAAATTTGTAATGGATTGGCATAATGCATCTCATTCATTGGCACAGAAACAACACAAAAGAGAATAGGTAATGTTTCCAAGTTAGCAGTCATCAATATAAAAGCCAACTCCTTGGTTTATTGTTTGCTGATCCTCAGGTGTTTACTTATTAGTGATGGCTTTTGCTATTGACTTCCACTGTCAGGGAGAGGACAAGGATGTAGGTCTCAATTCTATGTCAGCCAAAATGGGAATTGACCCTGCACTAGTCAGTGTTATTTGATACCAACATTAGCCAGCCAGCCAAAACAACTACTGGTCACAAGTAGTCATTTTCAATCCCAACAGGCAAAACAAATGAAACTTCATGGTTGAAAACAGTGGCTGTTATGTGGAACTCACTAAAGTCATTGAGGTAAGTGGCATAGGTGCACTTAGGAGGAGCTAAATAAGAACATAATTGAAAAACCAATACAAGGTGATGCTGATAGGGTTAATTGAGACATTTTGGCTGGAGGCATACAGTATAAATGCTTGAATAGACCATTTAGGCTGAATGTCCTGTTTCTGTGCTGTACATGCAATGTGTCTTTTTGTAAAATGCAGCATCTCAACTGTCCCAGTATTTAAACAGAGCAGCGAACAAGAATGAATTAAACACAAGATAGGAAAAATCTGGATCAGCTCATCTACAGTTTAAGCTACCATAATACCCACATTGCACACAATAGGAAGATTGATTTATTGCATTTTATAATTTTTTTTATTACTACAGCACTGTAAAATTGATAGGTTGCAATAAAAATAAGAACCACTGGAGGATCCATTCTCATTACAATGTTTTACATTACACAGAGGTGCTAATGGATAACTATGAAATACAAGCAAAAAGGCCAAACTGTTAAAGTCAATGAAGATCTTTCTCACATTGGCCATTAATATGGTGTCCTGACAGTCACTAGGGATGTAAAAATTGTTCATTTATATAAAAGTTCTTATTGGTGGCTTTCAAGTTTGAAGTAAAATATGGACTGAAACAGATTTCTCAGTTCTCTTGTGGGGGATTCTGGCACTGGGGCAGATTCAAAATCAAACGTCTCCTATTTAAGGTCAAGATACAAGAAGGAATGTATTCTCTCAGAGTTTCATTAGTATTTAGAATGGTCTCCCAAATGGGCTGGGGAGGCCATGTTTTAGAACATGTTTAAGACCATGTTAGACTAAATTTTAATCGACAAAGAGGTCAATGTGACAGGTAGAAAAGTGGAGTTAATTCCATATCAAATCAGTGATGATCTTGTTAGTTGCTGGAACTTATTCCAAGGAGCTAAATTAGATTAGATTCCCTACAGTATGGAAACAGGAACTTCAGCCCAACAGGTCCACACCGACCCATTCCCCTACCCTATATTTGCCCCTGGCTATGGGCAATTTAGCATGGCCAATCCACCTAACCTGAACATCTTTGGACTGTGGGAGGAAACCAGAGCATCTGGAGGAAATCCACACAGACAAAGGGAGAATGCGCAAACTCCACACAGTCACCCAAGGTGGGAATCAAACCCAGGTCCCTGGCATTGTGAGGCATCAATGCTAACCATTGAACCACTGCACTGCCTACGTCTGTTCTTGGTTCTTACGTTCTTGCATTCTCATGGAGAGTGCAACATAAAGTGAGTTTGGATAGTCTCATACCAGTTCCTAAGGGAAGGAATAAGCAACACAAGCCATCGCTGGTTCAGCATCGAACTGGCCTGCTAGCTCTGTGAAGTGGCTGTTGTGCAAAGTATCACAGCTTCTTTGCTTTATCTGAAGAGGGCTCTTTCACATTGCGTTTAGTCCCTACTGTCTCTGATCTGGGACTGCCTGAAGGTAAGAATGAGCTTTTGGAGTAAGAAAGTATTCACTGCTTTTGCAACTTTGAACATTAAATTCCCCAAAAAAGCAAAGCGTTCATTGTTTAGAGTCCGCATAATACACAACTGATAGCACTGCACATTTCACATTAATACATTTCATCTTCATGTGACATCAGTAGTTGCCATATAATTATAGGTATAACCCATGCCCTAAATCCCATACATCTCCCACAGAAATGAGCTGACTGGACATTTCTGTCTTGCTGTCCTTGATCCAGCCGTTAAAGAGCACCAACAACCTCCGCCACTAAGGAAATGCAAAGCTCAAGGTTCGTGGGAAGCAAGAACACTTGTGAGGTATAAATCGTGTGTCAGTTTTGAAATTAATAGTGATAACTTGTAGCCTCTGTGCTGTTTTAGGATTTGACAAATGACATTCCAGAAGCATTATCACATTGGATCATATTGCATTATATTTCAGCACTGGTATGTACAGCGCCTGCTACAACAAAATACTGAACTGACCTTTTATAATCTGAAAGTGGCAGTGGTGCTACCTGATACATGATTAACCAGTAAAACAATATCACTTTGGGACATTAACGAAAACACAAGTCCTTGACAAAGAATTTTGTCACATTGCAGCCACAGTCCGAGAGGCCTTGCAATCAGCTCAAGAATTTATTTTTTATTTGTTGATGGGATATTGGCATTTTAGTCTAGACCAGCATTTATTGCCCACCCGTTATTGCCCAATGGGCAGTTAAATGTTAACTACCTTGCTGTGACTCTGGAGTCAAATCCAAGCCAGACTGGGTAAGGGTGGCAGATTCCTTCCTTCAAGGACATTAACGAACAAGATGGGTTATCACAACAATCAACTATTTTGTGATCATCATTAAGTTAGAATTACATCCAGATTTAATTGAATTACAATTTCTGCATCTGCTGAAGTGGGATTTGAGCCCACACCTTTGAAATTTTAGTTAGTAGTCCAGCCATATGATCACCATGCTCCCTCCTTAAACTTAAATGGAGCAAAATAAATTTCCCAATCTGTGCACTGTCATTGAGTATTTGCCTCTTGCACAGTAAAGGGTGTGTTTTCTTATATAGATATCACATAAATGAGAATACCTGACTATTTTTAAAGGTATATTGCTATATACCCTATTCTATATGTAACGATAGTGGCTCATAACCTGGGTAGGCCAAGTAGAATTGAGATGGGGAAACAGTTCTTCACTCAATGGCTGGTCAAACTCACGACCAGGTCACTGAGTATACTCAAGAAAGATGATAATTTTTTGATATTAAAAGCATATGGAGAGATAGTGGGAATATGGTGTTGGAGAGAGGATCAGCCATGATCAAATTGAATGACAGAGGAAGATTGAAAGATTGAATGGCCTACTCCTGCTTCTACTTTCAATGCAAAGCCAATAAGGTTATCAGATGGAGTGGTTTAGTTAATATGGACAATACTTTTAAGGGAAAGCTGGATCATGAATAAAGGAATAGGATTTGCTGATGTGGACTGAGATTATCGGAAGGAGACGCATTGATTTGGGTTGATTGACCTGTGCTGTATTTTGAAAGCAATTTTATATTTTCGAGTTAAGCAAATATTTACTTTTCTCAAGAATTTGAAAAATAAAACAAATTACAACCTGCAGCATTTAGACAATTGTGGAAAGGAAATTTATTGAACTATTGGTTTTAATCTAAAACACGACTTGCTGAGAGAAGGAAGTAGACACTGAGGTGAACTTCACTGTTTTGTCTCCTCCCAGAACTCAGAGCATTTTGAGTCGCTAGTGGTCATCAAGCTGGAGTTTTCACTTTTCCGACGGACTCACTGACTTACACTCATTAATCTCACTTCAGGTAATACTTCAGACCTGACAGCAAAGCAACATCAGGATATCGCTGGTGGATTAAATGTCAGAAACCAGAGCACAAAGCATAAAATATCTGAATAATTCAGGCTGCAGTGTGTTTTTAGAGTGACCTCATTAGTAACCCAGAAGTGAGAGAAATGCATTTAAAGAAACCACTGCATTGTCACCAAGGAATAAAATGCTGAAAAGTAACATTAGAGAGTTATTAAACTTACATTAACGTAAAGTACTCCCAGCAACCCTCTGACATCTATGCACCCCAAATGCTCCACTGCTAATTGAGCTAATGCCACTGGATGGAAAAGAAAAGTAAAAAGGGATGGTCAAGTGAATGTTCAACTCTAAGTCTTGCTGATCAAATGCACACAGCAAAGCAATTGTCAGAGACTGTCGTGTTCAGTTGTTTGTGGCTTGATGCATTAATCCATTCCTAATTCTTTAATCTTCTACCATACTTAATAATTTTTGCTCTATAATCTTCAGATAATATTTGTGTGGAAGATTAAGTCTGACAGATACAATCCATTATAGGGCAGCATTCATGTCTTTGAACGGGGTTGATTAAGTGGGGTAAAACCCATGATAGGGAAACTTGTACATGAAATGTGAAAGGAGTTTAAATGGGTTGGTAGGGAATACATTTACACGTATTGTCGAAGAAGATTGAAAGGATAGAATACAGATAATATCAGGCAAGATTGTGCATGGATTTTGGAGTTGGAATGAATGGATGGATTAGAGTCTATGGTCGGATAAATTGCTGTCTAAAGATGTGTAAATGAGTCGGAAGACTAACCTGACAGAATGAATTGTCTAAGATGTTTAGAACAAGAATAAAAGGATAAGTTAATTCTGGTAGATTGCACAGAATTAAATATATAATTAAATTAACAGTATGAAGTGGAACCTGTGATGGAGAGATTGTACATGTACAATGGAGTAAATAGACTGGGTAGCTGATTGGCTTCTTGCATCCATTCTATCCTGAGTTTTGAGTTGTGAATGTTGAAAAGGAAGACTTCTTCCTGACCACTGACACTTTCCATCATTGTCAGGAGGATAAAACATTTTTCCTCTAAAGATGCTCAACATTACCTGTCTAAATCTTTAATGCCTTTCTTTAATTACTCCAAGAAGTGATACACAGCTTTTCTCCTGCAACTCTGTCTTCCTTACAGAGTATAAGGCCCTAATGAAGTTAATTAAGGAATTACAAGACCTAGAACTAGAGGTAATGAAGATATATTGTCCAATCAGGACAGTGGGGATTCTGAGGGGAACTGGGCAGTGAAGGAATTTCCACAATATTATGGTAGGGGTCACAAGGAGGATGGATCTCTAACAATAACCGCGGGGCCTTCCTACAGTGTGGCCCATCGGTCATGCATGCCACACTCACAGTGTAGAGCAGACTGGGGGAATTGAAGTTGAGCAGCAGATAACACAAATTATTCTGTCCTGCCAAACCTCAGGCTTTGTTATCTTTTCATGTACATGGGCAGGTAGGGAATATTGACTTATGATTTTGTTCAGCCTTTGAGGAGTCAGGTGTTGAGCTACTTCTGCACATATCCAAATACTGCCCTGCTTTTATCAGCACAAAGTTTATCATATGAGGTCCAGCTCAGGTTTTGATCATTGCTGACTTGATCTCCTCTCAGGATGTTGATGACTTGGTGATGGATTGAGAGTGGCAGGGTGTTTTCTGTTTGTAATGGCCAATACACTTGTGTAGCATGAGCATTGTCCACTACTCCACTGACAAAGATACAGGTTTTGTCCTGCTCATTTCTCCTATTTTCCCTTCTGTAGTGCTTCAATTAACTGCTTCATCTAAATCCATGATTATGTTCTGTTGAAGAATTTCCAAATGATTAAATCATAATGATGGGCACTGGGCTTAGGAGCCTTTTATGCATGGCTAAGATTAAGTTTGGTCTAAAGGTTTGGTCTAAGGAATAGGCCTATTTGAGGTCTGAAGTAGACCTGTTTGAGGTCCAGGCTATGCTTATCTGAGGTCCAGGGTAGACCTGCCCAAGGTCCAGAGTGGGTAGGCCCATCCAAGCTCTGCACCACGGGTCTACTGGAGATCCATGCACTGGGCTCTTGCCACCATTGATGTCGTCCAAGCTCAGGGCAGGGCAATTAAAGCAAAAGGAAAGAGAGGAAAAAAAGAAGGAAAAGTGGTCAAAGTGGACGAGTTACAGCACAGGAGTCCTACTCTGCTGCCATCTTGGATCGGAAGTTGACATGGCTTTCCCAGGCTGTTGATGGCATGGAATTTCATTCCCAGAATGGTAATGCCATTGAACATCAAGGAATGACAAATGTATTTTCCCTTGATGGATATGGGCATTACCTGACATTTCCATGGCACAAATGTTACTCTCCATTATCAGCTCAAACCTTGATATTATCCAGATTTGCTGCTTTTGGGCTCGGACTGTTTCAGTATCTGAGGAGTTGAACACCATTCCTGATGAAGAGCTTATACTTGAAATGTCAACTCTCCTGCTCCTTGGATGCTGCCTGACCGGCTGTGCTTTTCCAGCAACACACTTTTCGACGCTGATCTCCAGCATCTGCAGTCCTCACTTTCTTAAAGTTGAGAACGGAGTTTGACATTGTGCAATCATCAACAATTATCGCCACTTCTGGCCTGATGATGGTGGGGAGGTCAATGATTGGGCAGCTGAAGGATACTAGCTTGAGGAACTCTGCAGTGATGTCCTTGGACTAAGGTAATTGACCACCATAACCATAACCTTTGTGGTAGGTGGAAATCTAAACAGTGGAGAGTTTTCCCTTGGTTCAATTGATTCTGGTTTTGATAGGACTTATTAATGTCATATTCAGTTAACTGCTACCCTGATGTCAAGGGCAGTCACTCTCACTTCATCTCTCGAGTTCAGCTCTTTTTCCATGTTTGGACCGGGGATGTAAAGTGGTCAGCTGCTGAGTGACCTGAATAAAGCCACAGCTGTATGTCAACCAGCTGTTGTTACTAAGCAAGTGGCACTTGATAGCACTATAAACAAACTCTTTGATCACTTTGCAGTTGATTGAGAGTAGACTGATAGGTTGTAATTGGCCCAATTGGACCTATCCTGCTATTTCGTGGATAGGACTTAGCTGGTTAACATTTCACACTATTGAGCAGATATCAGTATCGTAGTTGCACTTGGCTTAGCTCCACACGATGCAGCTAATTCTAGAAAACAAGTCTGGTACTACAGCAAACCCTTTATTATCCAGCACCTATGAGAGCAGGAGTGTGTACGTTGATTAAATATTCCGGATAATCAAAAGGTATGCATAGCCTCAGTTAACCCTGAGCAAACAAAGCAGTGAAACATTAATATCCCTCAAAATAACTGCATAAAAACATCAACATATCTTTTAAAATCAATGTAAAAACACACAGTAAGTAATACAGACATAATACAGGGGGTATATACACTGGTGTTATACTGTATGTACAACATAAATGCTCGAACATCGTGGTAGATTGCAGTATTTGAGATATATTATTTTTGCCAGTTCATCAAGAGGGATGATTGATCAGGTGCTGGTTCAAACAAAGTTTGCTGTCTTGTCGGAATGTTATTGGGACCCATAGCCTTTGCAGCATCCACTGCCTTTGGTCATTTGTCAATATCACATGGAGTGAATCAATTTGGTTGAAGACTAGTATCTGTGATGCTCGGAACCTTAGGGGATGATTGACTACAAGAGAAAAATGGTCATAGGTTTTCAAGTGTCTGTCACTTCCAGCAGAAAACCTCATGTGAACATCAAAGACTGTGGGAACAGCTTCCTTATCTCATCTCCAAGATCTTGCCCTCACTGTGTTTTGTGTTTGCACTCATACCTTCCTGCAAATTCCAACCATCGTTATTATTCATATTGTAGGCAGAAGGGAAGAACAAACACATCATTTTCAGTTTACTTTGCAAAATTGGATTTCCATGAAAAAAATGAAAATATGTCTGTGCAGAGCTTGCACATTCTCCTTGTGTCTGCGTGGGTTTCTGCCGGGTGATGTGATTTCCTCCCACAGTCCAAAGATGTGCAGGTTGGGTGGATTGGCCAAGCTAAGTTATCTGATTGTTCAGGGATGTGCAGGCTAGGTGAGTTAGCCATGGGAAATATAAGGTAGAGGGATGGGTCTGGATGAGATGCTCTTTGGAGGGTTGGTGTGGACCAATTGCACCAAATGGCCTGTTTCCACAATGTTGGGATTCCATGATCAAAATAAGGAAAGGTGCTCAGTTAAAAACACCACATAAAATGTATGTGTTCTGAGTACTAAGATAAGTTTGCCATAGTCCTATCAGGCAATGAGGCTGCTGTCTCAGAGAGATGATTGTTCGTGGTTTAACCTCATGATCTCTGTGCCTCAGGCAAGGGGACAGGCCATCATGGTAACTTTAGCTGTGCAGGAATTGAACCCAGGCTGTTGGCATCACTTTGCATTGTAAGCTGGCCATACAGCTAGCTGGCCCCTTTATGTGTGAGCTATGGTCTTAAGTGAGTACATTGCATACTGTTTTACAATGGAATTAGTGTTTAATCCACCTCCAAATATTTTGTATCGATACTTGATATACTTTATAAGCTTCAGATTTAAGATTCTGGCTGTTGTTTCAAGAAAGTGGATTGAGGTCATTTCATCTTCTGGGCAGCTCAGTGGTTCTAGGGCCATAGGCTTAGACCAAACCTTTTGGTCTAGGACCTTTTGGTCTAGACCCGTGGTTCAGAGCTTGGACAGGCCTACCCACTCTGGACCTTGGGCAGGTCTACCCTGGATCTCAGATAAGCCTATCCTGGACCTCAAACAGGCCTACTCCAGACCTCAAATAGGCCTATTCCTTGACCTCAGACAGGCCCACTCCAGACCTCAGACAGGCTTATCCTGGACCTTGGACAGGTCTACCTATCCCGGATCTCAGACAGGCCTGTCCCGGACCTCAGACAGACCTACCCTGGATCTCAGACAGGCCTATCCCGGACCTCAGGCAATGCCCAGCATGGACTTCAAGTGAGCCCCTACTCATTTTTCTGGAGCAAGCTCAGGTCTGCAAATTGCCAACTACCCCATGAGCAAAGGCGATGTCAGTGAGGTAGGCTGAGTGGCAACAGATGGTGCCTGAGGATCAACGACTTTGACGTTGGTTGGGTCTGCCTATGGAGATGGTGAAGCAGTGGCAGAAGGGAATCACGGCAACAAGAAGGAAGGTGGCCCAGCAGCGAGAGAGGCAAATCAGATGTTGGTTGGTCCAGTAGAGGTGGCAGCGAGGTGGTGGTGGAATATTGATACAGCGGCAAAGATGGCACCTGAGGTTCAGCGACCTTGTCGTTGGTTGGGTCAGGTGTAGATGGTGGTGAAGGGATGCTGGTGCAGGCAGTACTGATGGTGATGAACTGGCTCAGGAAAGATGGACTCTTCAAGCTATTATTTTTACCTTATCCTTAAATTATTCAAAATGGCAGCATATTGTGGCAACAAGTGAAAACCTTTCACTGTATTTTAATTTACTTTTATTGTAAAATACACATGGCAATAAAATAAAAAATCAAAGAGAATTGAAAACTCATAGCTTGGACCACCTATATAAATACAAAGAGCAGGCTGATGGCTCGGAATTTTACAGCAAGTAACATGCTTACTGGGTCCCCACCGTCTACATGGCACAGGTCAGGAATATGATGGCCTGGATGACATTAACTTCAACAACATTCAAGAAGCTTGACACCATCCAAGACAAAGCAGCCCGTTTTGATTGGCACCCCATCCCCCACCTTCAGCATGTACTCTCTTCACTACCGAAGCTCAAGGGTAGCTGTGTCTACCATCTTTTTCTTTGTCCTTTAGAAGATCGCTTGTGGTTGAGAATGACTTGCTTCAACATGAAAGATGCTTTCAGGTGACTGAAGAGTCCAATGCACAACGGTCATTCTGTGTCACAGGTGGGGAAGGTGGTTGTCAGGGAGATGGGGGAGCCCAGGTTTCCGCCCCCTTTTTTATCCTTCAAGGTTTGGCTTCAGTGTGCCATCAGTGAAGATCCTCCTCAGACACTTTCCCTCCACTTCAAGCCATCCAAGGCTAGGGTTCTGAAGTGCCAGTGGCGGTGTTGGCTTTTATTCCAGCAGCCTTTAAGAGTCCTCAATGCTCTTCCTTGCTATTCTGAGGCTTATTTACAGTGTTGAAGCTTTGAGTAGAACACGTGCTTCAGGAGTTTCATGTCAGATATGCAGTTGAGGTGAAGTTGATTAAACGAGGTCCATCCACCAATACTGAGGACGTTGGCTTGAGCAAGAACACATATCCTACCAATGGATTTACAAGATACTGCATGAAAGGTACCTCTCCATGGTTTTGAGGTGCCTGCTCTATATAATCTAGCTCTGTGAGACATAAGGGAGGACAGGTATCACTACCACTCTGTAGACTGGGAGCTTGATGCCAAGTTTGAGGTCTAGGTCTTCAAACTCTCTCTTGCTTAGGTGACCAAAGTGCTCTGGTGATGTTGAATGTTATCTACCCTTGTTGATAGCAAGCTGAAAAGATATGGAAAGTGATGCACATTATCTAAGGATTCAACTTGAATTATGATAATCATGGGGGATTGTGTCAAGCACAGATTGGCAGAGGGCCTATGTTTTATGAAAGTTGAGTATAAGGCAGATTCGCTTGTATGCCTCAGTCAAACATTTGACAATAGCTCGGAGCTCAAGCTCCAAATGTAGGCAATGAAAACATCATGCTTATATTGGAGTTCAATGATCGGGAATAAGATAACCTTGTACCTGCTCTGCAGGCAGCAGAGGTAGAACAAGTTCCCATTTGTTCTGTAGATTGGCTCCACTCCAGTAAGGTAGGCTTCCTTGACCTCTCACAACAGTGTTATCAAGCAGCACCTGCTCAGTGTCACCCAGTTTGGGTTCCACCAGGGCCACTCAGCTCCTGACCTCATTACTGCCTTGGTTCAAACATGGACAAAAGTGCTGAATTTCAAATGTGAGGTGAGAGTGACAGCCCTTGACATCATTGCTGCATTCAACTAAGCGTGGCATCAAGGAGCCCTAGCAAAACTGCAAACAATGGGTGCCCGAGGGCAAACTCTCTGGAGATTGGAGTCATACTTGGCATATAAGAAGATACTTGTGGTTGGTGGAAGTCAGTCATCTCTGCTCCAAGACATCTCTTCAGGAACTCCTTAATGTAATGTTTTAGTCACAAACATCTTTAGCTGCTTCACTAACAACCTTGCCTCCATCATATGGTCAGAAGTGGGAATATTTGGCAACAATTAAACAAAGTTCAGCACTATTTGTAACTCAACAGATACTGAAGCAGTCCATGGTGAAATGCAGCAAAACCTGGACAATATTCATACTTGGGCTGACAAGCGGAAAGTGTCATTTGCACCACAATGACCATCTCCAATAAGAGATGATCTAACTGCCATAATTGAATCCACCACTATCAACATCCTGGGGGTTATCATTAACCAGAAATGCAATGGGACTTGCCACATGAACACAGTGGCTACAAGAGCAGGTCAGAGACTGGGAATACAACAGTGAGTAACTCAGCTCCTGACTTCCCAAAACTTGTCTGTCATCTACAAGGCACAAATCAGGAGTGTGATGGAATACTCCCCAATTATTTGGATGAGTGCAGCCCCAACAATACTTGGAGGCTTGACACCATCCAGGTCAAAGCAGCCTGCTTGATTGGTACCATATCCACAAACATTCCTTCTCTCCACCACCAATGCTCAGTAGCAATAATGTGTACTATCTACAAGATGCACTGCAACATTTCATCCAAGATCCTTCGGCAGCCCATTCCAAACACATGATCATTTCCATCTAGAAGGCCAAGGGCAGCAGATACAGGGGAACACTGGAATCTCCCTTCCAAGTCATTCATCATCCTGACTTGGAAATATATCACCTTCACTGTCACTGGGTCAAAATCTTGGAATTCCATCCCTAAGGGCATTGTGGGTCAACCTATACTATGTGGACTGCAGCAGTTCAAGAAGGCAGCTTACCACCGCCTTCTCAAAGGAAACTAAGAATGGGCAATAAATGCTAGCCAGCCAGCAATGCCGACATCCCATGAATGAATCAATTAAAAAAAAGTGTTTTTTTGCTTTTTTTGGATCTGAACATTGCTGTCATGCCCCTGGCCTTTGTTATCCATCCATGTCACACTTGTGAAGTTGATGGTGAGCTGATTCCCTGAAAATCAATGTGATGTCAGTACACACACAGTGATTTTCTCAGTGGTGCTTTAGTGCATAGGTTGAATGGCTTGCTCAGAGGACAGTCAAGAGGCAAACACATTGCTGTGGGTCTAGAGCTAGATATTGGCCAGGGATGGCAGATAGACTTTTACCACATCTCAGTAATTTCTTAACCATGGGTGGCATGGTGGCTCAGTGGTTAGCACTACTCCCTCACAGCACCAGGTATCCTGGGTTTGATTCTAGTCTCGAGTGACTGTCTGTGTGGTGTTTGCACATTCTCCCTGTGTCTGTGTGGGTTTCCTCCAAGTGCTCCAGTTTCCTCTAACAGTACAAAGATGTGCAGGTTAGGTGAAGTGGCTGCGCTAAATTGCCCATAGTGTGTAGGTTTAGGTGCATTAGTCAGGGGTAAATGTAGAGAAATGGGGAATACATTTTTAGTGGGATACTCTTCACAGGGTTGGCGTGGACTTGTTGTGCTGAAGGGCTTGTCTGCACACTGTAGAGATTCTATGACTTCTAATTCTATTCCATTACTGATGAGAATGGCATTTTATTTCATATTTGTTAATTAATCAAATTTACACTCCCCAGAACTGGTGCAATTCAAACCCATGTCTCTGGAACATTAGTTTGGGACACTGAATTACTCATCTCATAATATTCTCAGTATATCTCTGCTCCTTAACCAGCCATTTGTGGTAAAAATGACTCCTAATATTGCCTGGTACTTCATGGGAAAGAAAGTCAGTAAGTTTTTTTTAATCATCTTAAATCCAGTGTAGAATAACATGAACGAAAGACTAATGGTGTAGAATCACAAAATGTACAGTCTAATTATCTTCAGCCTATCAGTTCTGAATTAAAAGTAGTTTTTCCTCAAAGGAAGATTGACTCTCACATTATTAGAAAGTTAATTGGGCAATTCTCATTCACTTTCAGACAAGAATATTTCTGTAAATTCACTATGTTAATTTTATTGTAGGTTTAAAATTTCCAAGTGTATTTCTTTATCTTTTCTGGTATCCGGTCACTCGGTTTGGAACAATTTAGTGATCATAGGGAAAGGCACCAGGAGTTTCTACTTTACAATTATTTCCAGTGTTTTTGTAGCATTCATCGCTCAGAGTATTTCTGGTTTCATTGCCGTGGACTCATTCCCGATCAATACAAAAAGGGCTGGGTTTTCATCGTTAAGAGTTGGGAAATCTTTCTCCTTTCGCCTGCCCACTTTAGGAGGAAGGGGCGTCATTGTGGGTCGAACTGCTATCTCACAGCATCTGGAACCTGGGTTTGATTCCACCCTCAGGCAAATGTGTGGAGTTTGTACATTCTCCCTGTGTCTGTGTGAGTTTCCTCCAGGTGCTCTGGTTTCCTCTAATGGTCCAAAGATGTGTAAGCTAGATGGCTAGGTTGCTAAGTTGTCCAGGGATATGCAGGCCAGGTGGATGAACCACGGGAAATGCAGGGTTACAGGAATTGGGTAAGGGGTGGGTCTGGGATGGTTGCTCTGTGAAGGACCATTGAATGGCCAGTTTCCACACTATGGGGATTTTATGAAATATAGGATTTTAATTGTGGGGTAGACCTTTTGAACTTACCTTTTAAAATATCCACTTATTCAAACAATGGTTTGCAACAACTCTGAAACATGAGTCCCTGGCATATTGGCCTCACTCCATGAAAGTGACAAAGGAAGAGGACACGTCAGTTCCTGTTTGGAGTTGGTCAAATTAGGAGTGCCAGGTGTGTATCCATGGTCCAATCTGATCCAGACCCTAAAATGACATGACCAAAGCTTTGAAATGCTGGGAATGGAGTCAGGCTTTCCAGAACCTGGTTCCCAACACCATTAAACACCTCCACTGAGCCTCCCCAGTTCTTTGAGAATCCAGCACACACACCCTATTCACCACAGTGCTGGAAAATGCTTGGCAACTTGAAAAACAATACAAGCATTCCACCAAGCCTTTCCTGAAACCACCTACTGTTTTAGACAATTCAATCACCATGGAATCAACCTTGCTATTTATAATGTTGTGACAAATGTCCAAATATTCCATCTCCTTTGAAATCATCAAAGTTACAAACCCAAAGGATGGGGATTACTGGTTGCTCAACTGGAGTTATCTGTTCTAATTTTATTTTGTTGTTCTTTCCCTCCATATATTCTTTGTTAATATACACTATAAATTATGTTATAGTGCCTGCTTCACTTATTTACTAAAGTATTCCATATTCTGTGCAAAGAGGACCCTTCAAGTTCCCTTCTCTTTTTCTAACAATAATTGTCACTCTACGTTATTTGCTTTCTGAGTGGTTGAAGTGTTTTTGATCCTTAAAAAAAACTCTCAAACTGCTCCACTTGTCCTGTAAGTTACGACTGATAATAATTGTGCGAATAGATTGCTGAGAGACATTGTTGACTCCTGTATAGTTTGTTCCTATCTGGTAAGTGCCCACAATTGGCCAGTTAATTGTTTAGTCTTCTTAATGCAGAATCAAACATCTGGAGGAGCATTCAATTTACCCACAAGTGTTTTATGACACACTTTATCATGTACTCCACACATACCGAGGTCAAGAGAGTATCAGTGCTCACTCACTAACTCCATTATATTTGGACAGCACTTGACATGTTCCCTGCCTTTCATGAACATTGCCCAAGTCAGATTGTAAAGATGTTTTGGAGTCACTTCCTTTAATTACCGTTTTTTTTTTGACAATATATGTCGCACAAACAATAATTCCCAGGACAGTGCTTTGGGTTTTTTTTCCTCTGACTGGAATCACATTAGTAATTTTTTCTCGTCTTCTAGTAGCTCCTAATGAGCTTTGCAGAACTTCCGCTGTTGCACCTCCTATTCCTGGTTTTACTTTAGTGCTCTCCAGTGATTTCCATCTGGACCCAGTTCATGAATATTTCACTAATCTGCTTTCATGTTAGTTCAGTCCCTTAGCCTTCGCTTTTCTAACAACTAAGATGTATACCTCCCCAGCAACCCCTAATTTGGCTGGCTGTTAATGGACTGTACATTCAGAAAGGTCCCAAAATCTGCCATTTTGTCATCCTTTACAGTCGTCTACATAAAGCTTGCCTACTTACTCAACAGCATCTTTTGCAAGGATATTTTTCAACCTAATTCTTTGTTGTTGAGTGTGTTGTAGGTTTATACATTTTATTCTCTCCCTCATTCTTTTCCCAGCCCTCTCCCCCGCAACCCTGCCCAATTAGATTTTCCCTTTCAGCTACTTAACGCATCACTTTACTGTTAGCTTTTGAAGTTAATTGTGTTTTCTTACAAATTTCAAATGGTCACGCTCCATTGCTGAGCTGTGATCAAATCCAACTGGTCAGGACTTTAACTCCATTCCCATAACAAGAGGCGAGTCCTCGGTACAGTTAAAGCAGATGAGTTCCTTCTGCAAGCTCACAGTTCATGTCCCATCAGAGGAGCAGGATGGTACCACAGTACCTGGGCAAACAGGTGCCAACGCTGGTTGTAGGTATTCTTGGATGTTCAATCACATGACCTCTGATCACATGACAGTTATAAGCATTATTGTATCTTTTGGACATGGATTCTACTGCAAGCCTCAGCCAGAGTTGATCTACATCTGGACTCATCCCTCAGCCCAGACTGAGTCAATCTTCAGTGATTACCTGAGGGCTCATTATTCCCTGTGGGGAATCCCCCAAACAATCTCTGCCACTCAGCTGAGCACCAACACTGCTCCACAAGGACAGATTCAATGGGAATCACAGTACGGAATTACTGCCATCACCTGTATGAGCAATGATCACTTGTAACTGTGTTCTAACCCTTAGTCCTGTCATATTCCCCATTTTAAAACATATTTATTCCCTTTCCTTGTAAGTGACATTCCAATCTCAAACTCAAAAGCCCATTTGTGAAACAAATCATTGTTTAATAGGTCTTAAATGAAGGAACTTCCATCTCTTTTCAACTTCTGCTTTACAGTTAGAATTCTGTGTTACATTTATTTTGTTTCATATTTACCTGACAGTGGAATGAGCATTATTTCCCCCACAGATATTACTTGCATATGACTGATTGTACTCCCACAATGTCTCTCCCATTCACCATGAATCTGCTGCCCATTGCTCACTTGTTTCACTATTTCCCCAACCTATCATCCCCCAGTCTCTGTGTCCCTCCCTCACCATATATTGTAGGCCTGGCATTTCCAACTCTCTAGAATTATCAGGAGGTTTGGAATCATATGGTTTGAAGGGAGGGAGAAGGAAAGTCTTGCAGTGCTGCAGCGGAAAATTTGAAACACAGAAGTTCTAGACTGCTAGAAGTATTTCCTGAGAGGTTCATGTACATCCTGAGATAGTTGGCAATCCTACCAGGGCATTCCTAAACAGCACCAGATCTTTGGGAGGATCTCCAACAACAGAGGATCTGCACTACCCTCCAACGATGTAAAGGAGTTATCAGGCTAGGCTGACACTCCAGCCCGATACCAAGAGCAGACTGTATTATTGGAGGTGCTGTCTTTCAGATGATGCATTGATCTGAGGCTCTGCCCACCCACCATCTGCCAGTGCTATCTCACTTTCTCAGTCACCATTCGAAGATTGTATGTGTATTTTCTGGTTTCATCCCCAATCTCTCTGCAGGCATTATCAAAACAGCTGCCTTCAACATATGCTGCTTTGTGATGCCCTTTCATTTCTAGTAAACAAAATACGGGTTCAATCATCTTATTCCCTCTGCCCACGTGGAATACAGAAGCTCCCTCTGCAGTTTCCCTTTCTATTAATCCTTCTCTGAGGGCCTCATGCTGGGTTCTAGAGGCTCCTGCTTCCTTTATATTCTTGTTTTCTTTCCTGTCACCAGCTACTTTCCTGGGCTCTCCATTACTTATCCTGATTAACTTTATTCCCTAAACGTCTCGTTGGTCTCTTACAATCACAATTAACCTTTCAAGACTCCAATCCTTACTGGCAAAAGAAATTCTGTTCCTTGACAGAGAGGCACACTCAGGTACTGACAGACTCAGCATTATCCATATCTTCAAACTTCATCTTCCATTGTTCCTTCTGTCCATTTCCCCACATCATTTCACATGAAATCTGTGCTTCATCGAACGTGAGTCGAAAAATGTGGCACTGGAAAAGCACAGTAGGTCAGGTGGCATCCGAGGAGCAGAAAAGTCGACATTTTGGACATAATTCCTTCATCATAGAATGCCTACAGTGTGGAATCAGGCCATTTGACCCATCAAGTCCACACTGACTCACCAAAAAGCATCCCACCCAGACCCAAACCCCAGCATTTCCCTGGCTAAGCTACTAGCCTGCACATTCCTGGACACCACCTAACGTGCACAACTTTGGACTGTGGGAGGAAACCAGGACACCTGGAGGAAACCCACACAGACACAGGGAGAAGGTGCAAACCTCACACAGGCAGTGACCTGACTGTGGAATTGAACGCAGGTCCTTGGCACTGTGAGGCAGCAATGCTAAATACTGAACCACTGTGCCGCCCAAAAAGCTGATTAAATCTGCGTTTGCTGACCCAAATCTTCCTTGCTAGCAAGATAATGACATTTCTGAGTTTTCATCAGAGTTATTGAGTACATGGCTCATGACAAGGAGAGTTAAGTGGAAATGGTGTAGATGTTTTTGTGAATGGTTTTGTGAATTTGTCAAAATTAATAACATATTTTTAATGATGCATGACCATGTAATGACAGAGAAGTCAAATTTAAAGTATAGAGATATGAGAAGCAGAACTGTAAACAGCAATATAAATATTGTTCTGTATAGATTTGACATAATCCTTGCTTTTGAACAATATTCTCCTTGAAATGAACTCCAACTTGCTTGCTGTTTGTACAGTGGAACTTTGTTAACCTGTCTGGTTTCTTTAAATGATTAATGTTACCTGTACCCCAGGATCCTTTTGTCCTGGGGCCATTTGTTTAACTTTCCAAGGATTATGGGGTTTCCTTCTTTTTACCAAAATTCATCAGCTCACCAATGATCTGAAACACAGGTACACCCTCTCTCAAATACCAGAGCTGTCAAAAAATTGAGACATTTTTACAATGCGCTGTGCATGGTTTTAAAACAATTTTACTCAGTTTAAATTAACCTCCCTGATCAATTTGACCATGCTGGAAACAAAAAGTACTGAAAATCATAGCAGGTCAGGCAGCATCCATGGATAGAGAGCAAGCTAACATTTAAAGTCCAGATGACTCTTCATCAGAGCACTGATGAACAGTCATTTGGACTTGAAACATTAGCTTGTTTTCTCTCTCTCTCTCCACAGGTACTACCAGACCAGTTGTGATTTCCAATATTGTTTGTTTTCAGCACATACTCCAGCAGCTGCACAAATCTGCTCCTACAATTTGTCCATATGTTGCATCGTATTGGACATGTTCCCTGCTTCACTGTTTTTGTGTTGGTCCATTCCTTTTTTCCAAGCAGCCTTTGACCCAACCCAATGTTGGCCCAAGCTGCCCACTGCCTAACTTCCAGTCTGATCTGAAATTCAGTAGAATCCAAAATTTGAGAAAGTGTATCTGTATTAAAATTAATTCGTCATTTGCACACCCACTCTGTAAGTTTGTTAACATCTTCTTGTATTTGGTCTCATTCATCCTTAACAGCAATTATACCCTACCACTTGATGTCATCCTCAACTTACAATAATGTACTTTCAATTCCAAAACCTAAGTTATTTGTGTCAATGGTGAGTAATTGTGTTCCCAGCACTGATCGTTGTGGAAGACAGTCTGAGTTACTACCTTTAACCCAATGCCTATTGTCTATTTTGTATCCAGCTTTCTATCCATGATGCTAATTGCCCTCTGCTTCCATATGACTCTCAGTTATTTTGTATCTTTTTGAGGGTCTTTTGGAAATCCAGATATATTGCATCCATTGCATCATACTTAGTAAATTCTTTGAAGAAACAACAGAAAGAAGTAAAGTTGGATCAAGCATGGTGTTGGAGCAAATTATTGCAGATGCTGGAATTTGTACTGAACGTGAAAAATGCTGGAGATCATAGCGGATCAGGCAGCATCCACGAAGAGAAAGCAAGTTAATGTTTCAAGTCCAGAAGACGTAATCAAAATTGAAGTAAAGTGCGGAGGGGACAGCATTTATGGAATAGTGGGGTGGGGGCGTGGAGTGCTGGGGAGAGAGGAGGTTGATAGTTCAGGTTAAGTGATCAGAATGTGAGAATGGCAGAAGATTCTCCATTCTCATATCAACATTCTTTCTCCACCAGCACTCCAACCACCCTCTCGCCCACACAATTGCATAAATGCTGTCTCTCCACACTTCACTTCAGCTCTGATGAAGTCATCTAGAAACGTTAGGTTGCTTTGTCTCCAAGGATGCTGCCTGACCCACTGTGATCCCAAGCATGGTGTTTCCTTTTAAAATGCTGATTATAATTCATTATATTTTCAGATCCTAGAAGGTTCTCTATTAAATCTTGGAGTAAAGTTTCTAATGCCTTTCTCATCATCCTCAAGCTAACTAGTTCCATAATTCCCTGTACTGATTCTATATTCTGTTTGTACATTGGAATAATATTAATGGACTGCTTGTCTTCTGCCATTGTTTCCTTATCAATTATAGAATGTAATCATCTAAGCAAAGGATCTTAACCTTTCTAGGTTTGGCCACTTTATCAGCTGTCTTCTTCCTTTCTACTCTAAATGTCATAATATCCTTTTTGTTCTACTCCTGAGGCATCAAGTTCATCTTGTTAGCCTCGCTGCAAAAAACTGAGGCAAAGTAACTATTCCATATTCCTCCCACCTCACAGTCGCTCAAAGGTATCTTGAGGCTTGTTATATTGGCTCAGGTATCTGAGGAGAAACTTCACAGAACTTTCATGTAATTGTCCAGAGATTTTCTTTTCATATTTGGCCTCACTCAGGTGTTGTGTAACAATGGTTAAAATGTTGAGTTTCTTGAGATTATCGATGTTTGTTGGAACCCTTCTTCCTTACACAGCTTTGTAATAACAAGACTGTTCCTTTGACAAAATCCTGCCAAATTAAATAGAAGCCTCCTTTTATGTTAAGGTTGATGAAGCTTTTTCTCAAACGTACAATTCCTGGCACAGATATTTCAATTGTTTAATAGTGTTTTGGAAAGGGGTTCCATCAATATCGGTTGAGATTATAAACTCGAGCATGGTTAGTCTTTAAACAATAGTAATGCTGCATCCTCTGACAGCACCATTGTGGCAAAGTGCATGAATTACCAGCCCTCTATAATTAGAGTCATAGAGATTAATTCACATCAATGTAGCCAATTCAACAGTTTTGAGAATAAACTTCATTGGGGAGCCTCATTAGGTTCATGTCAATTTGTGAAAGATTGAAACTCATGGTATTGATCATTGTCACCACAGATTGCTGCTTTTTTTCACAAACTTACTTGCAACGGCCATTAATGTGTCATTATTTTCCAGGCTATTTCTGGCTCCTGATGTTTTCTGATTCTCCCATGACTGTTTTGGGCTGTATATCCATCTAATGCTACAAATAGCTGCTTCCTGCTGTTCATACTGATAGTATGTCTTGATCTTGAAGCTTCTCCCACCTCACATCAACTCCTACCTGCCTCTTCAGTTGCTGTCCCTATGGATGGCTGTTATTTGCAGCTCACATCCCCTTCGCCTCTTCAGACTTTAGAAGAGAAAGAGGAAGCAATGAAGGTGAACAAGGTAAAAGAGACGAGATGAATCTCATTGGAGAGAACAGCAGGACTTCTTCAAGGTGGACGATGCTGGAAGAGAAGTGGCAGTGAAGTAAAAGCAATACGAAAGCAAAATATTCTGAGTGCTGGAAAAAGATTTGAAGAAAAGTCATTGAAAACTTGGGTGAAACTTTCTCTTTTTTTCAGACTGATTGTGGAGGTGTGTCTTATGGTGAAAGAGACTTCAGTGCAGAAGTGGATCATATTTTCTTTCAGAATTATATTTCTGGTCACATTACAGATACAAATGCCAAATTTGAGGGCACTCAGGAAATTCTGAAGTGTGCTGGAGGAGGTTCTCCTAAAGGCTGTCCAGGAGGGAAGGAAGTTCCTTTTCTTATGACGGAAGCAAAAGGCCATCCTGAATGGTGAAAATAACCGAAACAGAAATGATTGCTAATCCTATCACTCAATCCAGGAATTCCAAGCCCAAATCCACACTCCAATACAGATCCACATTCTGTCCCTCAATGGAGAAATCACCAATCAGGGATCACAATCCATTATTCCATGTGCCAACTACTGGCACGGAACACGTCCATGTTGTAAAGTGACAAAGGATGACCCTTAGGTTTGACAATGATCCTAAACAAATAATTGTGTGTTACATTGGCCCAGCTAAATTAAATCGAAGATAGTAAGGTCCTCTTCAAAAACTTGATAAAACTTGCAATACTGGAATCAGGAAAGATTAAACAACCCCGAAATATAATTGATATCCAGCACAATCTAACAATGTCCCACAGGGTCACTCTAACATCAAACAAAACCAATGCAATTTATTGAAATATTTAAATACGTTTGCAGCTCACTGATTTTCTCTGGTCAGGCAGTGTCTATAAAACTGACATGTTAGAAGAAAACACTCACCAACATTACCACAGAATCGGTCCAGAATTAAGTTCAACAGAAACAGGTGGAAACGGTGAATGCGTTAAACATGATTCAGACATTTACACAACAATTGAAGAATTAGCTGGGGAGAAAGTGCCTTTGATTGAGATTCTGAAGCTGTCAGGAGATTCTCTGACATAGACAGACAAGCAGGTCTGTTCAAATCACTCACTGGAATGAGCGCCTTCCTTGAGATTGGAAGGGGTCTGCTACATTTTGAGAGGCAGCTCCTTAGTTCATGAACAATGATGCCTATCAAACACCAACATTCTCCACATAACTACCCATGGTCAAAAGCACAAATAGAACCCAGATCCCCACCAGGCAAAACAAATACATTGGCACAGTGAATCAGACCCCAAATTGGAGGAACAACACCTCATCTTCCACCTGGGCAGTCTGCAGCCTGGCGGACTCAACATTGAGTTCGCCAATTTCAAATAACCTCCCATCCCATCCCTCAACTCCCTTCCCAACCCCTCCCCCTCCATTCCATTCCTCTGACCAATCCTTCCTTCCAGCTACCAACCAGATTCATTCCTCCAATTGACCAACCATTTCATACCTACTTCCTGTGTTCACCTATCCCTACCTCACCACTCCACCCCTCTCCCCACAAAAAAACCCTCCTCCACTCCCCCCCCACCCTCTTTATCTGCAGCTCACCTTACACCCAACCCCCAGTCCTGAAGAAATTTTACACCTGAAATGTTGACTTCCCCACCTCCTGCTGCTGCCCGGCTTGCTTGTTCTTCCAGCCTCCTGCTTGTCTACTCTGGATTCCAGCATCTGCGGGATTTTTTGTCTCTAAAACAAATACATATGCTGCTTTTTTTTTAAAAGTCCCAATACTTGCAACTAAAGAGTTCCCAGGTGATTTTTAAAAAATATTCTCTGGTGGGACATTGGCATTCTTGGCTGGCCAGCATTTATTACCCACAACCATTTGCCTGAGAAGGCGCTTGCCAGCTACCTTCTTGAACTGGGGAGGCAATGGCTTAGTGGCATTATTGCTAGACTATTAATCCAAAGGCCGAGATAATGTTCTAGGGACCTGGGTTCGAATCCCACAACAGCAAATGGTGGAATTTGAATTCAACAAACAGCAATGTGGTTGACTCTAAACAGCCCTCTGGGCAATTAGGGATGGGCAATAAATGCTGTCGAGCCAGTGATGCCCACATCCCAGGAATGAATAAACAAAGAAAGTCTGTTTGCTGTTGGTTGAGCCACAATGCTCTTAGGAAGATTTTGAGCCAGTGACAGTGAAAGAACAGCAATATATTTCCAAGTCATGATAATGAATGGCTTGGAGAGGAACCATAAAAATGATGGTATTTAAATGTATCTGCTGCCCTTGTCCTTCTCGGTGCTAATGATCACGGGCCTGTCTAAGGGCCTGAATTCCTGCAACACATCTTATAGATTGTACACACCACTGCTACTGAGCATCGGTGATGGAGGGGGTGGATGCTTGTGAATATGGTTCCCTATCAAGAGGGCTGTTTTGCTCTAATTTTCTTGAGTGTTTCTGGAGCTACACCCTCCAGGTAAGTGGGGAATATTCCATCACAACGCCTGACTTATGCCTTGTAGGTGGTGGAAAGGCTTTGGGGAATCATACGTGAGTTACTCGATGCAATATTCATAGCCTCTGACCCGTTCTTGCAGCCACTGTGTTTATATGTTGAGTCCAGTTGAGTTTCTGGTCAATTGCAACTCCAACGATGTTGATGGTGGTGGATTGAATGATACTAAAACTATTAAATGCCAAAGAGCAATGGTTAGATTTCTCTTATCAGAGATGGTTTTAACTGGAATTTGTGTGATGCGAATGTTGTTGTCACTTTTCAGCCCAAACCTGGATTTGATCAGGTCTTGTTGCATTTAAACATCGACTGCTTCAGTATCTGAGGAGTTGGAATGGTGCAATCAGTGGCAAGCATCCTCACTTCTGACCTTATGATGGAGGGAAGGTCATTGACAAAGGGGCTGAGGATGTTTGGACTGAGGACACTACCCTGAGGAACTCCTGCAGAGATGTCCTGGAGCTGAGATGACTTACCTCCAACAACCACAATCAGCTTCCAAAGTGTCAGGTATGACTCTCACCAGTGGAGTGTTCTCACCCTGATTCTCATTGATTTCAGTTTTGCTAGGACTCTTCGATGCTAGGACACTCATTCAAATGTGGCCTTGATATCAAGAGCTGTCACTCTCACCCCACCTCGGGAATTCAGCACTTCTTTCCATGTTGGAACCAAGGCTGGAATGAAGTCAGCAACTGAGTGACCCAAACTGGCTATCACTGAGCTGGCTATTGCTGAGTGGGTGTTGTTCATGACACCTTCCATCACTTTACTGATGACTGGGAGTAGACTGATGGGGAGGTATTTGTTCAGGTGAAAACTGATTTTTCCTAATTATAAACTTTTCAAGACAGTGGTAGTTTGCTATCGCTGATCCAAAAATGTGTCATAATATGCTTGGAAGTGTTTCTGTGGTACAATGTTAATATTCCTTCCTCTGAGCCAGTAGACCTGATTCAAGTCCAACCTGCTATAATATATCTGACCATGTTGAATTGAAACACCTTCTTAAACTTTCAAGGCTCTGGTAGTGCAGAGGTAGTGTACCTCTGATCTAGGAGGCACATTTGCAATTCCCACCTGCTTCAGAGGTGTATCATAACATTCCTGGATAGGTTGATTAGAAAATATCAACAAAGTATTCACATTGCATTAACACTCCCACTCAAGAACATTCTGCACTCTCATAAAGGTAACAATGCTACACCACGCTTCACTAGCCCAAATCCAACATGTGAGATTGATAGATTGACATTTGGAATCAAAGATTAATCGCCACTGCTGGAATTCTCCTAATTGCTACCTTCTTATAAAGTGTTCTGGAATGATAGCACATATAACGACAGAACATGATCAAGGGAACCTTTCTACAAATGAATGCTTAATTCAGCTGTGTCATATACAAAATTAAGCAAGTTGGTACATTGCAGATGATGCTCTTGGAGATTCAAAATAACAGAAAACCAGGAGTTAAAAGCAGCCTCATTAACTGGACACAATCACAGAACTGCTTTTCTGGGATAACATTCAAAACTACCCATGACTTCAGCATATATTCCAACTTTGGACAAATTGCCAGAAAATATTTTGTTCAGTGTGCAGAGAAATGATTTCACAGCCACTCAGACCTTGCAGTGTGACTGGCCATATTACCAAATGCCTTGTTGTTACATGTGGTTGATGATGAGTAAAGTCAACTAATCTCACAAAACACGGGGTTTGTCTGGCAGCTGTGGAGGTGATGTTCCTATATGTCAGTGACTGTCATGGCACTGTCCTTTAGCAATGCATTACTTTTCAAGTTATAGTTCAGTGGCATTAATTGTCATGAACAAATAAATATTTATTGCCCGCGTTTCTGTGCAGAAGATCATGAAGATAACACCTGAGATATACATAGAGTTAAGCATCACATTATCAGTGTGGAGGAACTTGTATTCACTATTATTTTTAAAATCAAACCCCATTATGGGTGTTTGAAGGATTGATGTGCATATATTGATTGTTCCAAATTAATTTGGTAACCCAGGAAAATACTTTATTCTAAATTATGAATTGAGGTGCAGTGTTAAAAATATTTTGGGTTGGTTAAAAACGTAAATTAACATATATTCCAGTGTGTCTTTTCACACTAAGTAATGGATGTGAGTTTGAATAGATTGTGGCAGAGCATTGCTCTGGTAAGATCTACATAGATAAATAAAGAGGAAATTTAAATCATAAAAATGCGCAGAAATAATGTCACAAGTTTTAAATTTAAACACAATCAGCCTGGAACATGTCCATTTGGGGATTTAACAGAGGTTGCACTGGTGTGAATCAGGGAGGCATGTGGAAAGCTGAATAGTTCCCAAGAAGAAAGGGTTTTTGAAATATATTATGAGGCGCATGCCTAATATTGAATCTCTCTTCTAGGTTTGATGCAAGTTGACTTAGCTTTCTGGGCCTCAGGATACTCAGAAGCCAAGATAAAGTGCTCCATAGAATAGGTTAGTGTTTTTCCAGCACTGCCTGTGGGTCAAGTAAACTTTTTTTCTCAAACATCCATCCCTAGACCACAATGTAAGCTTGTCAGCCTCTCCAGCAATCAGAAACAGCCTTAGCCCCCAACATCTCTTCCACCCACTTTGAATGCCAATTGTACCTAAACCTTCATCTCTGCCTCCAGTCTTTTAAAGACCCATCTATCGCTATAACCAAACCTCTACCTCCTTTCTCTCTCTATTTGCCTACAAACACCTCTGACCACCAAAACACACAATATGCATCCAATATGATCTCAGCTACAGGCTTACCTGCTCCTGGGTCATGGTCTCCTCTGCAGCATTCTCCACCTGACAGGGAGCAAAACCTGTCTATCAGACTGGCTTCTGGGCAAAGAAAATTGCAAAAACTGATACCTGTGTAGCACAGATTTACATTTTGACAGTGTTTGAGGAAATCCAGATTCCAGGATTTCTAGAATCCAGTTTCTCCTTCATATTAAATGGCAGAGCAGGCTCAAAAAGCTGAATTGCTAACGTCTGCTTCTAGCTGTTATGTTCTGAGAAAACCCTCCTCCGTAAATATCGAGGCCAAAGAGTTGAATGAATTCATGCCATTATTTGGCATCGCTTCAAAATGCTTTGCATGCAATGAAGTACTTTGACCCACATCAACCACAGACAAAAATAGTGCCTGGTTTGTGCCTTCAGTGTCACACCAACTGCAGTGCCACGTTGTAATTGGTGACAATGATTGGCGTGACAACGTTATCAAAACACCAGTAGAGCTTTATGTCCCTCAAGTGCAATCATTGTGGGACACAGGGTCAAAAGAGACCTGGCTCACTGGGTCTGTGCTATCCAATTAGTCCCACTTCTCTTGCCCCTGAAAATGTTTTACTCTTCAAATATTTACACCATTCACTTTTGAAAGTTATTATTCAATCTGTTTCCACCTGTCTTTCAGGCAGTGATTTCCAGATCATAACAAATTGCTGTGGAAAAGCATTTTTCTTCATGTCGCCTCTGTTTCTTTTGTCAATTACCTTCGCAGATTCTTTACGCAGAGTGTGGTAAGGGTGTGGAATGCACTACCTGCTAATGTAGTCAACTCAGCCACATTAGGGAGATTTAAACAATCCTTAGATAAGCACATGGATGATTTTGGGATAGTGTAGGGGGATGAGCTGAGAATAGTTCGCAGGTCGGCGCAACATTGAGGGCTGAAGGGCCTGTTCTGCGCTGTATTGTTCTATGTTCTATGTTCAATGTGAGTCTTCTGATTATCAGCCTTGCAGCCAGTGAAGTCAGCTTCTCCTTCCTTCATTGTCAAAATCCATCACGATTTGGAACACCTTTATCAATTCTCTTCCTCTTCTTGACTCCACTGAGAACAATTCTAACAGTTTCAGGTCTCATTTCAAATTTCCTAGATGTGCTATTAGTTTTTTGTTATAGAGTCAATGACTTCCTTTGGACCTTCACTGACAGAGAATGGCCATTCCTTTCTCAGCAGAGAATGGGATCTTTAATAGACCTAGTACCATTCGAGTGGGCCTCACCTTAACATGAGTTAACATTTTTGGTTCTCCCCTGCATCCCGAGGCTCACTGAAGATGTTACCTAGTATGGTGATGAAATGTCTGAAAATGAACCTTCCAGCTCAGCGAGCAAACCTACATCTATTTGTATCAATATCTTTGAAAAGCAAGTTAGTCAAGGATCAAAAGTGACCACAAACTAATACAATGCATGCGGTTTCAATTTTAATGAATATTTCTAAATAAGTCTTCCTCTCCCATTAGTTAAGCCTGGTCAGACTGATTATACCTTTCAATGTTTAGTCAAAATTAATTGATGTCCATGAGATTGACAACAAGGGCATAGTTGTTTCCAACTGTGGGGAATGGATAAAGGGTACCCACCGATCTTTTATCAATCCAGAGATTCATTCTGGAGACCTTGAATAGAGTGTCGATAAAATTAAGATCACTATAATGGCCTCTGCTGGAGATTTATCTTCTTGCCTTCACTTTATACTCTTTGAGGATGGCTGCTCATGTTGTGTAAGTGAGTATGGGTGTCATCTGCAGAGCCATACAGCAGCAAGGCTTTCATATGAGAAAAGAAAATTGAAAGGGAAAATCTTAGAGAAAATCCACATATTGAAATTGTGGCCTGAATCCCAAAGATCCACTAGTCTACAGACTGTAACAACCATAGTAGCTAAAAGCAGTTACCGGATCCCACTTCTGTCTTATCCGAAATTGTTGAGGTTATCTGGCTGAACCGTCTGAGATAATTTTGGTTGATTTCCTGACACTTATCCTTTTTTTCAGCGGGCATGTGGGAAATGATGCAAACCCATTGTCTGAGCAGCAAAGCCACTCATTCTTAGCTAAACAGGATTTGTTTAGGACATGTTATTTTACAGCAGTGTACATTAGATCTGAAATACCTAATGCTCTCTTAAGTGGCATATGTTATGCCTTTTATGTTCACAGACAGTGGTCCTTGTGTGGAATGAATGACCAGAGAAAGTGATGGATAGAGGTACAGTTATAATGTTTAAAAGACATTTGAGTAAGTTCATGAATATGAAAGGTTTGAAGAGCAAGTGCAGGCAGGTGGGACTAGTTTAGTGTAGGATTATGGGCAGTGTGGATGAGTTGGACCGAAGGGTCTGTTTCCGTGCTGTATGACTCCGTGACTCTATGACATCAAGCTCAGCTCTGGAGTAAGTTCACATTATGGCATTAAAGCATCCTATTGCAGCATTGATAAGAATCACAGAAGTAGAACTGAAGACTGGTTAGTCACAATTGTCTTGTGCTACATTTTGCACACTTTTCAAAGTGACCCAGAAAGACCTGTAATTGGTAACTAATCAGAGAAAGACAAGTCATGAAATAGCTAAGTGGTGCTTTTCCTATACACATATCCCTGCTGAGGGAGCCCTATAAATAAAAAGGAGAAATATTTAGTGACCACATCCAAACTCAGGTCATATATATTAATGGAGAAACCAAATATTTCAATATTTTTCAACTGGTCTCTGTGATACAACAAAATTAACATTCCTCAAGAACAAGGTTTTAGTGTTAATATTTGTTGTTGGAGGAATCACTGATGGAAGCCGGGTTAGAATCTGCTAAAGGAGCAGTCATAAAGAGGCATATGCATAGGGAATGGAAGCAGGACAACAGCCCATAATTTCCTATCAAATAAAACAAGCACAGTTAATAGCACTTGTCATTATGAATATGTAAATCATCCAGGGATATTCCAGCAATTGCGAATCACAAGTTACTGATTGAAATCCAAAAGAACTGCGGATGCTAGAATTCAGAAGCAAAAACAAAAACAGAATTTGCTGGAAAAACTCAGCAGGTCTGACAGCAACTGTGGAGAGAAAGCAGAGTTAACCTTTCGGGTCCAGTGACCCTTCTTCAGAAGGCTCTGTACGGTTCTAAGGAAGGGTCACTGGACCCAAAAGGTTAGTTCTGTTTTCTCTCCATAAATGATGCCAGACCTGCTGAGTTTTTCCAGCAATTTGTTTGTTACTGACTGAGTTGTATTATCTTGCCGTTTGCCTTATGAAAATAGCTGCCCCTCCTCAACTTTCCCCCACTATTTTGAAGAGCTTACTGAATTTGCATGTTAAAATCCTGAAATGAAACTTGCAGCAGGAAATTAGCGTTGGTACTTTAAAAGCATAAATGTCCTCTTAATCAGGTGGCAACCACTAAAGGAAGGCCAATCAACTTCCTTGGGCCTAAAGGAGACCTATTTAAATTGTACAGCCTCGTGTACTTGATTCTTCTGAGAAATTTAAAATATTGCCATCTCAAGTTTCAAATGTTCAAAATCCAATCTTTCCTTTCAATTTCTTCCCTTCTTGGGCTGTGCTCAGTTTATTGATCTCAAGGGAGATGGTGCTATTATTAGCTTCTCTGCACCTGATTACTATTCAAACACCAATGATTGGATTTTCATGAATAGGTGAGGTACAGAGGTCAGCAGCACTGCCCACTCCAGTCAAATAGCCCATCCAAAGTCATTGTCCAGGCCCAAGCATTTCGATTGAGCTACACCCAAAGCACATATCCCAGAAAGGAAACAAGACCTTCAGCGGAGAAAAGTAACTAACGTCATAATGAGATGAACACATCTGTAGCTACTATTTTCACTGATGCGAAGAGAAATCAAATTTTAAAAGAACTCTAGTTGAGGCAGAGCATGGGTCTGCTACACAGCAAAGCTCTCTCTAATCTCCCCACATCCAGCATTCTCAGATTAGCCAGCTACAGAAAAAAGCTCGACCTGCAGTCTCCCTTCAAACACTCGCAGTTTAAAAAAAAAGTTGCATCTATTTGGCGGCTTTCACCATCATCCAACATGTCAAAATACTTTACAACTAGTTTACAACCAACTTTTAACGTGTAATGAACCACCACAGCCGGTTTGTGCACAGCAAGCTCCCGCAAGCAAAAAATCGGTTACGATTATTTTGAGAGAGAAATATTGGCCAAGAGTCTGTGAACAATCCCTCTTCAAAATAGTGAAAGGGTGAACGGAGGATTAACTAAATGTCTAACCCAAAAAACAGCACTGCCTCAATACAACACAATTAAAAATCATACAACATCAGGTTATAGTCCAACAGGTTTATTTGGAAGCACTAGCTTTCAGAGCGCTGCTCCTTCATCAGATAGATCCAAAAGCTACTGCTTCCAAATAAATCTGTTGGACTATAACCTGGTGTTGTGTGGTTTTTAACATTGTATACCCCAGTCCAACACCGGAATTTCCACATCATCAACACAACACTGTAGTGCCGGCCTTGATATTTGTACTGAAGTCCTGGGCAGGGATTTGACCACAATACCTTGTAAATCAAGGATAAAATTCTTATTGGCTGAGCCACAACCGGTTTGATGCTTGTTCAGATTAGATATAATCTACAGACATACTATCAACAACTCAACAACATTAACTTTGGATTTCACACTGAGGTATTAATATTTACTTAGCCCTAGAAACCAAAGTGATTGTGCTGTACATTAATAAACTTCCTCAAGGGAGAAAGAGTATCCAAAGGTCCAGAGTACCTTGTGAGTTGACATGAGCAATTCCTGTTATGATGTGCTGCTGCTCTCTTAACCAACTGCATTGTAAATCTGGACACACCATTGTAATATGTTTACAGTAACAGAGGTTGGCTAGTGTGTGCAAGATTGTTTTGGATTCTTGAAATCGCTTGGTTGTTTATAGTACATCAGTTTATCAACACTAGAGAGAGGTCAACCTTTTGTACTGTATGGATAAGTTAGACATCACAGAGCCACAGGAGTTTAATTACTCCAGGAAGAAGAAAGAAATTGAAGTAAAAGGACATCAAAGAGATGAATGGAGAGCCAACAGGAGTCAGCCAAAAGGGTCAATGTTGCAGGTGTCATAGAATGCGAAAGACAGACAAGAGATAGACAGAAAATACTAAATGATCAGTGGACTGACAGAGTATGTGTGAGGCAATAATGTGTGAGACTGATAAAAGAGAAGTGAACTTCATCTGAGGAGAGATGATTGAAGGAGAGTATGCTATTCTGAAGCCTGGGTAACTGGGAGAAAGCAGTTGTGTGATGAGGAAGCCACTGTGGGTTTGGGTGAGTGTAGATTGGATCAGGCTCCAAATAGGAACACCTTACAGACACAATTTTTCTGGACTTTTCCCACATACAATAAGGTCCAAATTCACAGGCTAAAAATATCTGGCAAAATAAATGTAACCAGCAGATCTCAGACCGTGGGGCATGCTGTCTGCCCCAGACAGTCAGTGATCTATCTCCTGGTCTATCAGGGCCTGGTACTTTGCTCAATTTGCCCTCCTATTTTTCCTGGCACATGCCCAACCAGTTTGCAAGCCAGTAACAGAGGTATTTCCTTTTTCCTTTTATTCTATCCCGCAATTGGGCATCACTGGCTAGACCAGCATTTATTGCGCTTCATTAATTATCTAGAGAGCAGTTTTGAGTCAACCAAATTATAGAAAAGTACAGCAGGTCAGGCAGCATCCGAGGAACAGGAAAGTTGATGTTTTGGGCATAAGTACTTCATCAGGAATGTTGCGTATCTGGGGTCTGGGGTTATAAAGGCCAGACCAGGTAAGAAAAGCAAATCTCCTTCCTGAAAGGGCATTGGTGAACCAGACAGGCTTTTACAACAGTGGTTACATGCTCACCATTAAACTAGCTTTGTTTTTAATATTTCAAGACTATTACTAAATATGGAGCTAGGCCACAGATTAACCATGATCTCAGTGAATGATGGAACAGGCTTGAGGGAGTGAATGGTCTACTCCTGTTCCTGTGTTCCTTTAGTTCAAATTCCACCTGCTGCCACGGTTGTTATATCCTCAGAGCATTGGTCCAATAACATTAGCACTGTGTCATTACTTCCCCACTACTGCCTGCTCTGCTCATGGCTCACAACAAGGGATTCAGACCTGTTCTTTGTACTGTGAACACAGGCCACCTTTCTCGTTCATCCAAGGCAACTCACTTTTTCCCTTGATGGGAACTTCAAGGCTTAAATACTGTCTAAATCAAACTGATGGATTTAAGTGTTAAACAGCAAGAAAGTATTTTATTTATGCAGCAATGTTTTACCACAAGGAGGTGTCTCATCCAATTTATGTTGGAAGACCAATAGGAAGAATGTGCACTGGCAGAGTTACTCAAGGGAGTATTAGACACATTGTTCCTGCTCCATGAGATTAGTGCTATGGAATAGTTATCATTCAAGACCTCTGAATGTTCTGTCTTATCATTTCAACACGTTGTTATAGCCTTGTACAAACACATTAGAGTTAAAGGGGAAGGCTACATGCTTTTCAGGTGATGTTTGGACTCACAATTCAGATCATATACTAAAGAATAAAGAGAAGATTTTCATAATGCAGGGTTATCCATAGATTAAGAAAATGGGAGTGACATTAGTCTGAAAATTTGCAGAATGATTAGATTAGATTCCCTGCAGTGTGGAAACAGGTCCCATCAGCCCAACACATCCATACCAATCCTGTGAAGAGTAACCCACCCAGACCTGTTCCCCAACCTAATATGTACCTCACACTATGAGCAATTTAGCATGGCCAATTCACCTGACCTGCACATCTGTGGATTGTGAGAGGAAACTCACACAGACATAGGAAGAATATGCAAACTCCACACAGACAGTTGCCTGAGGCTGGAATTGAACCCAGGTCCCTAGTACTGTGAGGTAGCAGTGCTAACCACTGAGCCACCATACTGCTCCACAAATAGAACAAGCTTGTCACAAATCAATGGCCTGTTGTACAATGTGTTAGTTTTTAACTGTTTAATAAAACCTCTCTCCTTCATTCATGGGATGTGAGTGTCATTGGCTGGGGCAGCATTTTATTATCCTTCTCTGATTGCACAGCTCAGTGGCTAGCACTGCTACCTCACAGCACCAGGTACCTGGGTTCAGTTCCAACCTCAGCTGACTGTCTGTGTGGAGTATACACATTCTCCCCATGTAGTTGTGGGTTTCCTTTCACGGAGAGATGTGCAGGTTAGGTGGTTTGGTCATGGGAAATGCAGAGTTACAGAGATAGGGTAGGGGGCTAGGTCTGGGTGGGAACCTCTTCAGAGGATCAGTGTGGACTCGATGGGCTGAATAGCCAGCTTTCACACTGCAGGAATTATATGACTGCCTATAACTAGGATTTTAATTGCCCCTGAAAAGCTACAAATGAGCTGCCTTCTTGAATCATTACACTCCATGAATGTGAGATGGACCTCAGTATTGTTTGTAAGGGAGCCCCAAGGATTTGGCCCAGAAACAGTGAAGGAATAATGATACAGTTCTGAATAAAAGCAAAATACAGGGGATGGTGGAAAACAGAAATAGAAGCAGAAAATGCTGAAGAAACGCAGAGGTCTGGCAGCATCTGTGGAGAGAGAAACAGAAGTTAATGTTTCAAGTCTGATGTTAAAATTCATCATCATCAACACTCAAGCCAACAAACAGAACAAGCATTGGGCATTACTTGAGAATCCACAGAGAAAATGAGGAGGAAAAAAAACCTTAGAAAATTGTACAATAAGCACATCCCTTCCTCAGTTCCTGCAGCTGACAAACTCCTGCCAATAATCTCCCAAAGAATTATGTTGACACAGATCTAAACTTCTGCTATTTCAGTTCTGGGAGATCAGTAAAACATCACATCCAGGTGCATATTGTTCAAATCAAAAATAAGCTACAGGGAACAGTTCACATTAAAGAGAAGGGAATTGTCTAATTAGGTTTTAAGCAGCTGGTTTGTATAAACAAATGGATTACTGATCAGTCTGTGCTGGATTTGTTGCTTTGAAATCAGCATCGCTTCTTTTAGCTGCTGAAGAAAATTGACACAAAGTCCAATAGTGAAGCATATTAATACAATAGGATAAATTACTCCACAGTACTGCCTTCATTAAGGAGCTCTAATGATGTCGCAAACGGCTTTCTTGCCTCTAAGTCAAACACTCCAAGTTCACCCCAAAACCCGATGGCCAAGAAAAGAGTGTTCTTAATACAGAATGATGAATATCAACCTGAAAAACTATTCCTGGGACAGGGAGTAAAAGTGTGCCTCACTGTAAGTAATCTAATCTAATCTAAATTACTGGTCAACCATGTGATGGAAAGAATTTTCCAGTTTCTACTATCCCAATCCATAGCTTCAGTTCACAACAAACATATTGTAATGCCAATAGATCATAACTAAAACTCTAGATCACCCTACAGGCATATTGAACTTTTAATGATAACATTTCTTTTTTCAAATGACGACTTGCAGCCAAGAAATGATCAAAAGTGTAAACTCTAGGCAATGTAACTATCTGGAAGGCATGTGCAGATTATACGAGGTATCAAGGGGGAACCTGAAACTTTACACTTGATAGATGTCAAGGAAGATTCAGAGAAAGGGCCTCCAAACATCCCATCCAGGTCCACCCCCTACCCCATCCCTGCATTTCCCATAGCTAATCCACCTAGCCTGCACATGCCTGGCAACTGTGGGCAATTTAGCACGACCACCACCAAACCTGCACATCTTTAGGCTGTAGGAGGAAACTGGAGCATGGGGAGAATGTGCAAACTCCACACAGTCACCAGAGGGTGGAATCAAACCTGGGTCCCTAGCACTGTGAGGCAGCACTGAGACACCATGCCACCCAATTGTTGGCTTAATTAATAACGTTATATCGACAGTGATAGATTTCTGCTGGACAAAGCTATGAAAGGATTTGAAGCCAAGCAATGTGGATGAGAGAAAGATGCAGATAATTAGGGATGTCGCTGAGTGGTGGCAAAGTCCCAAAAGGCTGAATGGCCTACACTTGCTCCCATATTTCTACACGTTACAACAGCAATTTGCATTTAAATAGCACCCTTAACATGGTCAATGTCCAATGGAGATGGTTTGCAGATTAAAGAAGAAGAAAACAATGAAACTGAAACTGCAATAATGAACTGCACACTACTGTAAAAACTAATTGTGTTGCCTATTTTAACGAACGCACATAAATACAATGTCTATCCACAGTGCCTTGGGAGACTTTAGTGCGTTCAAAGTGTAATGGAAATACCAGTTGTTATTGGTGTGCAATCATGAGCTACTTTGCAGATTGGTGGGACATGATTGCAATCAATTCCAATGGCTGAGCTGGTGCCTGCCATTTTAGCCATGTCATTACAGAGAGAGGGAAAGAGTAGAAATGGGGGGATGGGTGCAAAGAGCCTTTTGTCTAAATAGGAGAAGTCAGATGAAATGTTAATAATATGGGGGAGAAAATAAAGTGCAATTAAAACTGGAATGTGAATGTCAATTTAATCTGGCATATCTACACTTGTTAAAAGGTTTGTTCTGATAAATATTGAGAGTTCTGGATGAACTATGGATATAAGACTAAACTATAACAGGAGAGTTAAAATTGGACAGAAGAGGATTATTGGGGAAGTTAGTGAACTAGTGTGATGACTCTCATGGGAAAGTGAGTACCATAGGAATTTGCTCTGATGGATGAGTTAAGACACTGGGGATTCAGCAGGAGGACATCTTCATGACAAAGTTAGAGTAGTAGGATGAACTTCAATGAAAACCATATGTGCATTGGAAGGATATATTTTGACAGTAGGGTTAGAGACGAACTTCAATGGATAAATTAGGGTCTCCAAGAGTTGAAACTGGCTGGTCTGAGGTACCTTTATGTAAACATGTTTCACTTGGGTTCTTAATCCTTCTATTGTCAATAAATCAACAAACCTAAATGTTGGAATATTTGAGCCATTTATTTATTGTCACATATACATACAGAAAGATACAATGAAAAGTGTCTATTCACCACAATCTGGTGCCATTTTAAGTTGCAAAAACAACAACAAAAAAATGGAGATCATCCTCTGTACAAAGGGTCTTCAAACACAACTCCTGTGTCTCTGCAAGGTTTCCCAGTCTTCAAGGAGTCCCTACTCCAAGTACAGCAAAGACAACCTTGCCACAAGTCCACCCTTCAGGTATACTGCAGCCAGGAGTCCCTGCTCTGGACACCACCATAGTTTACCACCTGCTGAGTCCAGTGTTTCCAGCTCTGATGTGGATCTGAATCCTTTCCCACAGTCCCCACATGTTCACTGTCTCTCCCAGTTGTAACTGCACTTGTGTCTCAACAGACCAGATGATTGGCTGAAATGTCATCCACAGACATTACACGTGTACAGTTGTCCTACTCGGTGAATGGTACTTGTTCCTTGCATGTTCACAATCCTATGATATTCGAATTGCAAGTACGTTGACCAGCTCTCTCAGACCCTGATGTGATGTTTGTTTTCTGTTTCCTGACTGTGAATCCTCCTCTTCTTACATCCTGAAACTCAATGCTCACAGTCGAAGATAGCATCGATGTCCTGATGAATCAAGCGATTCTGTCAGCTTTTTATCAATCTCCCTAATTCTATTAATTTGCATGTTGTTCCACCTGCTTCTTTATTCTTACAACTTGACATGTGGACATCACCCTGTGAATAAATAATGCATGAATTAGAAATAGCTGAACATGAGCTTTGATCAAATTATTTTACAGATTGGAGCAAATAATAAGCAAAATTGCACTTCAAAAGTCAGCCTGGGAACTCTATTGGGAACATTAAACTGAGTGTGAGAGGGGCAGTGAAGGGAAATTGGATTGCAACATTTAGATCGATAGGATATTCTCTTAATCATATTTTCTAGCTTCATCTAAGAGTTCACATTGAAACATCATTGCATGGGGGGGGGGGTGGTAGTGACAGTGTTATTTGGACTATTGTGTTGCTTTGTGAAGATAATTAATCCTCTCATGTTCAAAAATAACTCAACCACAAAGAGCTAAGAAAAAGGCAACGATAAACTTAAAAGACATAAACAAAAAAATCTACCGATTGATTTCTGTTTAATTTAAAGTGAATCAGAGGCAAACATTCAATGGCACACCCAAGACACAAATATTAAGTCGAATACATCAGATTGATATTTCAGCTGATCTATGACAGTATGTCAAATGGATTTGCACTCCAAGGAGATTTTCCCTCGAGATGACTTTCATGGAAGGGGCAGAATTAGCTCGAGCTAAGGGGTGGATGGTCAGCAGTTAGATTAAATTGCAGATTTTGAAAAGGAAATGGAAAAAAAAACAATTCTGAACAAAGACTGTCCAGTAGACAAGGTTATTCACCAATTCAATTATAAGTTAAAGATGCCAAAATAAAATGAAACACACTTTGAACTTATCCACATTTAGCCTTGAGGTGATGTGTGGCTCGAATTGCAGGAATGCAGGTTTCTCCTCCAATAGGTCGCTTTAAACATGTGAAAGAAAGTTTTAAAAAGTCTAATAATGTGGCAGAAAGCATGAGGGATTGGTTAATGCAGGAAGATATATCACTAAGTGACAGAGAACTAAATAAGTCATGAGTAGTGCAGTATTCTGCACATGTCCTTAACAAGAGACTTGCAATCAGCCTAAGGATCCAAACTTGTAAAAGCAGCACATGCAAGTCTAAGCTCAAATTGATTACGGAATTATTTTCAGGTTAGTTTTTTTCAATCAGTAGCCCTCTGAGCTCCTTCTTACTTCTAAACCAAAACAACATCAACCAACGGATTTGCCTTCTTTCTTATTTCACATGTGGGAAGGTGGCTCAGAGTTTACAACAGTTGATTGTTAATCGTTATATCTCAGTGTGTGATTATTGATTCCCATCGTTGTTGATTGTTTCTGAGGTGAAAAGAAAAGAGAGTGGAGAGCCTGTGGAATTCGCTACCACAGAAAACAGTTGAGGCCAAAAAATTGAATGTCTTCAAGAAGGAGTTAGATATAGTTATAAAGCCATAGAAATGTACATCATGAAAACAGACCCTTCAGTCCAGCTCACCAGACATCTTAAACTAATCTAGTTCCATTTGCCAGCACTTGATCCATATCCCTCTAAAGCCTTCCTCTTCATATACCCATCCAGATGCCTTTCATAAGTTGTAATTGTACCAGCCTCCACCATTTCCTCTGGCAACTCATTCCATAAACATACCACCCTCTACATGAAAAAGTTGCCCCTTTTAAATCTTTCTGCTCTCATCCTAAACCTATGCCCGCTAGTTCTGGACTCCCCAGTTCTTAGGGTTAAAGGGATCAAAGAGTATGGGGAGAAAGGGGGAACAGGGGACTGAGCTGGATGATCGACCATGATTGTATGAATGCCAGAGCACGTGCAAGGAGTTCAATGACCAACTCCTGCTCCTGCAAACAAAAAAGTGTTAGAAATCACAACAGGTCAAGCAGCATCCATGGAGAGAGAGAGAGAGAGAGAGAGAACAAGCTAATATTTCAAGTCTTGATGACTCTTCATCAGAGCACAACTCTTGTTTCTATTTTCTATGTTTCTATCATTGATATATTTCCAGTTTGTAGTCCATAGTCCTTCTTTCTGGATCAATCATTTCTTCCTCCTTGTATCCTCTCTGCTCTTGCAGCTATCTGCACCAGTAGGTCTATTTCCTTCCTACAACCTGTGCAATTTCTCTTTCTCCCTGCATTTGGCATATTCTTCTGCCTCCTTGTCCTCCTTCTGAATGATGCTGTGTCATTCTTCCCGGCTACCCCCTCCAATCTATTGAAAACCGAACTCATTTACCTCCTCATTTAATCTGTTTTTCTTTCCCAGTACCTCAGGACTCTCTCTTTTCCCTTCCTGCTGCACTCATTCTTCACTTTTTAAAGTGTTGTTTTGTTCCCTTACAAATTGACATATTGCCAATCCCAAATCAGCATAGAGAAGGTAGATTTGAGATCCTTTCTTTATGCATGTGTTGAAGGTAGTCATAGAGATGTACAGCATGGAAACAGACCCTTCGGTCCAACCTGTCCATACCAACCAGATTTCCCAACCCAATCTAGTCCCACCTGCTAGCGCCTAGCCCATATCCCTCCAAACCCTTCCTATTCATATACCCATCCAAATGCCTTTTAAATGTTGCAATTGTACCAGCCTCCACCATTTCCTCTGGCAGCTCATTCCATACATGTACCACCTTCAATGTGAAAAATTTGCTTTTATATCTTTCCCCTCTCACCCTAAACCTATGCCCTCTAGTTCTGGACTCCCCCACCCCAGGGAATAGACCTTGTCTATTTAACCTATCCATACCCCTCATGATTTTATTAACCTCTATAAGGTCACCCCTCAGTCTCCGATGCTCCAGGGAAAACAGCCCTCGCATATTCAACCTCTCCCTATTGCTCATATCTCCAACTTTGGCTACATCCTTGTAGATCTTTTCTGAACCCTTTCAAGTTTCAAATCCTCTTTCCGATAGGAAGGAGAGCAGAATTGCGCACAATATTCCAAAAGTGGCCTAACCAATGTCCTGTACAGCCACAACATGACCACTGAACTCCTGTACTCAATATCCTGACCAATAAAGGAAAGCATACCAAATGTCTTCTTCACTATCGTATCTACCTGAGACTCCACCTTCAACGCACAAAGTTTTATTAAGTAGAGAGTTCAAAGATAAGTAGCAAGGGCAACAGGTAAACTGGTAGGTGCCAGTGTAGGTGCTGTGCATCAAAGAATAAAATAGAATCCCTACAGCATGGAAGCTTGCCATTCAGCCCATTAAGTTCACACCAATCCTCTGAAGAGGATCCCACCCAGACCCACCACCTCCCTGGAACTCTGCATTACCCATGGCTAACCCACCTGGTCGACACATCCCTGAACACTCTGGGCAATTTAGCATGAACAATTGACCTAACCTGCATATAATTGGACTGAGAGAGGAAACCAGAACACCAGGAGGAAATCCACGCAGACACGGGGAGAATATGCAGACTCCACAGAGACAGTCACCCAAGGCTGGAATCGAACCGGAGTCCCTGGTGATATTTGGCAAGTGCTAACCACTGAGCCACCGTGCCAAAGGAAAAAGAATCTCATCCTGGTTGAAGAGAAAGGGAGTCTCTTTAATTTTATACAGTACCTAAATATTTAAGAATGGGTGGCAAAGCTCAAGTTTTTCAATGTATTACATATTTTATGTAATATTCTAATACAGATAGAAAGGACAGCTAGGATTATTAATCTATTTAAAAATGGATCTGACAATCAAAATATTTGAGAGCCATGGGTGTGGAGGCAACCTGATTCCCATTGATGGTAATCCTCACCTTGAAAAATTCCTAAATGCACTTGTTTAAACTATAGAACCCTGGTTGAAGTAAGCCTGAGCTGAAGAGAAGAGTGCACAGATATCTATCTTGCTTGTTGTATTCAGTCAGCATATTTTGACACATTGCGTTTTGACCTCAGTTTAGGTGCAGTTGACAGGAAGTAAAGTCATCCCTTCAAATAAATCTCATTTCTTCTTGGTAACGTACGGACACTTTCTCAGATTTCACCAGCAGAAACATTCTGTCGGGACCTGTCAAGGGAAGCACAATCATTGCAGAATCAAAACCATCAGGCAGAAATGTCAATCACAACTGCAGAGAAGTCTGTTAGAAATAAAATGTACAGAATTATGTATCATTCAATGCATCAACATTTCCTTTGTGATGTCACTTCCCTAAGAGAGTTTCACCTTTGGTTCACCAATTCAGAAAAAGTAAGAGCCTGCACATCTTCCTGCCCGTGCCCCACAAATATAGGAAATTCTAAGCTACTGTCCTACTTGAGCTAGCTGTGTAGTCTTCTTTAAAGGTATCTTCCCACAGCCTAACCTAACGTGAAGGGCTGGGGGAGCTGGCTGAGTTACTTCAGCAGAGACAGCAGCTGAGCATCACTAAATCACAGCTAAATCATTAAAGCTGAGTTAGAAGGCATTTGGAAGATATATTCCAGGCTGGTCAATATGTTACCAATCCAGCCTAAGCCTGCTTTTCAGTTCATAGAACGTAATCCTTGCAACAATGAGGAGTCACAAACTCTTAAGTACTGTCGATATCTTTAACTTGTATTTCCAAAATATGTTTCCCAAAGGATGATGATGTCGTGGACAATGACGGTCAATGTAAGTGAGGGGGCAATTGAAGAAAGAGAAAACTATGGGATTTCATGTCGAGAGGCACAAAAGGAAATTCAAACAACAGCCCTTCAAAAAGGGAAGAGGCAAATTAAAATAGTCTGAATTGTGATCACTTATGGCTACAAAGAAAACAAGGAACTGATCCCCTACTTGACAGCAAACCAATTATGTCTTAAACTGTAGACGGATTATATTTCTCCCTTTAAAGAATACACGAGAACATGGATTAAAAAGCCAGTTTCAATTCGACTGGAGTATTCTATTGGGAGTCAATGTTCCCATGTGTGTACAAGCCTGGGTACAAGTTTTAACATGCTGTGAAGATCACAGTCAAAGGACTATCCCCGAGTTATCCCAGCACTGCAGCTTTTACTCTGAATGTTAGACATCCACTAGCTAGCAGCCAATCAAAATGAAATAGGAATCTTTCCTTCAACCTCAATGCTTGAACTTAATAATGATTGAAAAGGACCCAGAGCTTCAGAATCTCAGTCATAGAGTCATAGAGATGTACAGTGTTGAAACAGACCCTTCAGTCCAACACATCCATGCTGACCATATATCATAAATTAATCTAGTCTAATTTGTCAGCACTTGGCTCATATCCCTCTAAATTCTTCCTGTTCATATGCATATGAAAAGTGGGGTAAAGGGCTATAGAGTGCAGGCAGGAAAGTGGAGTTGAGACCAGGATAAGATCAGCCATGATCTTGTAATATGATAGAGTGGGCTTGAAAGCTGAATTGCCTACTCTGGCTCCAAATTCATACGTTCCTATCGAGGCCAGGCCACAACAAAGATGGAAACCACCTACACACTCAGTTCAGTTTATACTTGACATACAAGTCAACCAACATTTTTGAAGAGATTGCTTGACACTTTAATGCTGACTTATGGACCAACATCTATTTGGACCAATCAGCCAAGGCAAAGAGGTCCTTTGCATCCATTTTAAATGTGGGCCGCATAACGTTATATATTTCAGGTTGTAAGTTTGCTTGCTAAGCTGGAAGGTTCATTTTCAGATGTTTCTTTACTATATTAGGTAACATTATCAGTGAGCCTCCAGTGAAGCACTGGTGGTATGGCCCACTTTTTATTTAGAGTCAGAGATGTACAGCATGGAAACAGACCCTTCGCTCCAACCCGTCCATGCTGACCAGATATCCCAACCCAATCTAGTCTCACCTGCCAGTACCTGGGCTCATATCCCTCCAAACCCTTCCTATTCATAAACCCATCCAAATGCCTCTTAAGTGTTACAGTTGTACCAGCCTCCACCACTTCCTCTGGAAGCTCATTCCATACACGTACCACCCTCTGCGTGAAAAAGTTGCCCCATAGGTCTCTTTTATATCATTCCCATCTCACCCTAAATCTATGCCCTCTAGTTCTGGACTCTCCAACCCTAGGGAAAAGACTTTGCCTATTTACACTATCCGTGCCCCTCATAATTTTGTAAACCTGTATAAGGTCACCCCTCAGCCTCCGATGCTCCAGGGAAAACAGCCCCAACCTATTCAGTCTCTTCCTTGAGCTCAAATCCTCCAACCCTGAAAATCCTTGTATATCCTTTCTGAACCCTTTCAAGTTTCACAACATCTTTCCAATAAGAAGGAGACCAGAATTGCATGCAATATTCCAAAAGTGGCCTAACCAATGTCTTGTACAGCCACAATATGACCTCCCAACTACTGTACTCAATACTCTGACCAATAAAGGAAAGCATACCAAATGCCTTCTTCATTATCCTACCTACCTGTGACTCAATTTTCAAGGAGCTATGAACCTGCACTCCAAGGTCTCTTTGTTCAGCAACACTCCCTAGGTCCTTACCATTAAGTGTATAAGTCCTGCTAAGATTTGCTTTCCCAAAATGCAGCACCTCCCATTTATCTGAATTAAACTCCATCTGCCACTTCTCAGCCCATTGGCCCATCTGGTCAAGATCCTGTTGTAATCTGAGGTAACCCTTTTCGCTGTCCACTACACCTCCTATTTTGGTGTCATCTGCAAACCTACTAACTATAGCCCTTATGCTCGCATCCAATTCATTTATGTAAATGACAAAAAGTAGAGGGCCCAGCACTGATCCTTATGGCACTCCACTGGTCACAGGCCTCCAGTCTGAAAAACAACCCTCCACCACCACCCTCTGTCTTCTACCTTTGAGTTAGTTCTGTATTCAAATGGCTAGTTCTCCCTGTATTCCGAGAGATCTAACCTTGCTAATCAGTCTCCCATGGGGAACCTTGTCGAATGCCTTACTGAAGCCCATATAGATTACATCCACCACTCTGCCCTCATCAATCCTCTTTGTTACTTCCTCAAAAAACTCAATCAACTTTGTGAGACATGATTGCCCACGCACAAAGCCATGTTGACTATCCCGAATCAGTTCTTGCCTTTCCAAATACATGTACATCCTGTCCCTCAGGATTCCCTCCAACAACTTGCCCACCACAGATGTCAGGTTCACTGGTCTATATAGTTCCCTGGCTTGTCCTTTCCACCCTTCTTCAACAGTGGCACCACGTTTGCCAACCTCCAGTCTTCCGGCAGCTCACCTGTGACTATCGATGATACAAATATCTCAGCAAGAGGCCCAGCAATCACTTCTCTAGATTCCCACAGAGATCTAGGGTACACCTGATCAGGTCCTGGGGATTTATGAGTTTCAAGACATCCAGCACTTCCTCCTCTGTAATTTGGACATTTTGAAAGATGTCACCATCTATTTCCCTATAGTCTATATCTTCCATATCCCGGGCGGCATGGTGGCACAGTGGTTAGCACTGCTGCCTCACAGCACCAGAGACCCGGGTTCAATTCCCGCCTCGGGCAACTGACTGCGTGGAGTTTGCAAATTTTCCCCGTGTCTGCGTGGATTTCCTCCGGGTGCTCTGGTTTCCTCCCACAGTCCAAAGATGTGCAGATTAGGTGAATTGGCCATGCTAAACTGCTCATAGTGTTAGGTAAGGGGTACATGTATGGGTGGGTCGCGCTTCGGCGGGGCGGTGTGGACTTGTTGGGCCGAAGGGCCTGTTTCCATACTGTAAGTAATCTAATCTAATCTTTTCCACAGTAAATACTGATGCAAAATACTCATTTAGTATCACCCCATTTTTTGCTGCTCCACACAAAGGCCACCTTGCTGATCTTTGAGGGTCCCTATTCTCTCCCTAGTTACCCTTTTGTCCTTAAAATATTTGTAAAAACTCTTTGGATTCTCCTTAATTCTATTTGTCAAAGCTATCTCATGTCCTCTTTTTGCCCTCCTGATTTCCCTCTTAAGTTTACTCCTACTTCCTTTATACTCTAAGGATTCACTCAATCTATCCTGTCTATAGCTAACATATGCTTCCTTCTTTTTCTTAACCAAACCCTCAATTTCTTTAGTCATCCAGCATTCCCTATACCTACCAGCCTTTCCTTTCACCCAGACAGGAATATACTTTCTCTGGATTCTCATTATCTCATTTCTGAAGGCTTCCCATTTTCCAGCCGTCCCTTTACCTATGAATATCTGCCTCCAATCAGCTTTTGAAAGTTCTTGCCTAATACCGTCAAAATTAGCCCTCCTCCAATTTTGAACTTCAACTTTTAGATCTGGTCTATCCTTTTCCATCATTATTTTAAATCTAATAGAATTATGGTCGCTGGCCCCGAAGTGCTCCTCCACTGACACCTCAGTCACCTGCCCTGCCTTATTTCCCAAGAGTAGGTCAAGTTTTGCACCTTCTCTAATAGGTACATCACATACTGAAATCAGAAAATTGTCTTGTACACACTTACATTCCTCTCCATCTAAACCTTTAACACTATGGCAGTCCCAGTCTATGTTTGGAAAGTTAAAATCCCCTACCATAACTACCCTATTATTCTTACAGATAGCGGAGATCTCCTTACAAGTTTATTTCTCAATTTCCCTCTGACTATTAGGAGGTCTATAATACAATCCCAATAAGGTGATCATCCCTTTCTTATTTCTCAGTTCCACCCAAATGCATTTCTAGGAATATCCTCCCTCAGCACAGCTGTAATGCTATCCTTATCAAAAATGCCACACCTCCTCCTCTCTTGCCTCCCTTTTTTTCCTTCCTGTATCCTGGAACATTAAGCTGCCAGTCCTGCCCATCCCTGAGCCATGTTTCTGTAATTGCTATGATATCCCAGTCCCATGTTCCTAACCGTGCCCGGAGTTATCTGCCTTCCCTGTTAGGCCTCTTGCATTGAAATAAATGCAGTTTAATTTATTAACCCCACCTTGTCCCTACTGGATCTGATTGTTTGATTCACTTCTGTGCTCAACTGTACCAGTCTCAGGTTGATCTCTTTCCTCACTATCTCCCTGTTACCCTCCCCCTCACCACCACCTTACTAGTTTAAATCCTCCCGAGCAACTCTAGCAAATTTCCCTGCCAGTATATTAGTCCCCTTCCAATTTAGGTGCAATTCGTCCTTCTTGTACAGGTCACTTCGACCCCAAAGGAGATTCCAATGATCCAAAAATGTGAATCCTTCTCCCATACACCAGCTCCTCAGCCATACATTCATCTGTTCTATCCTCCTATTCCTGCCCTCACTAGCTCGTAGCACCGGGAGTAATTCAGATGTTACATCTCTCGAGGACCTTCTTTTTAAATTTCTGATAACTCACTGTAATCTCCCTTCAGAATCTCAACCTTTTCCCTTCCTATGTCGTTGGTTCCAATGTGGACAATGACCTCTTGCTGGCCCCTCTCCCCTGAGAGAACATTCAGCACCCTCTCAGAGACATCCTTAATCCTATCACCTGGGAAGCAACACACCATTCTGCTTTTTCGCTGCTGGCCACAGAAACATCTGTCTGCAACTTGGACTAGAGAATCCCTGAACACATCGGTCTCTTGGAACCCGGATGTACCGCTCATTGCATTAGAGCCAGTCTCAATACCAGAAACTTGGCTGTTCGTGCTATGTTCCCCTAAGAACCCATCACCCCCTACATTTTCCAAAAGAGCATACCTGTTTGAAATGGGTATATCCACAAAAGACTCATACACTAGTTGCCTACCTCTCTTACCCTTCCTGGAGTTAACCCATGTATGTGACTGTATCTGAGATTTTCCCTCCTTCCGATAACTGCCATCCATCACATACTGTTGCTGTTGCAAATTCCTCATTGCTTCTAACTGTCTCACCAGCCAATCCATTCGATCTGGTAAGATTCACATCCAACAGCATTTATGGCAGATATAATCCACAGTAACCCTTAAACTCTCTTTAAACTCCCACATCTGACAAGAAGTACATATCATTCTATTAAAGGCTATTTTTCCTCCTTCACAATCTACAGACCCAGAAATTAACACCATCTTATTCCTCTACAAACACTGCCCCAGGTTAAATTAATAGTTATGGCTTATATTTTAAGTTTAATCAAGAGACATATCTCTGAAAACATATAATCAAGAAAGAACCCACTCTACTCACTACTGCAGATTCTCTGGAGACTACATTAAAACAACGATTAACTTATCTGTTTCTGTGCTGTGAACTTCACCTGACAGTTCCTCCAAGATTAGTTGTGACCTTCATCGCTTATTAATTTTCCCAGATGAACTCCAATGTCCAGCAATACATGAATTCAAACAGCAAAGGCAGTACTGTGCAGGTTCTCTCTCTCTCTCTCCTCTTATGTGTTTAGGTTTCTTTGGGTTAGCGATGTCATTTCCTGTGGTGATGTCACTTCCTGCAGTGAATTCATTCCATGTTATTTTTCTCAGGGAGTGATAAATGGGATCCAAGTCAATGTGTTTTTTGATAGAGTTCTGGTAGAACTGTTGATAGAGTGCCATGCTTCTACGAATTCTCGCGTGTGTCTCTGCTTGGCTTGTCTTAGGATGGATGCGTTGTCCCAGTCAAAATGGTGTCCTTCCTCATCTGTATGTAAAAATACTAGTGAGAGTGGTTCATGTCTTTTTGTGGCTAGTTGATGTTCATGATTTCAGGTGGCTCGTTTTCTGCCTGTTGTCCAATGTAGTGTTTGTTACAGTTCTTTTTGTAAATGTATTTTGTAAATGACATTAGTTTTGCTTGTTGTCTGTATAGGGTTTTTCAAGTTCATTAGCTGCTGTTTTAGTGTGTTGGTTGATTTATGGATTTTCAAAAGCTCTGCTAACCATCCAACTAAACTTTGGGTCGGTTATGTGGATGACACCTTTGTCATCACTAAATGAAACAAATTAGATTAGATTCCCTACAGTGTGGAAACAGGTCCTTTGACCCAACAAATCTACACCAACCCTCTGAAGAGTAACCTACCCCGTCCCTTTTCCCTCTGACTAATGCACCTAACACTATGGGCAATTTAGCATAGCCAATTAATCTGGCCTGCACATCTTTGGACTGCGGGAGGAAACCGGAGCACATGGAGGAAACCCACGCAGACACAGGGAGAATGTGCAAACTCCACACAGACAGTCGCCAGAGGCTGGAATCAAACCATGGACCCTGGTGCTGTGAGGCTGCAGTACTAACCACTGAGCCACCTTGCCACTCAAGACTTTCAGGACCATTAATAATACCCTTACTGGCATAAAATTCACTAAAGAGGAGGAAAACAACAGCAAACTGCCATTCCTATATGTCACAGTAGAACGAACAGTTAACGGGGAACTTCAAACCAGCATCTACAGGAAAACAACACACACGGACCAAATATTGAACTACTGAAGCAATCATCTCAACATTCATAAAGGGAGCTGCATTAGACCATTATTTCAGTGAACCACCACACACTGCAGCACAGAGGAACTACGCAGAGTAGAGGAAAATCACCTATACAGTATATTCAAAAAAGAATGGATACCCAATGAACACAGTCTGCCAATTTCTCAGCAGCAAACCCAAACAAGCAGACAAAACGCATCCAGAATCCCAAGCCACTCTCCCCTACATCAAATGCATCTCAGAAATGACTGCCAGACTACTCAGACCTCTTGGCATCATGGTAGCCCACAAATCTACCAACACACTAAAACAGCTGCTAATGAACTTGAAAGACCCTATACAGACAACAAGCAAAACTTATGTCATTTACAAAGTACCATGCAAGAACTGCAACAAATACTACATTGGACAACCAAGCAGAAAATAGCCACCAGGATACATGAACATCAACTAGCCACAAAAAGACATGACCCACTCTCACTGGTATCTTTACATACAGATGAGGAAGGACACCACTTTGACTGGGACAACACATCCATCCTAGGACAAGCCAAACAGAGACATGCATGAGAATTCCAAGAAGCATGGCACTCCAACCGGAACTCTATCAACAAACACATTGACTTAGATCCCATTTACCACTCTGTGAGAAAAAGAAAAGGAAATGGCGTCACCACAGGAAATGACATCACCAACCCAAGGAAACCTAAACACAGAAAGAAAAAGTGGGTCATAGCATCAGTGCTTCACCAGAGACTCACTGATGATATTGCCTAATATGGTTATGAAATGACTGAAAACGAACCTTCCAGCTCAGTGAGCAAACTTACATCCAGAACCTCAACCTGAGCAACAAATCGTCTCAAAACTTGTTTTATATATTTCAGTTAAGTCTCACTACAACCTCTTATTTAAAAATATCAGCCCTGGCTTGCCGAAACTTTTCTCATAGCTAAAGCCCTCCAGTTCAGGCAACATCCTTCTAAATCTCGTGACCTCTCTGGGGTGATCACATTCCCCACCCCCCATGATCTGTGGATGTGGACCCCAAGGTCTTTGTTCTTTTCTGCACTTGTCAGCAGCTTATTATTGATTCTGGATTCCTTTGTCATGTTAACCTTACCTTACATTTCTTCAGATTAAACTCCATTTACCGCTGTGTGGCACATCTGGTTGATCAGTTGAAATCGTTATGAGGTCTTTTGATCTTATTTTCCTTTACCAATCAATTTTTGTATCATCTAAATATTTCCTCACCAAACACCCTGCATTCAAATCCAAATCATTGCCTATATCCCATAAAAGCGAGTACATAATACAGAGAGACTTCAGGAGAGGTGTTTGTGTGTGCATGTGTGGTGTGTGTGTGTGCATGTGTCTGTGTGTCTTTGTGTCTGTCTTTGTGTGTGTGTCTGTATGTGTGTGTGTGTGTGTGTGTGTGTGTGTGTGTGTGTGTGTGTCTCCCCCAAATTCCCTCCCCCCTATCTTTTATCTCAGTCAGCTTGGCATACCAGCCCCATTCCAGAAGAATGGCTAATGCCCGAAATGTCAATTCTCCTGCTCCTCGGATGCTGTCTGGCCTGCTGTGTTTTTCCAGCACCACATTTTTCAACTGTGTGTGTGTGTGTGTGTGTGTGTGTGTGTGTGTGTGTGTCAGGGAGAGTGGGTGGTGAGGTGGAAAGTAATGAAAAGGAGAGGCCAGAGAAAAATTAATTGTACAAAAATAAATCTCTCTTTCCTCAGCAAGTTTCCCAATATTTGGTACCAAATAATATCACAAATCAGTTTTGGGAAATGTGACATAAATCATCAATATTTCAGAAACTGAACAACTACTTGGCTTGCTGTATGATAAGCAAAATAACAGGAATTTGTTATGTTATATTTTTGAAATCAATAAGAGATACGCAGAGACCTGCACATTTTAAATAAAACAGTTCTACTTCATTTCAGGTCCACAAGATCATCATATGTGAATTTGAATGAAAAACGCAACCTGACTCCAACCTTAAGAATTGTCAAATGAAACGTAAAGATTGTCCTGCAAGAAGGTTGATAATCCATGACATCTGATGTCACAAGAAACATGGAAATTCCTGTTTGGATCTGCATATCTTGAGTTTCAATCCATATTTCCCAGAGAGCTGTTCATATTGAAACATCTATTACTGTGAGCACATGCCCCACGATCAGACCTTGAGAATGAATTTCATTTAAAAACTGGAATAAATCTGTCACACGGAATAGATCCTAAAAAAAATCAGACACTGATCCTTAGACGTTCCTAATCTCTTTTGCAGCTCCCTTGGCAATTTAAAGATTGACTATCCCCATTGCAGTTAATTGAATATGTAACTAATTTAATACGTGTTATGCACACTTTCAACATATTGATCTATCTATTTAATATCAGCAACCCAGATAGGATCATCCATTGCACACATGCAATGTTATATCTAAATAATCAGAAAGTAACTCAACCTGTTATTAACATCAAATTTTCTCATTAAAAACCATAATACAACCAGTTTATGTTACATTTGAGTGCTACTAATTGAATTTCTCAATTATGACCAGTAGCTACTGGGCACATTTTAAAACAGACATTTCTATAAATAATAGAAAAAAAAAATCAGTTTTAATTAATACTTAAGTTTTAACATTATTGAGATTGACAACAAAATGCCTCAGGAGACCTGCAAAGTATCTCTTTCCTGAGGACAGCCGTTGCCTTGGGAGCTCTTTTCTGATACCAGCTTCACCAACATCACCTCACTTACCCCCTCCCTGCACCCCCCTCCTCTCCCCCATGTCAGCTCGCATCCCTTGCTCATGATGCCAGTTCTCTGGGTGAGTGTAAGCTTTCATCACGTGACTCTCTGCCAACAAGAGCCCTGCCCATCACACCCCTGCCATTGGTTGATCATTTCTCAAAATTCTTACGATGCCTATTCCACTCTCCCCACTTCCCAAACCAATTGGGAAGTCATAAGACAAATTATTACCTGATGGGTTGATTCTTGACTATTCGTCAAATAGCTTTCTATCCTGTTGCCAATATTTTTATAACCTGTGAGTGAGGACATTCAAGGAAAATGAAAAATAAAGCACTTTTTTAAATGAAGCCCTCCAAAACTCCATTGTTCAGGATGTATTATAGAATCATACAATCCTTACAGTGTGGAAGCAGACCATTTGGACCATCAAGCCCACATTGCCCTTCTGAATAGCATCCCACCCAAACCCGACCCCCGCTCTATCCTTGCAACCCTGCATTTTCCCATGGCTAATCCACCTAACCTACACATCTTTGGACTGTGGGAGAAAACCAAGGCACCCAGCAGTGAAAACCAAAGACAGACAGTTGCCTGAGGATGGAATGGAATCTGGGTCTCTGGTATTGTGATTAAATTAGATTACCAATTCAGACAGCACTGACAGTTGCTAAGGTTTGTCTCATTGTCCCCGGGTTTGAGAGGGGTAAGAAATTCTCAAACAAATGCCTTTACTTTTGGCCAGCAAACACAAACAACTAAACCGCAATGACTCCCACAGCTGAATAGCTCTCAAGATTCAAACTAACCAGTCTGGTAAAGTGGCCAGACGTTGAGAAACCAAATGGTTTCTGGAGAAAGAAAGTGGAGGACAGAGAGGAATGGTAACAAAATGCATGAGTTTGGAATCCTGCAGAGTTATTCTTACAGGGAGGTTAAAGTCAAGAAGCCTAGTTATTAAATCAAAATTTAACTGGAATTAGAAAACCTAAATTAAGCTTTTGTCATTTAAAGGACTGCACCTTGTTCAGAAAATAGATGTTTTTTAAAAATGCAGATCTCCTGCCGGTTTAACTTGAAGCTAAATTTTCATCAGAGACAGATTTCAGAAAATCTATTCATATATTGAAAATTTTATGTCTGAATGTTCTTCCAGGCAACTTTTTCTATTATAAATTCCTGCGTGCACATTTATAGAAATCCTGCCTATGTAAACTGGTCACGCTTTAATTACACTCTCAGGAATGGTGTAATTACACTGTGACAAGTTTGACACAGTCAGCTCTCATTATAAATGTGGACATTGGAATTTATAATGAAAGTAGATTTTAAAAAGAAAGAAATATTTGAAAAACTGATCAGGCAAATTTTTTTGAACAATCAGAGCTGTAATTTGATGAAAACAGTAGCTGGGATGATCACTCATTCTAGCTGAATTGGTAATGTCGATTTTAACCCCTCACTGAATCCTCGCAGAATGCAACCATTCGGTCCATTCAATCTGCACTGACCCTCGGAGGAGCATCCCACCCAGACCCAGCCCCTCCCCCCTCCCCCCACCAACCTATCCCTGTAACACTACATTTCCCAGAGCTAATCCACCTAGCCTGCACATTCCTGGACACCATGAGCAGATTAGCATGGCCACTCCATTTAACTTGCACTTCCTTAAGACTGTGGGAGGAAATCTGAAGGAAACTCAAGCAGACACGGGGAGAATGTGCAAACTCTACATAGACAGTCACACAAGATTGGAATTGAACCAGGGTCGCTTGAGTTCTGAGCCAGCAGTGCTAACCATTGTGCCGACCTCCTACAGTGTTTTTGTGGGTCATAATTTACGACAAATATGAATGGAAAAGCATTCACTCTTATTTGACTTTGGAATTCCCATCCAAAGGCAGTGGATGCAGAATATTTAAATATTTTTAAGGCAGGGCAGAGAGATTTGTGTTAAGCAAGGAATGAAGGATTGTGAGGGGGTAGACGGGAGTGTGAATTTGAAGTTACAAGCAAATCAGCCATGATTGTACTGAATGGTAGGACAGGCTCAAGGAGCTCAATGGTCAATTCTTGCTCCTGATTCATATTCATATGTCCCAAGAATGGGAAAGAGGAATAGAAAGCCTCCTTGCTGTTATTTACCCACATTGCTTTCCCTCTGTCTTGCTGGCCAAAGGCTGCAGTTGCTATACAGTTTGCAGTTTCTGTTGTCTATATATATTTTTTTCATTTCTCATCTCCCACGACATGAATTTATCATGCAAGTTTTACATTATAATCCTGCTGATGCTAATACTGAACAAGGCAGATCTTGGCTTGATCGATCTTAGCTGAAAATGTGTTGCTGGAAAAGCGCAGCAGGTCAGGCAGCATCCAAGGAACAGAAGAATTGACGTTTCGGGCATCAGCCCTTCTTCAGGAATGCTGATGCCCGAAACGTCGATTCTCCTGCTCCTTGGATGCTGCCTGACCTGCTGCGCTTTTCCAGCAACACATTTTCAGCTCTGATCTCCAGCATCTGCAGTCCTCACTTTCTCCTTGATCGATCTTAGCTTTAATGTCGGAGGTCTGTTCCTGAGCACATTCATAAGAGTCTGCAAGTGTCCTTTTAACACAAAGAATGAAATGTTTATTCAGCAAGAAAATAAAAACGTGAACTTGACAAAAATATTGGCAAAATGTCATTACAAACACCTGAGTAAGGATTTAAACACTCATGATATCTCTTGGCCCATCAATATCTTTACAATCATCGAGAACAGTGAAGCTTCACCAGTATCTCCACATTAAATCTTATTGCTTATGCTGGGCTACCTGTTTTCTTCCAGTAAATTCTTGCATGCTCATGTTGTTTTTTTCCTTCAGCTGGTATCTGTCCCTGAATCAACTAAGACAAACTAAAAACTAACTCCACTCTTACCTTTAACTTCAGGATAAACATGAGTGCCCTAAACTCAGATTTTAGAAGATCTTACAAGATTTCCTGCTTCCACTCTCTAGCACACCCACACACTGACGGACTGATTTCCAGATTAATCAGTGTCTGTGTGTGTCACTAGCCAATAGCACAGATTTTTAAAACTCTTTTTTACACGCACTAAACTATCACCCTCATCTATTTGCTTCTAGGCTTGTGAACCTCATTAAGAATACATGTATATGGACAGGCATCCAGATGGCCCAGTACCATGCTCACAAAAACAACACAAAACCAATATAATGCCACCCACTTCTTAACACAAAATATACAAACTATAATATGAACTCAGAGTTATACAGTTCCAAACACTGAGTAAAATAGGAGAGTTGAATATCTTGATACCTCACAGTTTCAATGCAATATGATTAAAAGGCTAATTCCAAAGCAGCCAGTGTCATATATTCTGTTCGGGTTACCTGAACTTGCCAGTTGTTCACATCAGCCAATGTAGGACAGCCTTTTTAAAATCATTTTAAAAGGATGTTCTTTTTAAAATCATTTCTAGTCAATGAAAGTTTCAGATATTAAAATCAAATGATGGAAGTTGAATATTAATAGTCCATTTTCATTCCAACTAAAACACTTCAATAAACGTTGAAAAGTGCCATTCAGTGTACTGAGTCTTGTGATTATTAATGGACCAGGGTGAGCTGCCATGGTCAATCTTGAGCAGTCAATGTATTTTGAGGCAAGCAAATTACCTTTGTGAATGTTTTTTTGACTCTCTAGGTCTCCATAGGTTCTGCCACGCCTACGACCTTGAAGGACAAGGACAGCAGTTGGTATGTGAATGCTATTGATGATAAGTTCCCCTGCAAGTCACACATCATCCTAACTTGGAAATGTATCAGTTTCGTTGCTTTAATGAGGTTAAAATGCTGGAACTCCGTTCCTGACAACACTGTGGCATCCAGCCAGCAGTTGAATGCAGTTGTTCAAGATGGCAGCTCAGCATCAACATGTCAAGGGTAATGGAGGATGAGTCTCGCTATTGACACTCATATTTCACAATGTAAATTTACAGAATATGTTTTCATCTAAAGTCAGCCCTAATACAGGTGACAAGGACAAAAACTTGATCAATTATACCATTGTGATGAAGCTAGAATCTCACATATTCTTCCAGGATCACTGAATCAAAGAATCCTCAGTGGATATTACAGTTCCTGGTGTTTATAGGCCATACTCAAATGGAAGTGTTCGCATCTAAATGCTTTGAACTCACTGTTACATATCCAAATCCTAATTGAGGTAATCAGCTGTCATGATTTACACAAGGTGTTAAGCACAGTCTGTGATAAGCTTTGTTCTGTCAGTCTGTACCACTGCACTAAGTGTCATGATTGAAAGAGTTTACTGGTTTAATTTAGCCAAAGACATCAAAGGATAATTTTAAATAATGCATTAATTGCACGTATATCAATTAAACGACAGTAACCATGCTAAGCCTCCGGTTATTAAACAGTGCAGTCATCATGAGAAAGGCAAGATGGTAAGAAAACCAATTTTTTAAGCAACATTTAACAAGCCTATCCTAATCCATAGATCAACATAGTTTGCCACTACAATACATAAACCCTTCTTCCCTTCAGAACATATCAAATTGTCTCTTAAGTTCATTTTCATTATGTCTGCTTCAGTCTTTCACCCTGGTAACATTTCAATATGTCTATTATCCCTTTCCTCTTCCACCTGACTTCCTTTGCAACCCCATACCTCTTTCTTTTCAATTTCTGCCCGTAGCATTTGACTCTTTCATAATGGTGAGGTGATGAGACAGTTGCTATGTCCTTAGCTAAGGAAGAATATACTTGCCTTAGTGATTCCTGAGTGAAAGGGATTGTCTTGTGAGGAGGCACTGAGTAGATTATGTCGATATTCCCCAGAATGTGGAAGAATGAAAGGTTAAGATCATTGAGAAGATGAGAAGAAGTTTGCCCTGTCTAGGGAATCTAGAACTTAAGATCACAGTCTCAGAATAAGAAGTTGGCCATTTAGGATCATTACAATCCCCTTAGCAACGGATAACCTTTTAAAAGACATGCATTTCAAAGCTGCTGATGGAAATTACAGGAAGAGAAGGTTTCACTTTTAAGACATCTATTGTAACAAATGAAGTAAAATCAACAACAATCAATCATTAATTGACAGGTAGCTAATCCATTCAAACTAAAGAGCAATTTTCTCTCAAAATTGTGTGGTGTACCGTCCAATGTTTTGCACATGGCAATTGGCATTGGCACATGATTTTCAGCTTGCCTTTGGGTTCCAGAAGTTTCTGCCTCACACGGACTTCAGAGGTCCCTGCAGTCGATAGGAAAATTAGAGGGAATGCTGTGAAAAAGTAGGTATCTCCACATTAATTAACTAATATATAAACAGAAAGTGCTGGAAAATCTAGCAGGTCTTAACATTTGCGGAGAGAGAAACAGGATTAATATTTTACATCAATATGTCTTTTCTTCAGAACCTTGGCTTCCCAGGCAACAGATGACATAGTTATGTCTCCAAGCTTCCAGAATTCTGTTTCACTTTAGGCAAAAGGAGACATTTGTGAAGTCCAGTGTTCAAGGCAGGACAGAGATGAGGAAGCTTGTCATCTCCCCCAGAGGGTTCTGAACCTTTGGAAGTTTTGATGACCGAAGTGTATGTCCATATTCAGTCGTCGAGTGTAATCAAGGGCAAGATAAGTCATTGTTTGGATACCAGGGGAATCAAGGGATACAGGGTATTGTGGAAAAGTGGAATCATTATCATTGACAAGAAGCTGAATTGGACTAGCCTAACAAATACTGTGGAGACACCAGCTGGTCAGAGGCAATGAATCCTGGAGCAAGTAACTCACCACCTGATCCTCTAAAGCCTGATTACACCTAAAGATTGAAGTCAGGAATCTGAAGTCATAGAGATGTACAGCATGGAACCTTCGGTCCAATTCATCCATGCCAACCAGATATCCCAACGCAATCTAGCCTCACCTGCCAGCACCCGGCCCATATCCCTACCTTCCTATTCATCTACCTATCCAGATGCCTTTTAAATGTTGCATTTGTACCAGCCTCCACCACTTCCTCCAGCAGCTCATTCCATACATGTACCACCCTCTATGTCAAAAAGTTGCCTCCTAGGTCTCTTTTATATCTTTTCCCTCTCACCCTAAACCTATGCCCGCTAGTTCTGGACTCCCCTACCCCAGGAAAAAAAGTTTATCTATTTATCCTATCCATGCCCTCATGATTTTATAAACGTCTATATGGTCACTCCTCAGCCTCCAATGCTCCAGGGAAAACAGCCCTAGCCTATTCAACCTCTCCCTTTAGCTCAAACTCTCCTGGCAAAATCCTTGTAAGTCTTTTCTGAGCCCTTTCAAATTTCACAACATGTTTCCAATAGGAAGGAGACCAGAATTGCATGCAATATTCCAACAGTGGCCTAATCAATGTCCTGTACAGCTGCAATATGACCTCCCAACTCCTGTACTCAATACTCTGACCAATAAGGAAAGCATTCCAAATGCCTTCTTCACTATCCTAACTACCTGTACTCTGCTTTCAAGGAGCTATGAACCTGCACTCCAAGGACTCTTTGTTCAGCAACACTCCCTAGGACCTTACCATTAAGTGTATAAGTCCTGCTAAGGTGTGCTTTCCCAAAATGCAGCACCTTGCATTTATCAAAATTAAACTCCATCTGCCACTTCTCAGCCCATTGGCCCATCTGGTCAAGATTCCGTTGTAATCTGAGGTAACCTTCTTCGCTGTCCACTACAACTCCAAATATGGTGTCATATGCAAATGTACTAATTATAACTCTTATGCTCACATCTAAATCATTTATCTAAATGATGAAAAGTAGTGGACCTAGCACTGATCCTTCCAGCACTCCACTAGTCACAGGCCCTCCACCACCACCTTCTACCTTTGAGCCAGTTCTGTATTCAAATGGCAAATTCTCCCTGTATTCCATTAGATCTAAACTTACTAACCAGTCTCCCATGGGGAACTTTGCCAAACGCCTTGCTGATCATATCTACCGCTCTGCCCTCATCGATATTCTTTGTTCCTTCTTCAAAAAACTCAGTCAAGTTTGTGAGACATGCATAAGGCCATTTTGACTGTCTCTAATCAATCCTTGCCTTTCCAAATAAGCGTACATCCTATCCTTCATGATTCCCTCCACCCACCAATATCAGGCTAACCGGTCTTTTGTTCCCTGGCTTGTCCTTACCACCTTTCTTAAACAGTGGTACCATGCTAGCCAACCTCCGGTCTTCCAGCACCTCACCTGTGACGATCGATGATATAAGTATCTGGATGTAAGTTTGCTCACTGAGCTAGAAGGTTAATTTCCAGACGTTTCATCATCCTACTCAGCGACATCTTCAGTGGACCTCCGGGCCAAGCACTGCTGATAATTCCTGCTTTGTATTTATCTGTTTTGGTTTCCTTAGGTTGGGGATGTCATTTCCTGTGGGGATGTCATTCCCTGTTTTTTTGTTTCCGGAGTGGTAGGTGGAGTCTAACTCGATGTATTTGTTGATTGAGTTCCGGTTGGAATACCATGCTTCTAGGAATTCTCCTGCATGTCTCTGTTTGGCTTGTCCTGGGATGGATGTGTTGTCCCAGTCGAAATGATGTCCTTCCTGGTAAGGAAACTAGTAAGAGAGGGTCATGTCGTTTTGTGGTGAGTTGATGTTCATGTATCCTGGTGGCTAGTTTTCTGCCTGTTTGTCCAATCTAGAGTTTGTTATAGTTCTTGCATGGTATTTTGTAAATGACATAAGTTTTGCTTGTTGTCTGTATAGTGTCTTTAAAATTCATTAGCTGTTGTTTTAGTGCGTTGGTTGGCTTGTGGGCTACCATGATACCCAGCGGTCTGAGTAGTTTGGCAGTCATTTCCGAGATGTCTTTGATGTAGGGGAGTGTGGCTCGGGTTTCTGGATACATTTTGTCTGCTTGTTTGGGTTTGCTGCTGAGAAATCAGTGGACTGTGATCATTGGGTACCCATTCTTTTCGAATACACAGTATAGGTGATTTTCTTCTACTCTGCGAAATGACACCACCACAGGAAATGACATCACCAACCCAAAGAACCCAAACATATAAATAGAAAACAGGAATTATCCGCAGTGCTTCATCTGAAGGCCCACTGAAGATGTTACCGAGTAGGGTGATGAAATGTCTGGAAATGAACCTCCCAGCTCAGCGAACAAACCCATATCCAAAACCTCAACCTGAGCTACAAATTTTCTCAAAACTCGGTATGATACAAATATCTCAGTAAGAGGCCCAGCAATCACTTCCCTAGCTTCCCACAGAGCTCTTGGGTACACCTGATCAGGTCCTGGGGACTTATCCACTTTTATGTGTTTCAAGACATCCAGCACTTCCTCCTCTGTAATATGAACATTTTTCAAGATGTCACCATCTATTTCCCCTACATTCTATATCTTACATGTCCTTTTCCACAGTAAATATTGATGCAGAATACTCATTTAGTATCTTCCCCATCTCCTGCGGCTCCACACAAAGGCCGCCTTGCTGATCTTTGAAGGGCCCTATTCTCTTCCCCATTACCCTTTTGTCTTTAATGTTTTTGTAAAAACCCTTTGGATTTTCCTTCACTCAATTTGCCAAAGCCATCTCATGTCCCCTTTTTGCCCTCCTGATTTCTCTCTTAAGTATACTCCTACTGCCTTTATACTCTTCTAAGGAATCACTTGGCCTATCCTGTCTATATCTGACATATGCTTCCATCATTTTCTTAACCAAACCCTCAATTTCTTTAGTCATCCAGCATTCCCTACACCTACCAGCCTTTCCTTTCACCCTAATAGGAATATATTTTCTCTGGACTCTCATTATCTCATTTCTGAAGGCTTCTCATTTTCCAGCCGCCCTTTTACCTGTGATCATCTGCCCCCCATCAGCTTTCGAAAGTTGTTGCCTAATACCATCAGAATTGGCCTCTCTCCAATTTAAAACTTCAACTTTTAGCTCTGATCTATCCTTTTCCATCATTATTTTAATGCTAATAGAATTATGGTTGCTGGCCCCAAAATGCTCCCCCACTGACACCTCAGTGACCTGCCCTGCCTTACTTCCCAAGAGTAGGTCAAGTTTTGCACTTTCTGTAGTCAGTACATCCACATGCTGAATCAGGCTCCAAGAACACTCAAGAAGTTTGACACCACCCAAGACAGAACAGCCCACTTAACTGATACATAAGCATTCATGCCCTGCACCAACAAGAGTCATAATCAGTTGAGTGCACCCTCTACATGATGCACTGTATCAACTTGCCAAGCCTCCTTAGCTAGCACCTTCCAACCCCATGATCACCACCATCTAGGAGACGGCAGACACATAGAAGCGCCACCATGTGAAAGTTCCTCTCAAAGCCACTCATCATCTAGACTTGAAAATATACCGTCATTTATTCGATGTTGCAGGGTCAAAATTTTGGAATTCCCTCCCTAATGGTATTATGGTGTCCGTATACTAAGCGGACTACAGCGGTTCAACAAATCAACTCATGACCACCTGCTCAAGGACAACTTGGGATGATCAACAATTGCAGGTCTCGGCAATGACACTCACATCCTATGAGTGAACTTTAAAAAAGCAGGGGAGCAGGTTCAGGTGGCCAAACCACCAAATCCTGGAGCAATTTCTTATGTTCTTGTGCAATATTGATGAGTCAATTCACAATCACCTCCCCCCACTCCTCCCCCACCAATCTTTCTCCAAAGAAATCCACCTTAATTTCATTAATAATCCTTCCTCGGAACTTCAATTGTTAGTGCCTAGAATCACTTGAATCGCTCATTTCACAAGCAGTGGTAATTATTAATAAAGAAGGGAATTTCACCATCGTCTTATCAATCCATAGGGCTGCTTTCTCATCAGAGAGAGAGAGAGAGACAACTGGTGGAGATTTAACCTGAGAGTTACCATATTGTCAGGTGAAGGGAGAGTCCTTCATCATAACTTCAGCTGATGTGGGAATTGAACCCATGCTATTAGTATCACTCTCAATTGCAAACTAGCCAGACAACCCCCTAATAAAGCAGTCAGTGGCATTTTATGGAGTCCGTGTTCTGCTGGCAATCAATAGTGTGCAGTTATTTAGACTTTAGAACATCACTGGCTGAAGCTACTTTCAAAAAAGCTTCTTACTTGTTAAACTGTGTTTGCTCATATAATAAAACCTGATAAATCAGCTCCACACAGAATGTTGACAGTTTTTCCCAAGGCTCGATTTTAGAGTCATTAATATACCATTTGTCAATTAATGATTTGCCAGTGATAGACTGTCCAGCCTGAGTGTCTCTGCCTAGCAGCTTCTGGGAATCCATTTCAGTTAATAGCAACTCTCACTTATGGAGAGTGAAAGTGGACAAGGCTGATGCAAAGACATACGTTGCTTGCTGGTGAATATTTCTTTGCACAATGGGGTAATATAGAAACATAGTGCTGAGGGTGATGGAAGTCTGAACTTAGATGGCTCAGTGGCTAGCACTGTTGCTTCACATGGATCCAGGTTCTATTCCACCCTCAGGTGGCTATGTGGAGTCTGCAAGTTCTCCCCATGTCTGTGTGGGTTTCCTCCGAGTGCTCTGGTTTCCTCCCACAATCCAAAGACATGTGGATTGGTTGGATTGGCGATGCTAAATTGCTCAGCAGTGTCTAGGGATGTGCAGGCTCGGTGGATTAGCCATGGAAAATGCAGGGTTACAGGGATAGAGTCAGGGGTTGGGTTTGGGTGGGATGCTGTTTGAAGGGGCAGAGTGGATTTGATGGAGCAAATGGCCTGCTTCTACACTGTAGGGATTCTATGATTCTTATTCACTAAATTTAACATTGACAATTAACATTTGATGTTCCAAGTTAGCTGCCTACTTAGAAGAGTGAAAACTAACTGGGGAAACTTTCTAATGACAGTGCTTACTGTTATACTTCAATGAGGACCAAGGCCCAAATTTCTTCATGACTTCTCACAGCCATGCACCATGTCTCCAGCAGGATTCCTGTGGAATGTTCTGGAAGCTGGATGTCAACCAACACTGGAAGTTCCCACATGGCTTTGTAATGCATGGAACTTCAACTTCCCTCCACACAAACAATGGTGTTAAATGGCAAGATAACGAGGGAGAAGTTGCCTCTCCTGAGAGTTACTGCTCCCAGCATGAAACCTTCACAAGACTGGAAATTGATACATCAAACAAAAGCGACAATATACCAGTCTCTACCAAAATCTACAACTGGGCCCCATCAGTGGGAGAGGAAGAAAATGGTTCAGTCCAAAGAAGATGTCTTTGATCCCTTAAGGTGATGTGACAATCTTCTCAATTGATCACCTCGAAGGGAAAAACAGACATAACAGGCAGGAGGACGGACTGATGGGGGCGGGGTATGTCAACAGTTCTTGTTGCAGCCATTGGAGTCACAGGCTGCTATAGTTTTCAGGACCAGGCCCCTTGTCATAAGGCCCTCAAAGCAATGCGGGTGATTTTTTTCATTCAAGGTTCACCACAGTTTCTTTATTACAGTGTAAAAATCAAAGCCTGTGGAGTTAGAACAAATCCCAATCCAAATATTCCTCCCACATCCACACAAATATAATCCCAACCCTGGCCAGAATCCTGAAAATGTCCCTGGGATTTATGTCTTAATTTCTAAATGTCACAATCATGTAGTAAGTTAAAAAAAAACACTTTTCTTCAATTAAGGTAATGGGTCAGGAATCATAAGTTTTTAATTCCAAAAGTAGCTAATTTGAATATGTTAACTTGGACAGACTTTGGAGTAAATCTCCTCGAGACCTTGTTAGATCCATAACTAATTCAGAGTCTAGATTAGAGTGGTGCTTGAAAAGCACAGCTGGTCAGGCAGCATCCAAGGAGCAGGAAAATCGACGTTTCGAGCAATAGCCCTTCACCATTGAGTCCTGATGAAGGGTTTTTGCCCAAAACGTCGATTTTCCTGCACCTTGGATGCTGTCTGACCAGCTGTGCTCTTCCAGCTCCACTCTAATCTCGGGTCTGATTTCCAGCATCTGCAGTCCTCACTTTAGCTATAACTAATCCAGCCCATGTGGATCTCCATCTACATTAGCATTACCTCAACAAGACAAGGACATATTGATCATCTCTTTGTTAAATTGATCCATCAGTGTAGAAGTTGGTTCATTTATAAATCTTATACCAACATCTCCACCACTTTGAAAACGGTTTGATTTGTTTGAATTTAATCGCCCAATATATCACAGCTAGAAAATTTCTTTATTTGCAAACTGAATTTTACTGTGGAATTCATTATCAGTTTCATAAAAACAAAGCCATTTCCAGTTTCTCTTAACAATATTGTATTGTTAATTAATTGAAAGTTTGATCAGTAATTACTCTGATTATTTGTTCTGAGACAGGTTACACTGTGTGCTCAAGTGGTGAATTGTGATTTTGAATGTCATTGCAAGAACATCTTGAATTCGCCATAAAGCTCCAATAGCATAGAGTTCAAAGAACTAATTGGATTGTTTCGCATGTACAAAGTGTGCTGTAGAAAACTGTGAAGATTGTCAGACCGAACGCAAAGCGTGCATTTCATAAAATGTATGCAACTATCAAGAGATAACTCACTTGGTGCTGTTACGACAGCAGAATTAATACATACGTTTCAGAACAGTGCACAGAAACCATCAGCATTCATAAAAGAGAGGTCAACAGCTCAGGATGAAATCTTCACCAAAAGCCAATGCATTACCCTGTCTTTTTTCATGCGTGGTGACCAAACTGCTGTGCAGTTCCAGCAGATTGCACTCACAAGTTTCAGCATTTGCTGGTGCACCTTTAGATTGTGCCATTAATTTAGATACCTTCATAATCACGTGGACCATCTCTCTTTTTTTAAAAGGAAGAGGAGCAGCAGAGAGAAATAGTTAAATAGAGAAGAGAAAGATGATCGAGCAAGGTGGAGCCGAGGAGACAGAGAAAGAGAGAGGCAAAGAGGGAGGAATTGAAGGAGTCAGTCTCATGGTCACGTCTATTGACATCAATTTTTATTTCCGGCTTCTTATAAATTGAATTTAAATTCACCAACCACTATGGTGGGATTTGAACTCACGTTTCCCTGCATTATTAATCCAGTAATTCATTTCATCAGGTCCCAGTCCTGGCACTACAAACGGAAAACGGCTGTCATTTATTCTGTAACCTGGCAGTGTGTGTTTTTCTTTGTCATTTCTTTATACAATGACAGAATCTGTTGAGAAAGTGACACTCAATTACTTTCCCAATGCAGTTCAGCAAATATTAATTACTACAATCCAACACTGCTCAACCAGGACAACAGCTGCTGCCAGAAACAACACACTGCATTTCATTTCCGAACACCTTGCAATTTGAGCTAAGGGAAATAGAATGAAAATGTTAAAAACCATTTTCTAACAAATTGAACAGAACACAAACGAGGCGTAACAACTTGCTGCTAAAATCAACCACAACAGCCATCCTTCACTTCCAGAATGGGGATTTGAATCCAACCCACATACATAGGCTGAAAAGGTTTCTCTCTGTATCAAGCAGCTCAGATATTCAACAAATTCCAAGTGGGCAGGTTTGAGACCGTCTGTAATGCCTGAGAGTGAATCAATTGTTTCATTTTAGTGAGTGAGGACACATGAACTCGATTATATCAGTATTCATCATCTTTTCAACATTTAGCAATGAGAGTTCAGCAGTTATGTAATTCAACTGCTTTTAGTTAGAAACTGTAAAGAAATTTGGTATTGTGCGGATGTCATGAAACAAAAAGGAACAAACAAAAGGGTGAATTTTTAGATGCATACATTAATAAATCATATAAAAGACAAAGGAAACATCAAATCACAAAGTTATTTCAAAAAACTGAAAGTACTGGCAGTGTTGGAAATTGTTCTGAAGGAGGGTTACTGGACCTGAAATGTTAACTCTCATTTCTCTCTACAAATGCCACTAGACTTGCTGAGATTTTTCTTTTTCCGACACTTGCTGACTTGTTATTAGCATAAGTTATTTTTCTGTTTGCTACACAGTCCAGTTCGTGCCATGACTGCTGACCATGGAAAGTTTCAAGTGTGCATTTAAACCTCACATGCTCCATCTTCAAGACCAGCCTGCTATAGATCAAGCTTCCCAATGGTATAAGTGACGGGGAAATATTATGGCAGAGACATCAGGTCTCCTGCTGTATGATAGTTAGAGAGGGTGTGCTGAGTAAAAGCATCATTGTGGGTTAAATTCCCAAAACGTCCAAAGTAGTTTTTGGAGACTAGCTCTTCACTTTGATCCAGAGTGATTTCATGGAATAAAGCAATGAATAGCACTGGAGAGAGAGAGAATGTGTGTTAGAGAGAGATGGAGGAACAGAGAGAGAAAGAGAGTGACAGCAAGAGAGAAGGAAGACAGAGGGAGAATGTGAAGGATTATTCATTCATTTGTAATTATTTTGGGAAATGCCTAGAGTTAAAATTGCATCCATTCAAGCATCCACTCCCTCCACCACTAATACTCAGTAGCAGCAGTGTGTACTATCTATAAGACGCACTGCAAAAATTCGCCAAAGACACTCAGACAGCACTTTCCAAACCCACGACTACTTCCATTGAGAAAGACAAGGGCAGCAGATATATGGGAACACCACCACCTTCAAATTCCCCTCCAAGCCACTCACTATCCTGACTTGGAAATATATCACCGTTCCTTCACTGTCGCTGGGTCAAATTCCTGGAATTCCCTCCCTAAAGGTATTGTGGGTCAATCCACAGCAGGTGGACTGCAACGGTTCAAGAAGGCAGCTCACCACCACCTTCTCAAGAGCAAGTAAGGATGGGCAATAAATTCTTGCCAGCCAAAACAAACATCACAGAGTATGAGTTAAATTGTTGGCCACAAAGGAGAACTAAGATTCACAAACTCAGTTACAGTAGGTGTGCTGCTAATCCTGCACATGCTTTCAATTGGTTGCTCATGTGACAGAACCTCAGTTTGGGGCATGATGGCATTGTTCAAAGGCAAACCAGACCTTTGAAATGGGAGGGGCCTTCAATTGCAGGCTGCTTACATTGAACTATGGGAGACACAGCTAAGCTACAGGAGCCCCCACTTCACCCACCTGGGCTTTTCAAACAATGTGCTTAAGGTATCAGTCGAGATGACCAGCAGAAGGGAGAGCACCTCTTAATAGGTCTGGAGACAGGATGGTTTCTAGGCAAGGTACCTAGCACAGGTAGCGGAATGCATTTGTGAAAAAAAACATCATCTTCAGGAGAAGATGACCATTCAGCAAGATGTTCAATAAGCTTACAAGAATTTGTAAAGTAATTCATGAAGTATCTATTATTAATCTATGATGTGCTTTGTACTACTCGTATCTGGTGTTCCAGAATATACTCACCGTCCCTCCTTCAATTACTACCACTCTCCGATGATCACTGCGGCACATGTCTCCCTTTCTACCCTCTTCACTCCTTTTGCAGCACTTTGCACAAGCAATTCTTCTCTTTTTTTTAATGTCTTCACATCTCTGACACCTTTCACACAATAGTAACACTTTCACAAAGAAACTGGAATTACACTAATGAATGCTGATACTAATTAATATTTCGATTTATTCAGCTGCTGAATAGACAAAGGAAGAAAGCGTATTTATTTGCATAAGTCGACTGAGGTTACGATGGGTGAGTGTTATTATTAGTACCAGTCTGTGTGGAATTTGTTTGTTTGTCCATAAGAATCAGAGATCTTCACTGGACTTATTCTTCATTTACTGGTGATATTTAAGTATGGGGTGGGGGGGGTGGGAGGGGAGAAGTGTGACTAATCTCAGCAAGTAGCATTTCTTCAGGTGGAGATTACAGGATTGATAGACTAGCTGATCATCTTGCCCTTTATTGACTATTTGTATAGAAAATTATTTGGATTTGAGCATAAGAGGTACAGTTAGTTAAGTTTGCAGATAACAAGAAAATTGGAGGTGTAGTGGACAGTGAAGAAGGTTACCTCAGATTACAAAGGGATCTTGATCAGATGGGCCAACGGACTGATGAGTGGCAGATGGAGTTTAATTTAGATAAATGCGAGGAGCTGCATTTTGGGAAAGCAAATCTTAGCAGGACTTACAGACTTGATGGTCAGGTCTTAGGGAGTGTTGCTGAACAAAGAGACTTTGGAGTGCAGGTTCATATCTCCTTGAAAGTAGAGTCGCAGGTGGATAGAATAGTGAAGAAGGCATTTGGTCAGAGTGTTGGGTACAGGAGTTGGGAAGTCATGTTGCAGCTGTACAGGATATTGCATGCAATTCTGGTTTCCTTCCTATCGGAAAGATGGTGTGAAACTTGAAAGGGTTCAGAAAAGATTGACAAGGATTTTGCCAGGAGAGTTTGAGCTAAAGGGAGAGGTTGAATAGGCTGGGGCTGTTTTCCCTAGAGCGTCGGAGGCTCAGGGGTGATCTTATATAGGTTTATAAAAGCATGAAGGGCATGGATAGGATAAATAGACAAAGTTTTTTCCCTGGGGTGGTGGAGTCCAGAACTGGAGGGCATAGGTTTAGGGTGAGAGGGGAAAGATATAAAAGGGACCTAAGGGGCAACCTTTTCATATAGATGGTGGTACGTGTATGGAATGAGCTGCCAGACGAAGTGGTGGAGGCTGGTACAAATGCAACATTTAAAAGGCATCTGGATGGGAATATGAATAGGAAGGGTTTAGAGGAATATGAACCAGGTGCTGGCAGGTGAGACTAGATTGTGTTGGGATATCTGAGCAGCATGGACATGTTGGACCGAAGGGTCTGTATCCGTGCTGTACATCTCTATGACACTATGATTATAACAGTAGTTCCTGGAGTGATATCCATGCAGAAAATCGCAGGTTCCATGATGCAGAATAATGCTGATGTACAGAACAGGTGGCCAAGTGTCCAAGATTATCTGGTCAAGTATATCGAAAGTGAGATGACTGGAGATGCACTTTTGCAGCCCCTCTTCCAGTACCAGACTCCCATCTTGTGTTCCTGCTGTCTGCCCATGCTCCTGCTCTCTCTCTGTGCACCCGCGCTCTCCCTGTGCACCCGCTCTCTCTCCCATGTTCGTGTTCTCTCTCCATGTGTTCCCGGGCTCTCCCCATGTTGCCGCCCTCTCCCTGTGTTCCTTCTCTTCCTGCATTCCCACATATGATAGCAAGAATCTGCAGAGAGAATCAGCATCGCATCTCCATTGTTCCAAAGAAACACTGTAACCCCTGGCTGTTCAACCTCCCCTTTTCACAGTGCGCCCTGCAGCTGTTCCATGACATCCTTGATCCTGACACCTGAGAGGCAACATACCATCATGAAGTTGGGTCTATGGTCACAGAAGTCTCATTAGAAATCCTCTACCACTATAACTCTACCATACTGAGCCACCTCCACTGCCACAGCCTTGGCTATGGATGACATCCAAATAGGAGCCATTATTCTCATTGTTTTCCAAAGATTTTCTTGCTATCTGCCTCATCCCCATCTTCTGTCCAGTTAACACCCATCCCCTCTTTGGTTACGTTTCCTCACGCTTTGAGCTGACCAAGTCCTACAAGTTAAAAATCACCCAACACCAGGGTGTAGTCCAACAAGTTTATTCAGAAGTACGAGCTTTCAAGGTGCTGCCTTTTCATCAGGTGGTTGTGGAACTTGACGAAGAGGCAGTGCCTTAAAAGCTAGTGCTTCCAAATAAACATGTTGGACTATAATCTGGTGTTACGTGATTTTTAACTTTGTCCACCCCAGTCCAAAATCAGCTCCTCCAAACCAAATCCTGAAAAGTTCTGCCCATAACACTCAGTGCCTGATGAATGCATCGTAGTCCCCCACTTGCTGCTGCTCACACTCCAAAGCCCAGAGCTTGCATTGCTCCAGATGAAAGCAGCTTCTGCACACGTGGTCATCCAAACCTCCAGGAGCTGCCAAGCATTCCCACATCATCCCCACGCCTTGTACACTTCAGAACTGGGATGACCCAGTAACCTTCATTGCTTAATGTTGCTGGCATTATTTTTTCCCTCTGGTATACCCTGATAAATACCCACAATTCCCCAAACTCTCTATTTATGAAAATCATTTGATTGAAACGCTGCTGTTTAATTTGCTGAGAAGATATCAGAAACGATTTCCTTATCAGTCATTCCCTTTTCTGCCACTGTATACTATTCCTGAACTGCTAGTAGGAGTTAAATGGAATTACCTGAGAAGATTAAGAAAACCAGTGAATACATACTGCGAAATCTATTGCCCTTAGTTAACAGCAAGGCATCTCCAACAGAGCAGTTGAGCTACTATATCATCATTGGCTTCACTTGGTGTTTCGTTTGAAGAACATAAAGAGGATTTAATTGATGAAGCAAAGTCCCAGTTCTGATTAATAATCCATGTTCACCAAATAGTTATACAGTATATAAACTCACGAGAGATTACTTAGTCACCTTAGGTTTTTCAGGTAAAAGTGAGTTGAGGATTCATTCCCAGTGGAGTGCTGGTGAAGGTTGAGAGGGGGTCAGTTAGCTGGACAGATGGGTTGCAATGTAGAGTGATGCCAACAGTCTGGGTTCAATTCCTGCACCAGCTGAGGATACGATGATGGACTCTCCTTGTCAACCTCGCCCCTCTTGTGTGCCGTGGTGACCCTTGGGTTTAAACTACCATCACTTAGCTCCCTCAACTCAAACAGAAGCACCATGGTCTGTTAGACCTTTTACCTTGTGAAGGTGCATATATGGAAGGTCAGTAAGAGTAGTATAAAAATAGACCACTCTCAAAGTGTCAAAAGTATCGCTTGACATCAAAGTGCATCTGGGAAAATTAACAAATAGTGAAATTCACAACTAATCTTGGAGAAACCTGTTTGGGAGAAACAGAAATGGATAAGTGGATATTTTTAAGTGTGGCCTTACAGTAAGTCTGCAGTTGTGAGTAGAGTGGGCTCTTTCTTGATTATATGTTTATCGAGATATGTCTCCCGCTTAAACTTAAAAATAAAAGCTGTAAGTATTAAGTTAGCCTGAAGTAGTGTTTTGTAGAGGAATAAGACAGTGCTATTTTCTGGGTCTGTAGATTGAAAGAAGCAAAAATGGCCTTTAGTAGAGTGATATGCTCTTCTTGTCGGATGCAGAGGTTTAGGGAGAGTTTATGTGTTACTGAGGACTATATCCTCAATAAAGGCTGTTGGTTGTGAATCCTATCAGATCGAATTGATCAGTTGGAGAGACAGTTAGAGGCAATGAAGAATTTACATGAGCAAGGGGGTGTGATGGATGGCAGTTATAGGAAGAGAGAAAAGTCACAGATACAGTCAGGTAGATGGGTTAACTCCAGGAAAGGTAAGAGAAGTAGGCAGGTAGTGCAGGAGTCTTCTGTGGCTATCCCCATTTCAAACAAGTATGCTGTTCTGGAACATTAGGGGGTGATGGATTCTCAGGGGAATGTAGCATGAATAGCCACGTATCTGGTATCGAGACTGGCTCAACACAATGAGGAGTATGTTGGGTTCCAAGAGATCAATTGTGTTGGGCGACTTGCTAGTCCGAGGCACAGATGGACTTTACTGTGGCCAGCAGTGAAAAATCAGAATAGTGTGTCCCAGGTGCCAGAATTAAGGATGTCTCAGAGAGGGTGCAGAATGTTCTCAAGGGGCAGAGGGACGAGCAGGAGGTCATTGTACACATTGGAACCAATGTCATAGGAAGGGAGAAGGTTGAGATTCTGAAGGCAGATTACAGAGAATTAGGCAAGAATTTAAAAAGGAGGTCCTTGAAAGTAGCAATATCTGGATTACTCCAGGACCTACGAGCTAGTGAGGGCAGGAAGAGGAGGATAGAGCAGATGAATGCATGGCTAAGGAACTGGTGTATGGGACAAGGATTCTCATTTTTGGATCATTGGAAGCTGCTTTGGGGTAGAAGTCACCTGTACAAGAAGGACAGATTACACCTAAATTGGAAGGGGACTAATATACTGGCAGGGGGATTAGCTAGAGCTGCTCAGGAGAATGTAAACTAATACAGATTGTGTGTGTGTGTGTATGTGAGCATCCAGAGAGGAGTGAGGAAAGATTTCAATCTGAGACTGATACCGTTGAGAACAAAAGCAAGTCAAACAGTCAGGGCAGGCAAGGACAAAGCAGAGAACAAGGTAGGACTGATAAATTAAACTGCATTTATTTCAATGCAAGAGGCCTAACAGGGAAGGCAGATGAACTGAGGGCATGGTTAGGAACATGGAACTGGGATATCGTAGCAATTACAGAAACAGGGATGGGCAGGACTGGCAGCTTAATGTTCCAGGATACAAATGCTACAGGAAGGACAGAAGGGAGGCAAGAGAGGGGGGTTGGGGGGAGTGGTGTTTTTGATAAGGGATAGCATTACAGCTGTGCTGAGGGAGGATATTTCAGGAAATACATCCAGGGAAATTATTTGGGTTGGAAGGAGAAATAAAAAAGGGATGATCATCTTATTGGGATTGTATTATAGCCTCCCTAGTAGTCAGAGGGAAACTGAGAAACAAATTTAGAAGGAGATCTCAATTATCTGTAAGAATAATAGGGTGGTTATGGTAGGGGAGTTTTAACTTTCCAAACATAGACTGGGACTGCCATAGTGTTAAGTGTTTAGATGGAGAGGAATTTGTTAAGTGTGTACAAGACAATTTTCCGATTCAGTATGTGGATATAACTACTGGAGAAGATGTAAACTTGACCTACTCTTGGGGAATAAGGCAGGGCAGGTGACTGAGGTGTCAGTGGGAGAGCACTTCGGGGCCAGCGATCATAATTTGATTAGTTTTAAAGTAGTGATGGAAAAGGATAGGCCAGGTCTAAAGGTTGAAGTTCTAAATTGGAGGAAGGCTAATTTTGACTGTATTAGGCAAATTTTCGCAGGTAAAGGGACGGCTGGAAAATGGGAAGCCTTCAGAAATGAGATAACAAGAATCCAGAGAAAGTATATTCCTGTTAGGGTGAAAGGAAAGGCTGGTAGCTGTAGGGAATGAGGGTTGGGTTAAGAAAAAGAAGGAAGCATATGTCAGGTATAGACAGGATAGATCGAGTGAATCCTGAGAAGAGTATAAAGGCAGTAGGAGAGAAATCAGGAGGGCAAAAAGGGGACATGAGATAGCTTGGGCAAATAGGGTTAAGGAAAATCCAAAGGGTTTTCACAAATAGTTTAAGGACAAAAGGGTAACTATGGAGACAATAGGGCCCCTCAAAGATCAGCAAGGCAGTATTTGTGTGGAGCCGCAGAAGATGGGAGAGATACTAAACAAATATTTTGCATCAGTGTTTACTGTGGAAAAGGACATGGAAGATATAGAATGTAGGGAAATAGATGGTGACATCTTGCAAAATGTCCATATTACAAAGGAGGAAGTGCTGGATATCTTGAAATGCAAAAAAGTGGATAAATCCCCAGGACCTGATCAGAGGTACCCTGGAACTCTGTGGGAAGCTAGGGAAGTGATTGCTGGGCCTCTTGATGAGCTATTTGTACCATTGATATTCACAGGTGAGGTGCCAAAAGACTGGAGGTTGGCTAATGTGGTGCCATTGTTTAAGAAGAGTGGTAAGGACAAGCCTAGGAACTAAAGGCCAGTGAGCCTGACCTTGGTGGTAGGCAAGGTGTTGGAGGGAATCCTGAGGGACAGGATGTACATGTATTTGGAAAGGCAAGAACTGATTAGGGATAGTTACCATGGCTTTGTGAGTGGGAAATCATGTCTCACAAACTTGATTGAGTTTTTTTAAGAAGTAACAAAGAGGATTGATGAGGGCAGAGTGGTGGGCGTGAGCTATATGGACTTCAGTAAGACATTCGACAAGATTTCCCATGGGAGACTGGTTAGCAAGTTTAGATCTAATGGAATACAGGGAGAACTAGCCATTTGGATACAGAACTGGCTCAAAGGTGGAAGACAGAGGGTGGTTGAGAGTCGATTTTCAGACTGGAGGCCTGTGACCAGTGGAGTGCCACAAGGATCGGTGCTGGGTCCTCTACTTTTCATCATTTAGATAAATGATTTAAATGTGAGCATAAGAGGTATAATTAGTAAGTTTGCAGATGACACCAAAATTGAAGGTGTAGTGGACAGCAAAGAAGGTTACCTTAGATTACAACAGGATCTTGATCAGACATGCCAGTGGGCTGAGAAGTGGCAGATGGAGATTAATTTAGATAAATGTAAGGTGCTGCATTTTGGGAAAGCAAATCTTAGCAGGACTTATATATTTAATGGTAAGGTCCTAGGGAGTGTTGCTGAACAAAGAGACCTTGGAGTGCAGTTTCATAGTTCCTTGAATGTAGAGTCACAGGTAGATAGGATAATGAAAAAGGCGTTTGGTATGCTTTCCTTTATTGGTCAGAGTACTGAGTACAGGAGTTGGGAGGTCATGTTGCAGCTGTACAGGACATTGGTTAGACCACTTTAGGAATATAGCCTGCAATGCTGGTCTCCTTTTTATCGAAAAGATTTTGTGAAACTTGAAAGGGCTCAAAAAAGACTTACAAGGATTTTGCCAGGGTTGGAGGATTTGAGCTACAGGGAGAGGCTGAACAGGTTGGGGCTGTTGGCTGATGGGTGATGGGTGATCTTATAGAGGTTTATAAAATCATGAAGGGCATGGATAAGATAAATAGACAAAGTCTCTTCCCTGGGGTGGAGGAGTCCAGAACTAGAGGGCATAGGTTTAAGGTGAGGATTTAGATTAGAGTGGTGCTGGAAAAGCACAGCAGGTCAGGCAGCATCCGAGGAGCAGGGGGAGAGGGGAAAGATACAAAAGAGACCTAAGGGGCAACCTTTTCGCACAAAGGGTGGTAAGTGTATGAATGAGCTGCCAGAGGAAGGGGTGGGGGCTAGTACACTTGCAACTGGATGGGTATATGAATAAGAAGGGTTTGGAGGGATATGGGCCAGGTGGAACTAGATTGGGATGGGATAACTGGTCAGCATGGATGAGTTGGACCAAAGGGTCTGATTCCGTGCTGTACATCTCTCTGAACCTCTGACTCTATTTCAAAAGCAAAGAGACACCAAAGTAAGTTGGATAGTATCAACTAGCAGTCTTGTTAAAGTTGTAAATAAAGCAGAAGTTCATTCCATTGTTCCTGGGTTTCCACATCAAATACATCTCGAATGAGCATCACTTCAATTGCTTTTTATTTAACACCTTACAAAGTGCGATGTAGAAGGGTCGGATAAATTTCATAAATTGCAACTTAAAAAAATAGTATATGGCACATCACACCATTCAGACCATACACTGAACTACTTGCAAAGTTCATTCATCAATGATAAACACCAACAGCCATGATGAGATCCCACCATGACAATGAAATACGTCTCCAGTCCATCTCTTTCCGATGGAGATTGCTATGGGCCACGCCATTGGTAGGGACCTATGCTCAACTTTGAGTAGCGTTGTTTGATTTTTTGACATCTGCCAAACAAGTACTCTCGTGTCCTGTCAGACCACTCATCCAAAAGGATGTGTCTCTGGCATTGCATTTAAGTAGAAGCTAATACTATGAAGGGCTTCATGAAATCACACTCTGTGTGGAGCCTTGACACCAAGTACATTTCTAACTGGAGTTCATGTGGCCTGTTCCCCTGTTTGTGTTTTGATGATAATGAAGATCCATCCATGTGAACTCAGATTCTAGAATGGAGCTTAACACTTCAACCTTTCTGATGTCAAAGTGCGAATTGTATTCATTGACTCCTGGCATGTTAACTCACAAAACTGCTGAATGCTTCAAACAAAATACTGTTGGACACTGCACCATCTGATGAGGCAAAGGGCAAGTGTAAAACTGAAATAACCCAGAATAAAGTCCTGTAACTTCTTATTAAATTGCATCACAACAATTTTATTAGTGTATTTTTGATCAATTCAGTTGATGTTGCTGAGAAGACTGAAATTCAATAGCTTCATACATATCGTACGGAGAAAGTGCAATGAGACATGAACTTGCCGTGCCTTCAGCTGCAGCTTTATCCAATATTCCATCAGTTTTTGAGAGAAACAAAAAGAACTGAATTGCACAAAGGGGATATAATTGCAGTGCTGGGCTTTTGAAGGGAGATGTGAAAGTCAATTGCCCAAAATTTGTTTTCTGGGTCCCATGTCACTGGATGATGTTTTGTATACTATTTTGGAACCATACCTTGATTATTTTTCTTGCCTACGTTTTGTTCTTTGTCGTCTTCCATTTCAATTTCTAATTTATTTGACTACATTGTCATTCCACTCAGTTGTGTACTTTTGCTGTCTTCCATGCATGTGTGTTTGGGGAGATCTTTTCCACAGGGCCTTGAACTGGCCGCATGAGAAAATTCAATTGTTAGACTCCACCTCATTGTCAAATTGGTGTCATTGATAAGGCTTAATGAGGTTATCAAATTATGTTGTGCATAAGCTTATTGATGAAAAGTCTTAATTTTATCGCTGCTCAATGTGCCAGATGCAGTTTTGAGAAAACAAAATCAAGTTATGTTTCGGAAGGGGTCAGAAAACCAGATGTTACTGTTTATATACAAATTATAGCTAGCATTTAGGGCTCTTGTGGTGTAGTGGTATTATCCCTACCTCTGGGCTAAAAGGTTCAATCCCCACTGTCCCACAGATATGCTGTCACGTGTCTGAATAGGATGAAATTTTTAAAAACTATGCTGAATTGTTTTGTCTAAACATATTAAATTACATCCCATGGGATATTAGCAAATATTTAATATTGCCTGTTGATTCAAGGTGAACAATTTAATCTAAATTATTCAACAGCATTTAAATTTGAGGAAATACTTGATCACTTGCTGAGTCTGGCTCAAGTATAGATCTAAACTTTCATAATGTCAGTTGTATGTGATTCCGTGGCTGGGGAAGCCAGACTGGTAGGTATACCCACAGGTTTCCCCAAAACAATATTTTTCTTCAAGTAAGTGAAATGATATAGTGGCTCAGTGGTTAGCACTGCTACCTCACAGCACCAGAGTTGATTCCAGCCTCAGTTGACTCTCTGCGTGAAGTTTGCACATTCTCCCCGTGTCCGCGTGGGTTTCCTCTGGGTACTCCAGTTTCCTTCCACAATCCAAAGATGTGTGGTTAGGTGGCTTGACACTGCTAAATTGCCCATAGTGTCCAGGGATGTGCAGGCTAGGTGGGTCAGCCATGGGAAATGCCTGGTTGCAGAGGAGGCTGGTCCTTGAGAGGGTCAGTATGTACTCAATGGGCTAAACAGCCTGCTTCCACATTGTAAGGATTCTATGATTCTAAGTGATATTAAAACTGTGTGACTCAGTTCAAATCCAACTTGCGGTACAGTGTTAGTGTCTTGACCTCACTGGAACGTCTCGCTACAAGTCTTACCTGCTCCAGATGTATCCAAGCAGATTGACTAAAAATACTGAGTTGGCAGTTAAAAAAGATTCTGGCTCAAGGAGAAAGCACCAGGTTTTTTTCAGGACACTTTTCTCGTTGGTCAAGAGCCACAAATACTTGCCTTAGAAATTGTTACTTCTGTTGACATAGATGCACAAACGTGGGTTAAATTCTTCACAGATACCTTCAATAAGGGTATAATATGAAAGTACATTACAAATATTGTTGCACTTTCCAAGGGATAGTGTTTGTTGCATAACACTTGCTGCAGACACTTGTTAGAGCAGTCGAAGTTAAGAATAAGGCACTTATTGAAGAATTAGTATTTGCACAGAATATTGGGTTCTTGGCCATTTGTATCAGGTTGGGTTTGCTGTAAAAAAACGTGAGAAAAGTCATCCTCACAAATGTAACATTGCTTAAAAAATCCATTAGTAGGGATCAGTAAAACACAGACTTTGTCATTTTAGAAAAGCCAAGTTTTGTTAAGAACTTTTTTGTAAGAGAGAAAGAGGCATGGGAAGGGAAAGAGTCAGATACAGACAGCTGTGCAGTGATAGCTCCAGCAGTTAAGATAGATCAGAAGGTTAGCAGTTCATGTATACTGGGAAACTAAAGTTGGAGTCTGAAAGGTGTGAATCAATTTGTATGAATATTAAAGCAAAATCAGCTAAGCTAAAATTTTGATGGACTTCATGAATCAATACACCAAGTTCAAGAACTCAAGAAGATCAAGGTTAAAAAAACCACAAAACACCAGGTTATAGTCCAACAGATTTATTTGGAAGCACTAGCTTTCAGACCACTGCTCCTTCATCAGTTGGCTCCACTTTGTAAGGATTCTATGATTCTAAGTGATATTAAAACTGTGTGCCTCAGTTCAAATCCACTTTGCAGCACAGCATTAGTGTCTCGACCTCATTGGAACCTGATGAAGGAGCAGCACTCCGAAAGATAGTGCTTCCAAATAAACCTGTTGGACTGTAACCTGGTGTTATGCGATTTTTAACTTCGTCCACCCCAGTCCAACACCGGCTCCTCCACATGAAGAAGATTGCAGAAATCTTAGATCCTCCAGGAAGACTGAGTGATATGTTTTAAACTAATGTAACATGCCATGTCTCAATTAGTGAACTCTTAACTATCAATCCTTATTGTCAAATAAACACTGTTAGTTTGCTTTCTAAGTTAGTGATTATCCTTTTTGCCATTACGATTATTCGCCACCAAGGACATTCTACACATTGAATTTAGTCTACAGTCCAGATCCTACCATAACACAATCCAGAAAGTGTGTCATTTATGTGAAACAGACCATGACACAAAATAAAACATGCTGTATTTCTGTTAGGGAATAGATGCTAATGAAGAAAAATATTCCTGTATCCATTGAGTTAATCTCTGATTTGACAAAACTGGCAAATGAGCAACACAGAAGGTCTTATTGATAAGATATTGTGACATTTTCATGAAGCCAAAGGCCAAGTTTTCTAAGGTTTCATTTTCCCCTACATTGATTAAGAAATTGACTACTTGCTTTCACTAACAGAATGCTGGTGGGCAACTGAACAACTAACAAATAGCAAAGGTTCAAACAAACATCCTATTCTTAACAACGTTCTCAGTAGATGTGTGTAAAGGGCATTGTGGAAGAATTTGCAACAATCTGTAGTCAGAGGTATAAAGTGGATGATCTAATTGACCTCACCCTTCTGCCAAGTGCCAGAAATGAGTCTTCTGTCAATTTGATCCATTTGTAAGATCAAGCAACTACACAGATCACTGGAAACACTGAAACCCAGTGTTTCAGAACAAACCGCACTGCTCCAGCACAAAATAGTGACTTCTACCCAACCAAGTGAAATTATGTTCTATGCACAAACAGCAGGACAAATCTAATTGGCTTATTACCACTCTACCAATCTCCTCTCTGTAACCAGTGAAGTGATGGAAGATGTCACGGAAAGTAGTTTCGAGCAACACCTACTCGATGACAATCTCCTCACTTTTGTTCAGTTTGAGCTCCTTCCCACAGCAACATCAGATCCAGTCCTCATTAACGCTTTGACTAACACATGAACAAGAGCTTAATGCCTAAGGGAGGTTGCAGTGATTGCCCTCCATATCATTTGACCAAATGTGGCATCAAACAATCCAGGTAAAATTGAAGTAAGTGGGAATGGGGGAAAACTTTTTATTAGTTGGAGTCATACCTAACATAAAGAAAGATGGTTATGCTTGTTAGAGGACAATTATTTCAGCTCCAAGACATTGCAGGAGGAGACCTTCACAGTATCCACAAGCCAAACATCTTGCATAGCTTCATCAATGACCTTCCCTCCACTATAAGCTCAAAAGTGCGGATATTCATCTTTACCTCACTAATTAGATAATGAAGTAATCCATGCCTGTGTCCAGCACCTCAAAAATTCATTCTCTCCACCACAGGAGCATTTTGGCAGCATTTGTGTGAACTATAAGATGTACTGCAACAACATGGATTCTTCAACAAGCAGCCCCCAGAACTTCTATCCCATAGAAGAACAAGGAAACATGTGCATATGATCACCACCACTTTCCAGTTCACCTCCAAGACTAACACCAGCCTGACTTAAAACTCAGTCACCATTCCCTCACCAGCACTGGTTTAAAATCATGGAATGTCCTCCTTATTAGCATTGTGAGAATATCTACATCACACAGACTGCAAGAAGGTGTGTCATGATGCACTAGAAATCAAGGCCCAACCTTTTCCTGGAGTCTTCATAAATGTAAAAAAATTGATCAAACTACTGAATTGCCCAATTTTATCTCACGGTATAATTCAGGCTAAAAGTATATGCAAACCAGGTTCCTTCATTAACAAGAAAATAACTACAGTGCAGAGTGATGCCAACAGTGTGAGTTCAATTGCTGTACTACTGAGGCCACCAAGAAGGACTTCCCTTCTCAATCTCTTCCCTAACCTGAAGTGTGGTGACCCTCAGGGTAAACACCATACTCTCTCTCATGAAAAAGCAGCCCTACAGTCTGGTAATACTATGGTGACTTGACTTTCCTTTTTGATTCACAATCTAGAAAGGAACAGAATAAAAATATGTGGTTTTTACAGTTATCACCACCACTTTCTTAAGGCAAATAAAACATATCCCAAGAACTAATAAAATACGACAAGTGGCATGACCTGCTGAGTATTTCCAGCATTGCTGTTTATGCTATAATATGGGATTCAGATCAAGAATTTGGAAAGGACTTTATCCTCCATCGTGTTAGTGTTTTTAGTGTTATCTCATCTTAATTGCCACATTCCCTTCCTTTCCTCTACTTTTAACCTCTTCTTTTCTTGTCTCTTCGTGTTTCTTAGTTCATCTCAATCTGCCTTTTTTATTTCAAAAATATACTATATTCATAAAAATCCTTTTGTATACATACACTGTCACAGATGCACTTTAGTTCAGTGCAGTTGCATACCAAGTAAACAACCAAAAACAATCAATCAAGAACATTGGACTTTGACAAAAACCAAAGACCATTCTTATAATACTGGTATTTCTATATATCTGAGACACTAGAAGGGTCTGAAGTTGCCAAGGTGTGCTATCCCACACTCCTGCAGAAACAGGAGGGTCACTTTGACATTGGTCAGGTAAATAAAAATGGAAACATTAAATCTACTATGTTAATACAAGCAATTTTAACACCCATTAAGAGTTTATAAAACTATCCACTATCTGTTCACCCACGGCCTTTTTACTGGCCCCTTCTTAACTGCCTTAATTCTCTCTGTTTAGCCATTCCTTTTCGTTTCATTAACCGACTACCCTCACTTCTTTCCTTCCTCTCGTTTCTATCATTGTAGCCACTGTACATCACTGAGAATAATTGATTTCTTAGAAAAATAGATCATTCTGTGTTAAGTGTTACACATCATAAAGTGTGCAATTATGCACTTTATTTGATGAATACATCTGTTTTTTCATCTCTCGAAAATATAGATTATAATGCAAATGCAATGGCTCAGTGCTGGCACTGATGGGAATTTTCAAACTGATTTGTCGCCACTTCACAGGAAAATGATCACTGATGACTTGTAAGAGAAATAAGTATCAGCACTTAAAACAGAGAACTCAATTGTTTCAAACAATCAGATCATGTTTCTTCAGTTATTCAGCAGCTTGTCTGACGTTCAAATTAACTTCGGACAGGTTGTGAATTGGATTGTTGATTCATTCCTGGTATTTTCTGAGACTGTCCCTCTGCCGAAATCCACCAACTGTGTTTCGTGATTTCTTTTCTTCTCGATCACTGCTATTGCAATGATTCCCCTCACCTGGAGGATTTGCATGTCTTGTAGTGTCATGACCATGACTGAATCCAGTGCTTCAGGAGAAGGTCAGACGTCACATGACACCAGGTTAGAGTCCAACAGGTTTATTTGACATCACAAGCTTTTGGAACACTGTTCCTTTGTTAGGTTCACCTGATGAAGGAGCGGCGCTCCGAAAGCTTGTGATTTCAAATTAACCTATTGGACTATAACCTGGTGTCATGTGATTTCTGACCTTGTCCACCACAATCCAATATTGGCACCCCCACATCAGGAAAAAGCATACTGTAAAGCTTAGTAACTCACATGCCACATATATATATATATATATTATATATATATATGCCCCAGTGTATCCATTGTCTTAACCACTTCATTGTGCTGACTGAGTCGTATGTCACAAAGCTAGTCCCTTTTTTGTTCCTAAAAGCTGTTCCTTAGCTCAAGGAGACTCTGTCCCTGATTTTTTTTCAGAGGGGTAATAAACCATGCCGGGCTCCAATCAGTCTGGTTTGGTACAGAGATGAAAATGATTTTGAGAGGCCTTTTATTTATATGTAAACAGATGTGATTTCAGGCCAAAGCAGTCATCTTTTAGAAGTGACCTGTATAACGAAAGGGAGGTTGTCAGCTCTCTGGCTGAGCAGTTTAGTTCAGTCTTGAACTGGTGACGAGTTCAACAGGGAGCTGTGTAGAAACTCTCTCTCTCTCTTTTGGCCCTTCAACTTCAACCTGTAAGCATATGTTCCATTTATACTGGTTTTTAAAGGGAGTTTGCTTATTGGGACTGTTGTGTATATTTAGAATAGCACAATTAAGTCCAGTTTGGATAGACTGAGCTCTGTAGGGGTTCTTTGTTCTGTTCTGTGTGTTGTATTGTATAATTATGTGAGTAAATTTTTGTCTGTTTTAAAATCTAGTAATCAATCTAGCTAACTTAATCCGGGTAATTTTCACTGTATACTTGCCAAATTGCAAAGTTATGATCTGAGCTGCCTGCTTAAGAATGTTTTGAGTGGTCTGGCTTAGTCCATAACAGGCATAACAAGTTAGGTCCGACTGCATAATATACTGACTGAGACACATCATCATAGGAAGTGCTGCACCGTCATATGATCTTGCTCTATCTTGTAGCCTCAGAACAAGATTAAGCCATAGTAAGATGTTTCTTCAATAAAATGGCATTTTACCTTAGTTAAGCAGACTCTGTAAATATTCCTAAGCAGCACAGCAATGTGGCAACAATATGGTGTCTCAGTGGTTAGCACTGCTGCCTCACAGCGTCAGGGGCAAGGTTCAAATCCAACCTTGGGTGACTGTGTGGAGTTTGCACGTTCTCCCTGTGTCTGCGTGGATTTCTTTCAGGTGCTCCGGTTTCCTCCCACAGTCCAAAGATGTGCAGGTTAGGTGAATTAGCCTCGGGGATTGAAGAGTTACAGGGATGGGGTAAGGGGCTGGTTCTGGGTAGGATACTCTTTGGAGGTTCAGTGTGGATGGGCCAAATGGACTGCTTCCATATTGTAAGGATTCAATGAGACCGATGAATACCATTGAACGTGACATTTCTCTTTTTCCCATTCCATACTCATAAGCTCCAATACATTGGATTTAGAAGAAACTCAATTTTTCGACAGACAGATCATCCGTTGTGATGGAAGCTTCTGGAGTCAGGACACAGACCCAAGTTTCAGCGTTCTGATTTCTCACTGGTGCAGCCATACTGTCAGCTGACAATCTATTTTGTCAGGCACATAATTATTGCCAGTGAGCCCAATTTGAACCTTAAACTAAAACCAATCTGAATCTCTTTAAAGATTAAATGATGTGAGCAAACTTGCTTTGTCTGCATCTGAATGTTGCACAATTTTCTAAAACACAGAACATTTGTATGTTCATTGCTTGTTGGCACAACCCAATGGAATTACTACATTTTTTGAATAATATCGCCTATCGAAACTGAAAAATTTCCTGAAAGGACTTAAACAAATGGCATAAATCATTAAAATTAATTATGCAGTAGGAGGAGGGCACTAAACTTCTATAGGCAGAGATTCAGTCACAACTCATATCTGCAATTAATTGGTTGAGACTGCTTTGTGCGGTCAGTCAAGATGTAGCAATCAATTACTCACAACTTTGTTACAGTAAGTTTATTTTGAAAATTAATTCATTTTACAATACTAACTCAGAGAATAAATTGTTTAAAAATAAGTGTGCAATAAGAGGTCTGCTGTGTTTTCTTTCTAAAAATACTCTTTTATTGAATGGGCAACTGACTAAAAGTAATGACAACAAACTCCACTCAATTGTTTTCTCACTGCACGCTCCCAGGACCAATCCATCTCATTGCAATATCTGTCACCAGAAAATTTATCTGTAGTTCCTAAACGTTAACTAAAATAAATAATAGTGCAGTCACAATGCTCTAGTGAAGCATTGTTCCACCCTATAAATTTCTTGTATTCTCAGACTAGACAAAAGCAAAAATCATTTTTGCAAGTGTTGTATGATAAGAAAACACAGAGTAGATCAGACTAGGCTGATTGATGCTCAGTCATTTGTTCTTTTTCTTCAGTTTTGTACTTTGAAGGCTGAATTTCCAAATGAGTCCATAATAATGTCAACTTTTTATTATATGCTCCAACCTCAGGTGGTCTAGGATTACATCCAACCTTGACTTGATTCAAAGCTTCCATCTCTGCTCCAATATATCCAATGCTTTGTTCGTATTTACCTTAAAAACGTGTCCCCAAATGAGATTTTCCCCTGCCACGTCTGGAGTCTTCAGTGGCAATTGCTCTCCCAAACAGATAAACAGCTTTGGATACTGTTGTGGGGTTTAGACTGTCAGAGGAAAGTAGAAGTGGCAGCCAGATCTTGGGCACCAAGTCCGAATCTTCTGTTAAGCGAGGTTTGTCAAGGTTCAAACAAGTAATTTTTATAGGGGCACAGACAGGAGATTCTGTAGCCATAAGCAAAAATTCAGGACGTATTTGTTCCCTGGTATCAGGGTCAAAAGTGTCTTAAAGCAGTTGCAGGATATTGTCTAAGAGTATAATAAGAAGCTGAAAGTTGTGCACATTGCTAAGAATTGCAGAATTAGGGAATAAGATAGAGCTTTATAGAGTGGAAAGGATATTATTAAATTGGAGAAAAAAATGACCAGCATGTTGCTGGGATTGGAGGGTTTGAGTTTTAAGGAGAGGCTGGAGAGGCTGGGCATTATTTTTCCACTGGAGTGTAAGAGGTTGAGGAGTGACCTTATAGAGGTTTATAAAATTCTCCTTTATTTTATAAAGGAGAGTAAGTTGAATTGTAAAGGTCTTTTATCGAAGGTGGGGAAGTTCAAGACTAGGCAGCATATTTTTAGCATGTGAAGAGAAAAATTTAAAAGGAACCTGAGGGTAACATTTTTATAGAGAGGGTGGTGTGTATGTGGAATGAACTGCAGTGGAAATGATAGATGCAGGTACAGTTACAACATTTAAAAGACATTCTAACTTAATTGAGTTTTTTTTTAAGTAGTAGCAAAGAGGATTGATGAGGGCAGAGCAGTGGACATGATCTGTATGGACTTCACGAAGGCATGGTAGACGGGTTGGCAAGGTTAGACCACATGGAACATATGGAGAACTAGCCATTGGATACAGAATTAGCTTGGAAGTAAAACCCAGATGGTGGTGGTGAAGGGTTGCCTTTTGGACTGGAGGCCAATGACTAGCAGTTTGCCACAAGGATCATCCGTTGCTTTTCATCATTTATGTAAATGATTTGGATGTGAACATAAGAGGTATAGTTAGTAAGTTTGCAGATGATGCCAAAATTAGAGGTGTAGTAGACAGTGAAGAAGATTACCTCCAAGTATAACTGGATCTTGATCAGATGGGCCAATGGGCCGTGGAACGGCAGATGGAGTTTAATTTGGATAATGTGAGGTGCTGCATTTTGAAAAGGCAAATCAGGGCAAGTCTTCTGTACTTAATGGTAAGGACCTTGGGAGTGCTGCTGAAAAAAGAGACCTTGGAGTGCAGGTTCATAGTTCCTTAGTAGTCCATAGTAGAGTTGTTGGTAGATAGGATAGTGAAGAAAGCATTTGGTATGCTTGCCTTTATTGGTAAGTGCATTGAGTATAGGAACTGGGAGGTCATGTTGCAGCTGTACAGGACATTGGTTAGGCCACATTTGGAATATTGTGTGCAATTTTGGTCTCCCTCCTATAGGAAGGATGTTGTGAAACTTAAAAGGGTTCAGAAAAGATCTACAAGAAAGTTGCCAGGATTGGAGGTTTTGAGCTATAGGGGAAGGCTGAATAGGCTGAGGCTGTTTTCCCTGGAGTGTCAGAGGCTGAGGGGTGACCTTATAGAGGTTTATAAAATCGTGAAGGGCATGGATAAGGTAAATAGACAAGGTCTTTTCCCTAGGGTGGGGGAGTCCAAAACTCGGCAGCATAGGTTTAAAATGAGAGAAGAAAAATGTAAAAGGGACCTAAGGGGCAACGTTTTGGGGCTGTGTATGGCATGAGCTGCCAGAGGAAGTGATGTAGGCTAGTGCAACTACAACATTTTAAAGTCATCTGGATGGGTACATGAATAGGAAGGGTTTAAAGGGATATGGACCAAATGCTGACAAATGGCACTGGATTTATTTAGGATAACTGGTCGGCATGGATGAGTTCAAATGAAGTGTTGGTTTCTGTGCTGTACATTTCCATGACTCTATGACATTTGGACAGCTACATGAATAGGAAAGGTTCAGAGGAATATGGGCCAAATTCAGTCAAGTGGGACTAGTTTAGTTTGGGAAACTTGGTCATGGACGAGATGGAGCGAAGGATCTGATTCCGTGCTGTAGGACTCTCACCAGCCTTTCTCACGAAAAGGATTTGAATACAGGAGCAGGGATATCTTGCTGAAATTGTACTGAGAAAGCACATCTGTAGTATTGAGTGCTGTTGTGGTCTCCTTATCTGAGGAAGGACATTCTGGTTACAGCACTCAGAAAGCTTGTGCTTTCAAATAAACCTGTTGGACTATAACCTGGTGTTGCATGATTTTTAATTCTGGTTACAGAGAGAGTGCAACAAAGATTTACCAGACTGACTCTTGAGATCGTAGCACTGACCTATGAGGAGAGACTGGATCAGTTAGCACTATAATTGTGTAGAGTTTAGAAAAATGAGGAAATGGAAATCTCATAGACATCTCTAAAGTTCTGAAATGACTGGACAGATTAAATGTATGGAAAGGTGTTCCCAATGACCAGGGGTCTAGAACCAGAGGTCACACTATAAGAATATGGATAGATCATTTGGAACTGAGATGAGGAGAAATTTCTACACCCAGGGAGTGGTGAGCCTGTGGAATTCTCTGTCACAGGAAGTGATTGAGGTCAAAACATTGAATGCTTTCAAGAAGAATTCTTAGGACAAAGGGGATCAAGAAGTGTGGGGAGAAATAGAGAACACAGTACTGAATTGGGTGTTCAGCCATGATCATATTGATTAGTGAAGCAGACTCAAAAAGGCCTAATGACCTATTTCTGTTCCCATTTTCTATATTTCTGTAATGCTCCTGGGTTTTGACAATCTTTCCTGAAACATGCTGAGTCTGATGACTGTTGACTATTCACATGCAGGGTCCCAAACATCTGGATACCATTATCCAACTCACTTGATACTTAGCTTCAAATATTTGTTTGCTTCTCAATGTGTCAGGATCCTTATTACTGAATAACTGGTTAGTACTGCCAATGTTTCAGTGTTACAGAATGAGCTGAGAATGTCTACAATCAATGATTACTGACAGTATTGACTGCTGGGGTGATCAGAAAATCAATAATTAACCTTTATTTGCTGCACAGATTGGACATCAAAATTAGTGAATTGGTGGTGCAACCATCTCTTCATCCCAACTCCGTCCTGATCTCTCCTCCTTCTCAAGCTTTGTTCAAAACCTAAATATGCTTTCACTCAGCTCTGAACACTTAGCCCTCCATTTCATTGTTGTTATTTTTAGCTGTTAGAGGTGTCTCAGGGCTCAAAACATTAGAAATATAAATTTCACACCTCAGGAGTCTAGTTTCCAGCTGTGAGTGAAACTTTATAATCTTCTTTTGTGCAGGTTGCCTATGTTGTATGCAATGTGACAGCAGTTCTTGTTCCTGCACTTCTCATTAAGCTGTGACTGGGAGCTGAACTGGTGCAACCAATTCCTGATGAAGGGCTTATGCCTGAAACATTGACTTTCCTGCTCCTCAGATGCTGCCTGTCATGCTGTGTTTTTCCAGTGCCATTTTTTTCCGACTCCAATTAATGCACCAACTACCTTCTCTTTGGCACAGCTCAGACAGTGATACCACAGAGCAGCGTGGTAGCACCAGTTAAACATCAGAAGGAAAGATGCATTATGTAATCTTGTACCCTGTGTTCTGCAAGTCCTTTCTGATTGCCAGCTATTCCCAAGTACAATGGACCAGGAGATAGATAGATGGACCAGGTAAGAACACAGGATAGCAATAGAACAAGCAACTACATGGCAATGTTACAGGTGATGGCACAGCACCAAGTCCCAGGGCAGGAATGGTGCAGAAATATGGCAGGGGGAGAACAGAAACAGAGGGCATAAGACGTATAGTTAGTATGTTTGCAAAATTGGAGGTGTAGTGGACAGCGAAGACGGTTACCTCCGATTACAACGGGATCTTGATCAGATGGGCCAATGGACTGAGAAGTGACAGATGGAGTTTAATTTAAATAAATGCAAGGCACTGCATTTTGGGAAAGCAAATCTTATACACTTAATGGTAAGGTCATGGGGAGTGTTGCTGAACAAAGAGACCTTGGAGTGCAGGTTCATAGGTCCTTGAAAGTAGAGTTATTGGTAGATAGGATAGTGAAGAAGGCGTTTGGTATGCTTTCCTTTATTGGTCAGAGTATTGAGTACAGGAGTTGGGAGGTCATGTTGTGGCTGTACATGACATTGGTGAGGCTGCTTTTCGAATATTGCGTGCAATCTGGTCTCCTTCCTACTGGAAGGATGTTGTGAAACTTGAAAAAGTTCAGAAAAGGCTTACAAGGATGTTGCCAGGGTTGGAGGATTTGAGCTATAGGGAGAGGTTAAATAAGCTAGGGCTATTTTCCCTGGAGCGTCGGAGGCTGAGGGGTGATCTTATAGAGGTTTATAAAATATGAGGGTCATGGATAGGGTAAATAGACAAGGTCTTTTCACCTGGGGTGGGGGAGTCCAGAACTAGAGGGCATAGGTTTGGAGTGAGAGAGGAAAGATGTGAAAGAGACCTAAGGGGCAACTTTTTCACGCAGACGGTGGTGCACGGGTGGGATGGGCTGCCAAATGAAGTCATGGAGGCTGGTACAATTGCAACATTTAAAAGGCATCTGAATGGGTACATGAATGAATATGAAGGGTTTAGAGGGATATGGGCCAAGTGCTGACAAGTGCGACTAGATTAGGTTGGGATATTTGGTCGGCATGGTCAAGTTGGACAAAGGGTCTGTTTCTGTGCTGTACATCTCTATGACTCTAAGTCAAATGAAAAAGGGCTCAGGATGAAGGGCAGGTGTTGCAAAACAACAGAACAGACAGCACAGCAAACTACTGACATAGTAACTGAGCATAGTAACAGGAGATAGTTGGCATAGAAACAGGATATGGGGCCACTTCCAGTCTTCTGATTCAGTATTTGATGCGCTGCTGATGGAAATGAAAACAAAAACTCTTCACAAACAAAGTACTTTCATATAATTACATAACGAACAATTTTTTTTAAAAAGTTGCGATAAAGGAAACAAACATTGGGTGAACTATTTACCGATTTTGGAAAAATAAAAAATTGTCAGAGTGAAAACCAAGTACAAAATGACTCCAATCAGCAATCAAACTTTGATATTCCTCTTGTACAGTGAATCAATAAACATTTTGCATGGTGTCAAAGTAGCAGAGGAACAGTGAACTCTGGTATAGAGTTATCTACAGTTCCGTAAAATTATGAGATGTAAAACCAAGGCCAAATCCACTCTTGCAGACAGATGTAAAAGATTAATTGCAGCAGGTGGCATGGACACACCTTTCAATTGTTCCATGGTATATGGACAATATTCGTTGTCCCTTCCTTACTGTCATTGAGAGCCACCACGTTGAAACATTGCAGCCCTTTGGGTGCTGGTAATTCCTTAGTGTGGAAGCAGTTCCCCCACATCTTTTATCCCAAAACAATGAAGGAACAGTTATACAGTTCCCTGTCATATTAGTGCTGCTGAAAGAGGAACTTGCATTGTTCTCAAGTATCTGTCGACTTTGTCCTTCTCGTTGGTAGAGGTTGCATGTTTAGAAGGTGTCCTCGTGTGTTGCTAAAATGCATCTTGTAGATGATGCAACAGTGTGACCACTGTGTACGCATTTGGAGGGAGTGAATGTTTAAGATGGTGGACAGGGTAAAAATATTTGTCCTGAATGGTAAATTAAAGATGTGCAAGATGGTATTGTCATTTTAGGAATTCAATTTTTTTAATTGGAGGCAGATGGATTTTGATTTCATTTCTGTGACAGTAACTTTCTTACGAACTGTCAGGAAGTTATTTGAAATAGTGACCAAAATACATGTACAAAACAAGAGTGTGATTCAGTCAAGTTCCAGAAGGGCATCTTTGGTGCTATCTGATGGAATGTATATAGCGATTAATTTATGACTGATAGATAAAATAGACAAGGTACTTTGAACTGAATTGAATTGAATTAAAATTATTGTCACGTGTGCTGAGGCACAGTGAAAAGCTCTGTCTTGCAAACAGTACAGGCAGATCACATAGTTACATAGTATAGATAAGTAAATAGTAGGAAAACAGCAGCAAAAACAAACAAAAACATAGGCACAGGCAAATGTTAAGAGTTTGTGAGTCCATTCAGTATTCTAACAACAGTAGGGTTGAAAACGTTTCAAAACTGGTTGGTGCATGTGTTCAGGCTTTTTTACCTTCTCCTCGATGGTAGAGGTTGTAGAAAAACATTGCCAGGGTGGGATGGATCTTTGCGAATGCTGGCGGCCTTTCCTTGACAGTGGGCCTGATCGATGATGCTATAGATGGGAGGTTGGCCTTTGTGATTGCCCGGGCCGAGTTCACCACTCTCTGTAATTCCCTCAATCTTGAATGATGCAGTTATCATAGTAGTTAGTGACACATCCAAATAGAATTCACTTTATGGCGCACCTATAAAAGTTGGCAAAGGTATTCTCCACCATGCCAAATTTTCTCAGCTGCCTGATGGGCCTTTGTAACCAGTGCATCCACATGAAGAGTCCAAGAAAGCTTGTTGTGGATGACCACTCTCAGGATCTTGACACTCTCTACTCGTTCCACCTCTGTGCTGTTAATGTGTAGGGAGGCATGAGTAACATCCCGCCGAAAGTCAATAATGAGTTCCTTGGTTTTGCCGGCGTTGAGAGCTAGGTTGTTCTTGGTGCACCATTTGTCCAGGTATTCCACCTCCCGTCTGTAGTCTGTTTCATCGCCATTTGAGATTCGACAGACTATGTTGGTGCATCAGCAAAGTTGTAAATGGCCTGAGTCTGGTATTTGGTGATGCAGTCATGGGTATACAGTGAGTACAGTAGGGGGCTGAGTATGCACCCCTGGGGGGGGCTCCAGAATTGAGTGCAAGTGAGGTTGAAATATTGTCCCCAATCTTCACTAACTGAGGCTTTTGGGTGAGGAAACTGAGGATCCAGTTGCAGAGAGTGGCACTTAGCCCGAGATCACTAAGTTTAGTAATCAGTCTCGAGAGGATAATAGTGTTGCAGGCTGAACTATAGACAATGAGTAGGATTCTTACGTAGCTGTTCTTGGTGTCAAGATGTTCTAGGGAGGAGTTAAGGGCAAGTGATATGGCATCTGACATGGATCTGTTGGTCCGCTAGGCAAATTGGAATGGGTCAAGAATAGTGGGGAGGCTGGAGTTGATTAATGCCATGATCAGCCTTTCAAAGCACTTTATGACCACCAAAGTTAGGTCCACTGGGCAGTAGTCATTGAGACATGCTGCATGAGCCTTTTTAGGCACAGGGATGATGTTGGCTGTCTTGGAACAGGCAGGGACAGTGGCCTGCTGCAGGGAGAGGTTGAAGATGTTCGAGTTTAGTTTTGACTTCATGAACAGAAAGTTCAAAGTTTTAGTTCAGAAAAGCCCAGAGTTCAGTTCAGAAGGTAAAGTAGTTTCTCCTGCAGGGGAATCAAGCTTGCGGCAGAGTAGCAGTGGGTTCCTGCTTGCACGCAGCTCGTCAGCTTTCACTTTTATTACTTTCACAACATTGCTTCTTAGTCTAATCTACTTACCTTATGGGAGGTGCGAGTCCGTGTCAAGGGAGATCCATGGCGATCATCCCAAACGCAGTGAGAGGGGGCAGGCCACCCCTGGGGGTCAGCGGTGAGAGATAGGGCAGGCTGTCCCTGGGGATCAGCGGTGAGAGAGGGAGCAGGCCGTCCCTAGGAGGGGGGGAGGGGGGGTCAGTGGGAGAGGGGGCAGGCCTCCCCTAGGGGACAGGCTGCCCCTGGGGGTCGACAAGAGAGGGTGCAGGCAGCCCCTAGGAGTCAGCGGTGAGAGAGGAAGCAGACTGCCCATGGGGGTCAGGCCATCCCTGGGGGTCAGTGAGAGAGGGGGCAGACAGCCCCTGGGGGTCAACTGTGAGAGAAGAGGCAGGCAGCCCCTGGGGTCAGCGGTGGGGGCGAAGCCGTGTCCTTATGAGGAGTTTGAGCCCACATGGCCCGGCATTTACAGACTGTAGTGTTGAACTACTAACTGTTTCTCTTTTTTCTATGTGTTAATAAGAAAGACAGTAACGTTTAACTTCTGGCATTGTTTTCTTTCTCTTTCTGCTTAATACCAAGATTCTATGCCTGGATACATTTGTCCCTAAGATGCCGCTGTAAGTAGCAGCTTGTAAACGTTTCACTGTGCTCATGCGAGAGAGTTCACGTGACAATAAAAGTAAATTCTAATTCTAATTCAAATCAGTTCAGGGGAAGCACAAATGAGTTCAATGACCTTCCAAACCAGGAGAGTTTGGATCAAAATCTTCAAGTTATTAGAACTGAGAAAATTTAGGTCATCAATAAATCAGGTGAAGTGTATGCCAGTAGACTCAGAACGGAGTTGTAAAAATTATCATAGAATCCCTAATTAAATCTTAACAATCCAACAAAAAGAAACTGAAAATTTCAGTACAGATTTAAAAAGCTGCCATCATTCTGATGATGTCATTCTGAGATTAAGTTTCTGCAATGTTTGTTGTTTGGAAAACTTATTTTGATGTTTTAGTCATGTTCTTCTGTATAACGATATGGTATATGTAAACATACATATGAATGGATTTGATGTGCAGATATCTTACATCTCTCACACAACCATTCCAGTTCAGACAAGAGAGTCCAGATAACTCGAACCAATTGTCACATTTCAAAGTATCACATTTTGAGATCAATCCAGCAAAGGGTTCCACTTTTGATTCTGAGCCTAAAATACATGAACAGTGACATCTTTGATAGCTTTCAGTATTTTACTCAAGTTTTCCAATTAACAACAAACAGACAGATCAGGGCAGTAGCCAAATCCTGAGAAACTTGCTCCAGATTCAGAGCAGACTTGAGCAATGCATTTGGAGACCAGAAGAATTTGGCAATCTGATGACCTGCACAAATTCTGGATTTGTGTATTTGCTGAGCATTTCCGATTAATAGCAATTCTCCTTGACAGTGTGAACCTTTGGTATGTGCATGTTTCTGAAGGAATATTATCTGAAATGCCACGCACATCTGGTAACTCTTAATTGATAATCCACTCAAGTGTATTACTATTCTCATGGAAGTGAATTGCCAAGTGAATGGACAATGAAATCACTGTTCATTCTGTGGAATAAATACAGAACGAAGGCTGCACTAGATTGTGCTTTGAAGCAGTAATGGAATTGAGGATTTCTGATGCATTCGACAAAAGACTGGGTATTGTGATTGTTTTTACAGCCATTTCAGACACAGGATCGGCTGTTGTCTTATTACTGTGCTTAATACCTGGATTCCCAAGGGAAATCCCAATCCATTTCTCCTGCTCTCAAAAGGTTTCACACTGCACTCATAATTCCCAATGGTACCCGTGATCTTCATCTGGGTTCATCTGCCCAGACGTAAACAGGAAAGAATTTCACACCATCCCAATCTTTATACATTTTTTTTCCAAGACTCAATTGGGAAGAGTGTGCTGGTAATCAAGCCTCATTATTCCATAAACTGTCACAAATGTGGTACTACCCGATTTAACCAACAAGGTGATCAATTTCACTGAGGGATCGCTAATCAGGACAAAAGCAATTTACACCATGTTTCATCATTAACAGGAAAATAACTAATTATTGGAAATAAGGATTCTTTATCAAATGGCAAAAAATTGATGACTGATTTACTACTACGTGACTTAAGTTACACCTGTTTATAATTCTAAACACTCATTAATTTCCAAATAGGAGACAAAAATGGAAGGCTTGACACAATTATTATGGATGGGAATAAAAGACATGCATAAACAAACTCTGTACTTCAAGAGTCTGGATTACTTGAGTGAGGTGAGTTATTTCTCAGTTATTTTGATTTTCTTCGTGATTGTGACATGATGTTGCCTAGTGTATTTTCAATTCAACAGCTGATCACATCCTCTTTTTTATTAGAGCTATTTCTTTCCAGAGTCTTCAAGTTTTTTTTTTGTCTTTCTCACTCTTAGAAAAGTGATAATGAGAGAAACGCTGTTTGTTTGAAGGCATCTGAATGTCTGAGTGCACGAAACTTCAGCGTCTATAACAAACTGGAGCTGGGCAGTTTCTTCCCTAACTCAGACTCTTGGTGCCACTCACTGTCAAAGTATACACCTTACTGTTCTAAAAAGTAACAAAATCTTGTCAGCTAAAGTGTGCACCATGAAATCACACTTGAACATCAAGTTGAAATCATTCTCCTGGTACTTGTAGCTATATAACAGTCCAACTACTCTTTTCCAGTTTATACTCCAAAAACTGGTCATTTCTTGGAACCCCAAACCAGAAAATAAACAAGCATAATAGGCAATTGGGCAGAGGTCCCGTCTTTGCAGATTGGCTAATGTGGAGGTGAGCACACAAACACACGAACACAAATTAGCAGCAGGAGTTCCAGCTCTGCATTTCACAAGATCATGCTGATCTGATTGTGGGCTGAGCTCTGCTCTCCCACCAACACTCAATACTCTATAGAAGTATCTAAATCTGCCTTTAAAATATTAAATGGCCCTGCCTCCAGTGCTCTCTGTGAAAGAAATTCCACAGACTCTCAGTCCTGAGTAAAAAAGACTCTCCTTAACCATGTCGTAAATAAGAGACCTCTAAACCATGTCCACTAGCCTTACTCCATTAGTAGAAATGTCCTCTCAGCACCCATTCCGTTGAGCCACATCACATTCTCCAAAACTCCTTAGAGTACATGCTCAATCTTCCCACACAAGAAAACCCTTTCACCCCAGAAATCAGCTAAATAACTTTCTCAGAAATGCTTTTTAATGTAGTTGGGCCCTTTCTGAAGTAAGGAGATCCAAACTGCACACAACGCTCTCAATGTAATGCTATCAGTGCCATGTATAACTGTAGAAAAGCCTATGTTTATTTGGTAGAAGTCTGTTATAATGAGAATGTTGGACTCCAAAAAGTGAAACAATGTTATAATTGGACCATGCTAAGAAGATCTCATTTTCTCCCTGTTTAGATATTGAGTGGACAGAGTGAATTTCAGCTGTATCGTATGATATCACATTGTAATACAGTTATTCTCTATCAACCTGCATGGGCATGGTATAAGCCAGGTTGAGGGGGTGGGGTGTGCGGTGCTAGAACTTATGCCATCTGGCCCAGAGGTAGGGATGCTACTGCTGTGCCACAAATGCCCCGATCTAGTTTAATATCAACCTGTCCAGACACCCATCTGAAACAGGTGGCACTTGAACCCAGGCCTTCTGGGTCAAGCAGGACACAAACAGTAACACAAGCGCCTTTCAAGGTGCTACAGTCCTACCAGGCTATTGGACTGCTCTCTCACCAGAGAGAGAAAACTGATGGTGAGTTCACCTGAGGGTCGCCACACCTTAGGCAAGACCACACTGTCATAAATTCTTGATTTTTTTTAAATGCAGAGGAGCTATCACACACAACCAAATGGCTTTTCCCACCACTAAATCACCCGTGGTAACTTTTACATATTAACCACCACCAGTAAATCATCCATGTATTCCAGTTGATTAACTTACATGTAAAGCCTGTTAAGAGCAATGCAGATTATCAAACCATGAGGGAGAGATAGGGAGAGAAAAATTGCAAATGTTCTTTTAAAACTAATCTGTTATAGAGTCATAAAGACAACGAGCATCGAAATAGAGCCTTCGCTCCAAATTGTCCATGCCAACAAAGTTCCCCAAACTAAACTAGTCCCACTTGCCTGTGTTTGGTCCACGTCCCTCGAAGCCTTTTCCTATTCATGTTCCTATCCAAAATGTCTTTTAAGTGTTGAAACTGTATTTGCATCTAATACTTCTTCTTTCAGATTATTGCACATATGAACCACCCACTGTGGGAAAACGTTGCACCCCCTAATGGCCCTTTAAAATATGCCCCCCTAGTTTTGAACTCCCCCACCCTCAGGAAAAGGCCTTTTCTGTTCACCTCATCTATGCCCGTCCTGATTTTAAAAGCCTCTAATGTGACCCCTCAACCTCTTACACTCCAGGGAAAAGAAAAGCCCCAAGTTATCTAGACTATCCTTATAACTCAAGCCCTCCAGTTCCAGCAACATCCTGGTAAATATTTCCCAAACTCTCCCCAATTTAATAATATCCTTCCGATAGCAGGGCGACCAGAACGGTACACAGTACTCAAAAAGAGGCCTCACAAACATCCTGTACAACCTCAACATGATGCCCCAACTACTATACTCATAAGATCTGAGCTATGAGAATACGCATGCTAAACACCTTCTTAACCATCCAATCTACCTGTTCTAAGTTCCTGTCTTTTTCAGAGATCTTATTACACACTTCTGGAGCAAATGGGACTGGGGTAATATGGCCCAGAGGTAGGGACACTATTATTGTGCCACATGAGCCCTCAAATTGTAATGCACGTATTTTTAACCAACCTGTTCAGTTCAGTTTTGGTTCTCAGGAAGTTGAGAGTCAGCAGATTTATTCTGTATCCAGTCCCTCATACACTCACAACTTCATCTAAAAGCAGAGATATAGGTACCTTCTAATTAACGTGCTCAGAGATGGTATAACACACCTCTGGAATAGGTGGAACTTGAACACAGGCCTCCTGGCCCAGAGGTAGGGACACTGCCACTTCACCACAAAACACCCTACAACACTAGGACTTGCAACTTTATCTTCTGATCAACCTGTTCAGAGATGTTATAACACACCTCTAGAGCAGGTGGGACTTGAACACAGGCCTCCTGGTCCAAAAGTAAGGACATTACTATAGCACCACAAGAAATTCGTCCAATGGTAAGAGTTATTTTAATAAACCTGCTCTGCAGAGCAGCTCTGATATACTCCCGGAGCAGGTGAGACTTGAACCTGGGCCTCCTGATTCAAAGGTAAGAACATTACATTTCACTAATGAGATTTTCAAGTGGTGCATGTGGGCACAATTACAATACTTAAAAGATATTTGGAAAGGTACATGAATAGGAAGGGTTTGGAGGGATAGGAGTCTGGACCATGCAGGTGGGACTAGTTTAGTTTGGGATTATAGTCAGCCCAGATTCATTGGACTGAAGGATTTGTTTCCATGCTGTGTAGTACTATGACACTACCACTGAACAACAAGAGCCCTCACAAATTGTAATCTTCTCATCAACCTGTTCAACAATGGTATTACACAATTCTGGAGTGAGTGGGACTTGAACCTGAGCATCCTGGTACAGAGCTAGGGACATTACCACTGCACCACAAGAGCCCTCAAATTGCCAGGCTTCCTGACTTAGAGGTATGAACACCACTGTGGCATGAAAACACCAAATTGTAATATCTTTCTTTAATAAACCCAGAAGTGCTCTTTTGCACTAAGAGGAGACTAGAAGGCTTTGCTCATTTTCTTTAGTGCAGAGAAGGCTGAAGGGGGACGTGATTGAGGTGTATACGATTTTGAGGGGTATGGACAGGGTGAGTAGAGTGAGGTTGTTCCCCTTTGTTGAGGATTCAATCCTTAGAGGGCGTTGTTTCAGGGTAAAGGGCAGGAGATTCAGAGGGGAATGAAGAAAGAAAACTTTCACTGAGAGAATGGTGGGAACCTGGAATGCCTGGGAAGGTAGTGGAGGCTGAAAATCATACAACTTTAAAAAAAATATTTGGATGAGCATTTGAAATATCATAACATTCAAGGATATGGTATAAGTGCAGAAAATGAGGATGAACATGCCTTTAGTAACAGTTATTGTTGGTGCAGACTCAATGGGCCAAAGAGCCTTTTCCACACTGTATGACTCTATAAATCCCACAGAAATGGAAGAATCCTTCAAATTGTAGTTCAGATACTTTCAAACAACCTGTTCAGAGATGTTATGACACATGTCTGGATCTAGTAGGACTTGAGTCTAGATTAGAGTGGTGCTGGAAAAGCACAGCAGATCAGGCAGCATCCGAGGAACAGGAAAATCGATGTTTCGGGCAAAAGTCCTTCACCCTGATGCTTTTGCCTGAAACGTCGATTTTCCTGCTCCTCAGATGCTGCCTGACCTGCTGTGCTTTTCCAGCACCACTCTAATCTAGACTCAGATCTCCAAAATTTGCAGTCCTCACTTTCGCCTAGTTAGGGTTTCCCTAGCCCAGGGTTAGGGACTGCAACAAGAGGGCCCTTTTTGTTTCCTACTGCACCTGGTATTCCCAGGCAGTTTTCCATCCAAATGCTAACCAGACCTGAGTCTGCTTAGCTCCTTAGATCAAATGAGACTGTGGGCATTTTCAGACTAGTGTGGCCATAGCCAACTATTGTATTATATATTTTAAAAAACTACTTCCTAATCAATCCATTCAGAAATATTATTACACACCTCTAGAACAGGTAGGTCTTGAACCTGGGTCTCCTAAGTCAGAAGTGGAGATGCCACCACTATGAAACAAGAGCCCCTAACCATTGTAATATGCACTCATTGAATTAATTGAGGAAGCGTGTACACTAATTGTTCATTAGTTCTCCAATGAGACTTAACTGTATTAGCAATTACATTGATCCATTCCTAATCCTAATGCAACAATGGCAGAGTTGGTAGGCTTGTTGACTGACTCACTACTGAAAGTTCATTCTAATCAATCAGTCAGTCTATCTTTGCCTAAAGGTCCTGAACAGTAAATACTAAATGCATTTATTTATTGAATCAATATAGTCATAAAGGATAATTTACCATTAACTTCAGTGCAGTTTGACCATCAAGTGTGTACACTGGAACTGATACTACATTGCTCCATGATTTTACTCAATTAATTAATTAATTCTTTAGAGTCTGCTTAGAAATAACTTATGAAATACTACATAAATATTAGGAGGACTGGAGAAAAATAGAATGAGCAAATATCAGTTAACCTTTTCTCTTAATACTTTCCAACAAGCCATATCCAATGTTTACTGTTCTATCAATCCTGACTTGTTTAGGTCCATGGTGGAGACAAGTAATTCAAAAATAGAAATTAAACTCTGAATAATATCATTAGTTTCCAAAGACAAAAGTCAAACTGCACAACAAGCTTGCAATATGATAAATTACATCCAGTATTATAACTAACAAAATTCATTCCAAGATTTCATACGAACGATTAAGACAATATAGATGAGCATCATCTAGTACAGAACCAAATATGACTGGAATCAGCCACGTTTGTTCAATTAACATGATTGTTTGAACAGTTTATGTTAATTGATGAGTTAGTTGGGTTGGTTGATTTTATTGCTTGGTATTCAGGTTGACAGGTTAGTCAGTATGCTGGAGTTGATAGATGAGGTTGTTTCCTCATTGCATTGATTGGTTCTGGTTTGTTTGGATGGGTTGTTTTGAGTGGTTATCTTGCTTTATCTACCTCGGCAATTTCCTACAGTATCTCTGGCCCTTTCTATAATCTGAGCTTAGCTCTTTGTGAATTTTCACACGATATCAGCAGCAATGCATTTTTATACAGATTAGTCTCAAACTCTCGAAATGTCCCACTCAGCTTTTGTGCCTTACTACATCATGTCCACTTTCCCTGAAAACTGTCATCATCTTTTGTCTTCTCACCTAACTCCTTTGCAACTTTGGCTGGAGTCCAACCCAACTTGCTGAACTGGTACAATAAAAAAAGTTTATCAAATAAAAAAAAGTTTTCAATATCTTACTTTAACTGTAACTTTTTACAGACTAAAATTGTTTCAAAGAAGGAAAGACAATGACTTTTAATGACTGCAGTGACCATCTGACCACAGGGTGAGCCACTTCCTGAAAGCATCAATAAACAAGACTCAGTGTGAATGGAAATGAATGACATAAAAAGTACTGAAATAGTCACTCAGACCTGTACATCCTGCTCAATTTACACCTTTCACAGAATTCATGTAACGGGATGCAAGTGACCTGTAAATTACTCAGCTTTTTAAAAAACACTGAAGCTAGACATGGGAAGAAACAAATTAACTCTACCGCAGGCGACGGTTGTTGGACAGAGGTGAATGACAAAGAATGGAGAAGAATCATGGCTTCTTAACAGCAGAAGTGGAAGGGTTCCTCTCTCCCTTCCTTCTCTCAGCCACTCGAAAGATGATACCTGGTGAAAAATAAATCAGAGTAACATTCATTCACCAAGAGTTCAAGAGTTATCTGCAACTTACATTACTCTAGCGAATATAAGTTATCAATTTAATGACCATGGTCTCAGGTTCAACCTAGTACCTGAAGGACTCCAAAGACTTTCTTTTAACTGTACATTCTTGACATCTTTTTTACACTGGGTACTTTTTCCTTTTTAAACTATATACCTCTCTTGATGTCTGTAGTGTTTTGATGTTGCATTTTCTTATTTTTCTCAAAGTTGGTAAGCAATAAAATTCCCCTTCCTTTCATTCAAGAGAACCTTACAAATGGCTCCTTCATTCTGAACCTGCTAATGGCATTTTCACTGATGTATGAAAGAATTTTATTCTGAAAGGAATTAAAAATCTTTGACATGGCCAATCATAGGGTTAAGGAAAGGGGAACTGATTCACCCATCCTCGCTAGTCGTAACAAAATTGAGGGCTGACCAACATGTTCCAAAACATTAATGGAATGAATTGGGAAAAGTAAATTATTTTTTCGAAAGGTGTTGAATAATAAAAAGCAGAAAGATTGTCTGCATGTCTGTAATGTTAAAGGGACTAAGATATCGACATTTGATATTAATGATTTCAAAGAACAGAAACAAGTGACTAACTAAAAAATTAAAGACTTAAAATAAAGCAAAAAAACTACAGACGCTGAAAATTTGAAACAAAACTGAAACTGCTTGAGAAATTCAGCAGGTCTGGCAACATCTATGGAGAGAAAGCAGAAATCTGATGAAGATTCACTGGCTTCAAAATGTTAACTGTGCTTTCTTCTCACAAAAAAACCTAAAGGCATTGTCCTTGGAAGAATTTGAGGAAGTAGCTAACTATTAAAAAGTGAAGTCTCACACAAGTACCAGGAAGACAACAATTGCATACAAGATAGAGAACTATATAGAGATGTAACTAAGGATGGGTAAAACAGGTTAATTAAAAATAGAACAGCTAAGGTGAGAACTGAAATTTAAACACAGAAAAGAGAATTCCAGGAAAAGAAATACCAATTGGAAAACCAAAGGAACACAACTAAGTTTCAAACCTCCATCAGTCCAATTGGGTTAATGTGAAATTCAATTTAATTGAGAGGCAGGATGTAGGTCCAGACAACCAACTGGAGGCAAACATCGGATTGCCACCCACTGCCACAGAAATTGGATTGATGAAATTTCCTGAATCCTGCAGATGAATTCCAGGACAGGTCAGTGAAAGGTTAAAACCCGGAACGATGGTGCAGTCCAGAGACCAAGTCCAGCTGCCAGTCCTAAAGCAAATTTTGAGTGAAGGTTACGATGAGGGGAGTAAATTAAAATGTGTATGTATTAATGTCCCAATCTTTTTCTTATTATTTATACATACCTTGGAATAGAATGTTTACTGTACACAAATAAGGGAGGTAGTGCTTATTTCTCATGTTGAAAGATTGTTATGACATTGGTAGAAGTGGACCATCAAATTTTGACTTTTGTCATCTGTCATTTATGTCATTTTTTTGACTACATTTTTTTTAAAAAGAGAAATTCACTGACTTAAGTTGGCCACAGTGATCAGCTGACTGTAGGTTGACAGTAAACAAGACTCAATCAGAATTGACATTAACATGTTGTCAGAATAGCAGAAACTGGCCAACATTCTGTATCCTTTTTCAATATCTACCTTGCTGGAACTTTCAAATATTAGAATGAAAGTTGCCTGCAGATTATCCAACTTGGGGGGCAATAAATCTTTGAAGTCAGACATGATGAAGAACAAATGAAGTGTATTTCATGCAACCGCTTTTGGGGAAAGAGAGAGAGGGAAGAATGATGGGTTTGTAACAGCAGAAAATGGCCACCTTCTCTCTCTCTCTCACCTTTTCTCTGTCTCTTGTAAGACACCACCTGGTCAAAAACAAAACGAACAAATATCAATTCAGCAAGGACTCAAAAGATATCCACAAATTTTGCCAACGTGGTGAATGGAGACCCCTAACTAAACAGGCTTGGTCTCAGGTTAAACCTAAAACCTCAAGGATCCTGAGCAATAGTAAAGTGCATAGTTTTGATTTTCCTTTTTGTACTCTTTTTCTAAACTTTGTATCTCAATTTATGTCTGAGGGTATTTAATATTATGTTTTATTAATTTTCTATGCAATAAAATTCCTCTCTTTTATTTTCAAGAAAACTTTGTACTTTATAGGTTTCTATGAGATTACCTTTATCCTTCTAAACTCCAAAAATATAGTCCTAACTAACCTAATTTCTCTTTATACATCAGTCCTGCCACCCCAGGAATCAGTCCAGTGCATCTTTACTACACTCCCTCCATAGCCAGAACATATAAGAAAACCAAAACTGCACACAACACTCCAGACAGGCTCTTACCATGTCACTGTACAGTTATAGCAAGACAGCCCTGCTCTTGTACTCAAATCCTCAATAAGAAGACCAACGTTCCACCTCCAAATCATAACATTCCACCTGCCTTCTTCACCACCTGCTGCACCTATATGCTTACTTTCACTGACTGGTGCACAATGACACCAAGGTCTGATTGCCTTGCCCACTTTCCCAACCTACATCAGTTACTTCTTAAAGTACATGAGGTGGCACTGTAAAGAACAAAGAACAATACAACACAGGAATAGACCCTTTGACCCTCCAAGCCTGCACCAACACACTTTGCCCTTCCTTACTAAAACTATCTTCACTTGCAGGATCCATATCCCTGTATTCCCTTCTTCTTCATGTATCCATCCAGGTGTTTCTTGAATGCTGCTATTGTGTCTGCTTCCACCACCTCCTCTGGCAGCAGGTTCCAGGCACTCACCACCATTCTGTAAAAAAACATACCTTTTTTAAACATCACCCTGCCCCACACCTTGAACTTATGTCCTCGAGTAATTAACCTCTCCAGTCTGGGAAAAAGCCTCATACTTTCCACTCCATTCATGCCATTTACAATCTTATAAACTTCTATCAGGTCGCCCCCCCTCAACTTTCTGCATTCCAGTGAAAATAAGCACAGTCTATCCAACCTTTCTTCATAGCTAAACTCCCGCATACCAAGCAACATGGTAAAACTTTTCTGTATCCTCTCCAAAATATCCATATCCTTCTGGTAGTGTAGTGACCAGAATTGTATGCAATATTCCAACTGTAGCCTAATTAAATTCTATAAAGCTGTAACATAACTTGCCTGTCTTTATACTCAATGCCTATTCCAATGGAGGCAAGTTTGCCAAAGGTCTGTTTTACTACCTTATCTACCTTCAGTGATCTGTGGACCTGCATCCCCAGATCCTTTTGCACATCAATACTCCTAAGGGTTCCGCCATTCACTGTATAATTTCCACCTGTACTTGACCTTCCAAGATGCATCACCTCACATTTGTCCGGATGACTTCCCAATCTTATTTATACCTCTACAGCAAAATGCTAAACCAATCACTCCCTCATTCCCCAGAAACATTCACATCTACCTCACTTTAGTTCACAAACTTAAAGTGTTCAACATATCTTATCTGCTTTGCAGTTTTTTTTAACATGTTTGAATTTTTTGGTGACAAATTTATGTAAAGAAATTATTTCTGATTTCCATAAACTGGTGGATGGAGTCTGCAAGTGAGTGTCATTGATTGGCCAATTATGGGGCAGATATCTATGACTAACAGGAGAGCTATTAAATTATACAAACAGAACATGCAGCCAATCATTGAATCAAATATAGAGCGGGTTGTAGCAATAAGCATGTCATTGTTAAGATCATTTTTATTCATAGCTTGATTTACATTCTTTCACAAAATATTTCAAGCAGGGAGAATATTTTAATAAACAGAAATGAAAAGAAATCAGTAAATGCTGAAAATCTGAAGTAAAAGCAGAGCATTCTTAAAGGTGAAATGTATCTATCAGTACTCATTGTGTACGTCAACAAATGTTATACTTTCTATGGGCATATTCATATTGTAATTATTCAAAGAAAATTCCTGTCCTAAATGAATACTAACCAAAATGTTAAGCCTAAATCAAAATTGAGTGCATTCAAATGACTTTGAAAGGAAAGAGACCTCTCATTCACTATCAAATGATATCCATTAATAACCAGGTAAGGACCAAGAGTCTGTGCTAGTAATGAAGGTGAAACTCTCAATGTTTAGTGTGATTACTGCTCTGAAACTGTTATACCTTCTGGAATCTGCATATGAGCAGTCAAATATAGGAATCCATAGGTTTCTATCTGCGATTCTGAATTTCACCATAGGGAGTGCTACAAGTGTTTCTCAGACTAAAATGAAGTAGAAATTACTGAACTGATGAAAACTTCTCCTCTCACACGATTTGTTCCACTGTAAAAACTCTTGAACAGATTACATTACAGTTAAAGGTGCATTTTAATGGAATACCAAGTTCATAATCACTCCTGCATTCTGTTTGAACCTGCCAAAATGAATTTTATGTTTGTGAAATGTCAAATTTTCCAATTATGATTTTTAACAAGAGATTATGAAAACATATTCTAAACATTTCTTCTGATATTTTAATTTCTACCTTAATCTCACACATTGTTTTATGATTTATTTTGTTCGCTGTAAAACTTTCATGCGAAAGTGCATTTTACTTCTTTGTTTGGTCTGTGAGAATATCCCAATGTGATTGCTGTTTGAGTACATCATCGCTGCTGGATGCCTAGAGATCCTTTTGACTGGACACCTGATTGAAATCAACATCAAAAATGGGAAATCTACAACAAAGAGATTGCTGGGCACTTCTGGGCAAACTTCCTCCAGGTCTGTGCTGAGCACTGACAACAGATTCTGAGCCACTGCTGAAAATTTTGTTGAAAATGTACAACAAATGGTCAATGATTGGTAGCCCATTTCAAATCACAGCTTAGAGCAGCATGATATTGCCATGCAGCATAACCAATCACAACACTCTTTTCCTGAGTAGCCCAAGTCAGCACTAAGAAAATCTGATTATCGAATAGATGCTTTAAACTTGCCCATCTGATTGAATAATTTGAATTGCCAATTTCCTAATACGCAAGTAAAGAAAATGGCAATTATCAAGAGATTAAAGTCATTATCAAAGATGATAGCAGAAAGGCAGAAATCACTCTGTTTGTTACATTTGTGGCATTGTGACATTGTCTGAGAAACTCTGCCTGTGTCCATCACAGCACTGGGCCAGTATACCAGATTCATTCCTGATGAAGGGCTTTTGTCCGAAATATCGATTTTCTTGCTCCTCAGATGTTGCCTGACCTGCTGTGGTTTTCCAACACCACTCTAATCTTGACTCTAATCTCCAGCATCCACAGTACCCACTTCTGCCAGTGTCCCAGAGGGAACAAGAAAGAAATGTTTTTGATTAAACATTTGATGGGACTTTTGTTTTAGGTTAGTGAACATGTATGAAATTTTACCTGAAGACAAGAGAATTAATGGATATATTCTGCAAGAACAAATGAGCTACATCCCTGAAATGAGCCAAAGAATTCTGTGGTTTCTAATAAAATGCTAAATGATAGAATTTTACTGTGGAAATAAAATTCCATAAAGTGCTAGACACATTACTGATTTTAAAAAAACCACATACCTGTCAGAATAACCTGGTAAAAAATTCCAAAATATACTCAAGGGAAAAACAGTTATAAAGAACCTGCAGTATCGTTAGCAGATTTCTTGTGTTAGCAGTGTTTACTGGTAAGGAACATTTCAGAAGACTCCCATTGATTCCCAGGGCAGTTGGAATCACCAGCAAGGCACTTGGCTCAGTGGGACTGATCCAGTAAATGGAACAATTACTTTCTCAGGGCTAGGGAGAGTGGGATTTATTCTTGTAACAGTTATCAGGTTTCCCACTGGACCAACAAATAGCTATTGTGCCACCTCCATGTGTTTATTTTACATTTTATCGATTGAAGAGCAGAGCAATATCTTTGTAAATATTTACAAGGAGGGTTGGGGAGAGATACAAAGCTCAAATAACTTAGCATTTGGAAAAAAGAACTTGCATTTACATAGTGCTTTTCGCAACAACAAATATCTCAATTCAGGCAATTTAAGAACTTTTGAAGAGTAATCCCTTACAATGTAGGAAAGAAAAATTGCAAAAGGTGAGTAATATTAAATTTAATTAAATTTTGGAGCTTTGTGAACTCCACTTACTGATATTCTGTGGTGACATAAAGAAGCTTGAAATATTATCTAATTCACAATTAATTGTTAGTATACGATGTCATAAGCAAGGTGTTTTGTTAACAACCCTTGATGTCAAATATATCAATACTGCCTGCTTTTATCTCTTTCACAGAACAATGTGCCAAACAGGGCTGTGGGGAGTGCAGCTATATTTTGCAATCAGTCCACCCTAATCATCCAGCAAGATGCGTCTTCAACTCCCACTGTGACAGTTCAGAATTTTATTTTAAAACATAGAAGTAAAAACTTGCAGTCAGTAAACAACAGGCCAACAAATGACTCTAAAGGTCCAAAATTACCATGAGTGAGAGGTCACATGCATTGATCCTGCCGTTGCTCATTCCACAGATGCTGGCCAGTCTGCCTAAGCATTTCCTGCATTCTTTGTTTACGTCACATCATGAATTTCCTCGGAGAGAGGAATTGCAGTAATTGCTTGGGATCCATTCCAACTCCAAATCAAAGAGAAGTCATATTGGACATGAAACGTTAACTCTGTTCCTCTCTCCACAGTTGCCACCAGAACTGCTGAGGTTCTTCAAAACTTTATGTTCTTAACCTGATGACTCTCAACCCCATTGGTTAACGAACCATTCGGTTGCATCAACGAGGGAGAGGCAAAAATTCTTGCCTTATCAACAATGCCTTCAAAAGTATAACCAAAGAAGACCTGCCCTCTTTCTAAAATCTGGGTAAGAGTAGCTGATCCTTGTTTTTTTTAATTTCTCTGCAGCTGTGATACTGTCTGCTTTTACTTTGACCTCGATATCTGGCTCTTTTACATTGCAACCTCTTCTGTCACTGCACAGCACAGGAAATCAATATACAAAACATGTCAGAAATCATCTGTCATACCTATAAACAGTAAACCTGGTTTCAGATAACACAGGGAAGTATTGCAGTGTTTCATGTAACAAAATGCTGCATCTTTGTCATAGATGTTGCACTTAGATTTTTAATCATCCTCACTCTTTCCAGATGAATGTTGGAAAACAGCGGCAAATTGAGAGTAGTGACAGAACAGTAACAAAGTCTTGCTGTTCAGATAACATCAATAAATCACTCAGCTCTTTCTGGGATGGTTTATAGTATCACCTGAGTCCCACAACTTTGTTATCACACAGGATCACTCTGTGGCCAAATGCTATTCATCGGGTTACCAAGCAAGAAGTATGCTTCAGGAAAGCATATTCGTTTTCGTTTTAGTGCAAAGCTAAAGCAATGACAGTCAAGCCTGTGAGTTGAAGTCTCCATTTATGAAGGGACTTTGTTTCAAACAGAGAGGGTTTTGGCGATATCTCTGATTCAGTACTGAAGCACTTTTGACTGATGGAAGTCATTTGATAAATGGGATGATTATGTTTCCACTGCAGCAGTTTGGGAGAGCTACAATTAACAGGTTTCATGCTGAAGATCGATAACTGCAACTTGACTAAATCAATTTAATAAGCTTTTGTTTTTCTCTCCTGGTTTTCTTTGCTCTTTGCCTGACAGTGTTGACTCTTACTGACGTGTGATTGAGCCACTTCTCTAATGCCTCATCAACGTACCCGTTCTTTGACGAGAGAGTGACTATTGGCAGGATATTTAACTGTGACCAGCATCATGGTTAACCTAATCCTGTCCTCAGACATTCATACACTATTTTTGAAATAAAGTCGCCATAGTGTAACTGGACCACAGGGCTGCTCCCTCATTGATGGAAGACAACTGATGGTGGTTTAACCAGAGGGTCACCAAACCTCAGGCATGGGGAGAGGTTGAGAAGGAGAGTCATGCATGGTAACCTCAACCAGTGCGGGAATTGAACTCAATGTTGGTAATTCTCTGTATGGTATACCAGCCATCCAATCTGACCAACGCCCATGGGCTTTTGTTTGGAAAGGAATGTATGGAACAGAGAATCTGTGAGGTTTTTAGCTTAATTATAAAAAGGAAAGAATTGCAGGTGCTGGAAATCAGCAAGAAGAACAGAAATTGCTGGAAATGCCCAGCAAGTCTGGCAACATCTGTGGAGAGAAATCAGAGTTTACATTTCAGATCCAGTGACGTTTCCTCGGAGCATTCTGAAGAAGGGTGACTGGACCCAAAACGTTAACTCTGATTCCTGCCCATAGATTTTGAGCTTGGTCGTTAAGGGGAGGTGCTGGGATTAAGTCAAGCATCTCAATGCAGGACCCTGTGTGCAGTCTGCAGTATGAGGGATCCCCGTATCAATTGGGCTAACGCAAGAATAATGTTGACAATCTCCCACTCTCTTTATTGTTCTTTACACCAGGTGTCCTTATTCTGGGAGGAGGCAACACAAAAGCAATTGAAATAAAAGAGCAGATGTCCTCAGCAAGTGTTCGGCTGCCCCCAGAACATTATTGGTAAAGGTTATTGTGTCCCAGGGAAAGACCTGAAGCTGCGTAAATACTGATTCCAACAGAATAAGTGAACCAGACAGGCAGTCAGCAATGAGCTGCTCCTTGTGGAGGCTGGAGGTTTCAGTGTTGTTCCTTCAGAAGCATCTTTCACAATGGGCTTTGACTGTAGCGCCACGATGCAGCACATTAATTCACTGCATGCACGTCGCTCTGGCAAAGAGCAAGCAGAAAAAAAAATAGAAGCTGCTGAAAATCAGCCCGTCCACATCAATCAATCAGTGATTGCTCAGGGACTAAATGAACTGAACTGATGGTAACAGCAGCAAAGCGGTCAACGCGAGCTCAGACAAGTGTTGGACACAGTCTGCTGTGTCCCTTTGCTTAGATCAATTTTAAGCACGACAGTCAACTCTTAAAGGCACAGGTCTCTGCTTCTTGGCCTGAATCTGAAGCTCTTTCAAGATGAATATTCTGATATTTGATCTCTGTCGGTCTATTAGATTAATTGATCAAAGATAGCCTGGGGAACGGTAACTGGTGGAAACCAGCGTTGTACAGGGTACTGTCATTGCAGTGCTACTCATGACTCAGGATGACGATCACTGCTTTTGCCTTTCACAAGTCATCAGTGTGAGCTGGGGAAAGTCTAGCCCAGGTTAGGCCCAGCTGGCTGCTTCAAGCAAAAGTGTCCTTGAGAAAAAGGTACAGGTTATTCAAGCACAAACTTGGAATTGGCCTTGCAATTGAGACGTAATATCTGTGTTGAAGAGTGTGATGCTGGAAAACCACAGCCAGTCAGGCAGCATCCGAGGAGCAAGAGAGTCGACTTTTCGAGCATAAGCCCTTCATCAGAAAGGGCCCAAAACATAGACTCTCCTGCTCCTCAGATGCTGCCTGACTGGCTGTGATTTTCCAGCATCACACTCTTTGACACTGATCTCCAGCATCTGCAGTCCTCATTTTCTCCTACGTAATATCTGTGGCCAGATTTCAGCTCTCTCTAGGCTCCAGTTAGCAGCAGGTACTCAGCTGAAGCCAAGTCAAATTCAACCCACTCACTTTATTCAGATAGCTGCAGTGTCTGCAGGTGCAGGCTCAGCTTTAAGAAGACTTTGTAGAAGCACCCAGTAATCAAAATGAAATAACGCCAAGGAGTCAAGTATTCCATCACTAAGTCACCCTTTATTTACATGTGCAACATAACTGTGGTAGTGCTTATTTTTTTCCTCAGCAGTCATGTTGTTTGTGTGCAGGTGTGAGAAGCACAGTGAAAGACACAGGGTGTACGAATCTTTATTCAATTTCCACCACCAGGAAGAAGGGAAATACCCAAGTGGCCAGTGACAAGCAGTGGATCTCCTGTTTAATTTTTTTTTGGCCAGTGACAAGCACTGCCCTTGAACTCCTGTTTTTTTTTGTTTTTCCTTTTTTTTATTTTTTTTCTCTCTTAAGCACTGCCCTTCAAACCAAAGGGCAATGCTGTGTACTCACCATTTTTTTTTTAAAACACCCGAGTGGCCAGTGACAAGCACTGCCCTTCACATCAAAGGGCAATGCTGTGTGATAATTCTCTGTTTTTTTTTCATTTTTTTTTTCTCTTGCTTATTTTTTCCCCAGCACCCATGGTGTGTGTGTGTGTGCAGGTGTGAAACACCGTGAAGGACACAAAGTGCACGAATCTTTATTCAATTTCCACCACCAGGAAGATAGGAAAAACACCCGAGTGGCCAGTGACAAGCATCTCCTGTTTAATTTTTTTTTTCCCCTGCACCCATGGTGTGTGTGTGTGCAGGTGTGAGACACAGTGAAAAGGCACAAAGTGCACGAATCTTTATTCAATTTCCACCACCAGGAAGATAGGAAAAACACCCGAGTGGCCAGTGACAAGCATCTCCTGTTTAATTTTTTTTTTTTTTTTTTATTTAACCCCCACACTACCGCCTAACTGCGGTAGTGCTTATTTTTTCCCCAGCACCCATGGTGTGTGCGTGTGCGCAGGTGTGAGACACAGTGAAAGACACAAAGTGTACGAATCTTTATTCAATTTCCACCACCAGGAAGATATGAAAAACACCCGAGTGGCCAGTGACAAGCACTGCCCTTCAAACCACAGGGCAATGCTGTGTGATCAAAACAGTGAAGGGGAGGGTAGGGACTAAATCAAAATAGAGTTGGAGGGAGAAATGATGCACTCCACTCCCTGCGGCGCCCACCTCTCCCTGAACAACTCCAGGGTGTTGGTGGACACCGCGTGCTCCTTCTCCAAGGACACCCGGGCTCTAACGTAACCCCGGAAGAGGGGCAGGCAGTCGGCCCTAATGACCCCCTCCACGGCCCGCTGCCTGGACCTGTTGATGGCCAGTTTGGCCAGGCCCAGGAGCAGACCCACGAGGAGGTCGTCGGACCTGCCCTCCCTCCTCCGTACCGGGTGCCCGAAGATCAGGAGCGTGGGACTGAAGTGCAACCAAAAAGCAGAGGAGGTGGTTTTTAAGAAAATCAAAAAGGGAGTGCAAACGCCCACACCCAATATATACATGGTCCACGGACTCCACGGCGCCACAGAACAAGCAGTTGGGCTGGGAGTCCGTGAACCACCGCAACCTGCGGTTGCAGGGGACTGCTGCGTGCAGCACCCTCCACCCCAGATCCCCGAGAGAAAGGGGGAGGACTCCCGCGTAGAGAGCCCTCCACTGGGGATCTCCGCCGCCCGGTGGCAAATGGGCACGCCAAGGCGTGTCCGGACGGTGGATGAGGGAGAAGAGGTGGACGGTGTGCAGCAGCAGTCGATACAGGGCCCTCCTTTTTATGTCCCTAAAAGCAACAAAATTAAAATTCCGGAGGCGGCTCAGGTTGTGGGGCACAGGCTCCCGCGGGAAGTACGGGACCTTGGGGCCAATGTGAAATTCCGTCCGGGCCGGGGTGAGCGCGGACGGGATCCCACCGCACACCTGAGCGTCCTCCAACTGGTGCACTACGTCGGGTCCGAGAACCGCCGTTTTAAGGCGTCGGATGGCGGTGGCCACGTACCGGACGTCTACCGCTGCCCTGCTAGCTATGATCTCCTGTTTAAATCTGTCAGCCAGGGCTCCCTGATTGGTCCAGGTTAATAACTCCAATTAAAGATCTCATAGTCAACGAGATCCACCTGACCCTGGTTCCAAATACTACACAAAGGTAACCTAGTCCTTCCCTCATGTTTTCCAGAAACAAATGTCACAAGATTGCTCAGTCTTTAACTGGTTGAAAGATGAGACCAAGGTACTGAACTACCAAAAAACTGTCTGCGAATTGGCCATAATAGAATTCGAAAGCCAAACATACGATATTAATGCCCCGCAGAGCTAACTGCGAGCTAAACACAGCCCTGGGAAGTAAACATTTAACTAAGGGTACTAAAAGAATTGGTTCTATGATCTTTATTCCTTGACAAGGTAAACCAACCCAGTTAAGCTTAATGACAGCCTAAAACCTTTTGAAAGAAAGATTTCAGATCATTTCACATCATAAATGGAATTTAACTTTTTTTCTAGCTATTGACTGGGTCATCCCCACAGGTTCTCAGACCATAAACTTACTCAGGATAACATAAATCTGCAGATTTATTGTAGCAGAAACAACTTACCTGAGTTAACCAATAGCAGCACATAGAAACCTACCTTCTGAGTTTTAGGACATTGGTGTCTGCCTGTGGATTCAGGGGGAATAAAGTGTGAAACTACAAGCTTTTAAAACTTGCCTATAAATATTTATTATAAGAATTATCTCTGGGTTATATTGTAGTGATGCGCGCTATATCATAGAGTGCATGGTAATTAATGATAGCTGAAACATGACAATTCTACTTTAAATGTGCATAAATTTTTAAAATCCACCTTAAAAGTTATGGATATTCACAAATCATAAGTGAAGATTATACGCATAGGCCTGCACAGTTTCTTTCCAGGATTTAGTGTCTTTGCCCTAAACTGCAAGGGAAGTTCTAATGCCACAACCTCAACTTTCAACAGTGAAATGAAGCATACTGCTGTCATCTGAAGCTGAGTTATTTTCATTGTAGGTTTTTGAACTTCATGTTTGTAATGCAACAGGCTGGTATTGTTCATTATTAAATCTCATAGCAACTAAGAGTTCCTGAAGATCATGGTAACCTCTCCTTTCCAGAAGTACATTTGGAGAAGACGTGTGCAGGATTGGCAAGGGCTAGAATACATTTCACACTGTCCTCTATTTGCAATGTTATCCAGAACTTGCCCCTGGCCAATTTCAAATGCTCATACCATTTAATTTCTGATTTAAATAGAGCCAGATTGGGAATTTTCGTCATGGTATGACATAGAGTTCAAAGTATGGACAAAGGGCAAAAAGACCCTGAGCTTTGAGTTGCCCACCCCTTTAACACACCACCCTGTTCCGTGGCCAACATCTCTGTCTCAGGCTTGCTGCAGTGCTCCAAAGAAGCTCAGCTGGAAGAACAGCACTACATTTTCCACTTGGGAACCCGATAGCCTTCTGAACTCTATATCAAATTCAATAACTTTGGGCTTGAGTTCTCCCATGTCCTTACCCCAGAGTCCACACGCCAGGCCTTGTTATCACTTCATCTGCCATTACACACAAACCATTATTCATCACTAACAGCCCCCATTAATAGTTATTCATCTTCTCAGCCAGATCGCTATCCACTCCTTTGACTATTCAACTGTTCTTCCCTCTCTTTGGGTTCTATCCCCACCTACCAATTACTCCTCATCTGACCTCTTCATCCCATCCTAGCTTCTGCATATAAACTGCTATTTTCCTAGCTACCATCAATTCTGAGGAAGAGTGACTCAACCTGAAACATTAAATTTGATTTCTCTCCACAGATACTGCCAGAGCTACTTAACTTTTCCAGCAATTTCATAGAAATCATAGAATCAGTGTGAAAACAGACCATTTGACCCAACAAGACCACACTGACCCTCCAAAGAGTAACCCACCCAGACCCATTCCCCTAATGCACCTAACCTGCATATCCATTTGTTATGGAAAAAGGGCACTTAGTCTAAGTGGTTGAAGTAGATTTCCTTGGCAATACCATCTTTCAACGTACCTTGTACAAACCAGGCTGACAATGCCTGGCTGTATTGCAGAAGAAGCTCCAGAAAGAGCACTATCATTGGCTAAAATCAAGCTGATTTTCATCAATGATGTTGTGGATTGGACTCCCTCCAACTTAGCTTTGGAACTCTAATGTAACAGTGCAGTTCCTGCCCACAGGTAATTGATGCAATTTGTAGTTGCACCACCTCTCTGTAATGTGCTGTCCTGATTCGGTATACTATAGAAAGTCACAAAGTGCAGAGGGTCATGAACAAAATCTATATAGTGCTGAAACTTAAGATCTGCATCCTCTGGGGTCTGTGAATTTTGCTGGCAATTGCAAACATTGGTAAGAATGATGCAAGGCACCATGATGTGATAGCATGCTGGAGCAGAGGAGCAAATTATTCTTCCAATCTGACAATAACAGAGGAGAGACATATGTTACAATGCCACATCCAAGAAATTTCTTCAAGTAGAGCTTGTGTTTCAATATGCTTTGTGATGGTCTGCCTTTCGGAGAGTGAGAAGGGAACAGGACGCAACAAAAGCAGGGTGGTATTAGCCTTGACCTTAGCAGAGAACATCAATTTGCACCTTTTCTACTCCTTCGACCCTCTCATTCACAAGACAGTGCAGGCAAACCACTGCAGTGAAACTACTGCACCCATTTCAGTTAGGATCTGTCCTCCTAATGAAGTGCAATTTTAATCAATGACACAGCCCCAGTGTCCTGTGTGTCAGTAAATGAATAGGACCAATGCAGCCAAGGTGTGTTGGAAAGCTGTTCGATGTTAGTTTAGAATGTTAGTGTGATAACAGTGTCATCAGGAAAAATGAATTACATTTATAGAGAGAGCCCCTTCCCCAATGTCCCAAAGCACTTTACAAGCAATGGTGTACTTGTGAAGTCAAGTCAGTAAAGTGGGACAAGTAACAGATGCTTTGCATGGACCAAAGACCCATAGAAAGCAATGTGATAATAACCAGCTAATCTGTTTCAGTGATGCTGAATGAGGGAGAGATATTGGCCAGGACCCCATAGAGAACGCATCTTTGAAACAAACACAGAGAACGCTGATAAACTCAATGGGTCTGGCAGTATCCGTAGAGAGAAAAACAGAGTTAATGTTTCTAGTCAATTCTGAAGAAGAGCCAAATCAGACTTGTAACATTAACACTGTTTCTCTCTCCACTGATGCTGCCAGACCTATTGAGTGTTTCCAGCATTTCCTGATCTTATTTCCAGCATTCACAGTATTTCACCTTCTTTGAAATGGTGCTGTAGTACCTTTCTCCAACTGAGAGGGCAGATAGGTACAACATTTCATCCAAAAGACAGCATTTAAACCGTGCGGCACTCCCTCAGTACCATGCTGGAGTCTCAGCCTGAATTGTGTTGCGCATGTGACATGTCTCATGCATAAACCCTTCTGATAAAACACAACATTGCTCACGGGATATGGGTGTCGCTGGCTGGACCAGCATTCATTGCCTACCTCTAATTGCTGTTCGAGCTAACTGGCTTACTGGGGCTGTTTCAGAGGACAGATAAGTGTCAACCACACTACTGTGGGTCTGGGGTCACTTGGACTCAAGATCAGGTCATGACAACTGATTTACATCCCTAAAGGGCACTTGTGTACCCAATGGGTCTTTGTAACAACAATGGTTGCAAAGTCATCATTAACCCAGCTTTATAACTCCAGATTTTCATTGATCACTATCTGTCAAGGTCAGATTCAAACTCATGCCCCAAGGGCATTAGTCTGGCTCTCAGGATTACCAATCTACTGACGGTACCACTCAGCTACCACATGCTCCAGGGTCAAGAGCATTACCACTGAGCCACAAGCGGACTGTATGTGGGATGCATGTTGCTGCATTGCATATTCATCAATCAAAGCACAGGATTTTGGTTTGTCTGGGTCAGGTAATCGCTGTAGGAATCTGCAAGGCAGCATTACCTTGGCTCACTTCCTTCGGCCCAATCTCTTCTTCGACATCCAGGCCCACTGAGTGCTGTAGGGAGCACTGACAGTGTCAGCGATTTCCTGCCAGGCATTTTGGATGACATTTTCCCTGAGGAAGATCTCCTTGAATCTCAAGCTGGGCAGCGTTCCTACATTCCCCATCCAACAGTGTGATGCTGCCGTGTGGGCAGGAGCTCGGCCCTGAATGTGCAATCAGCTTCAAAAGAGGATGTTCTGGCATAAAGAGCTGTGTGTCATCAGTCAGTGATACCTCCTGCAATGCACTATTCCTAACAGTGTCAGGAATTCCTTCTTTCTGCAGCATCGTGTGAAGAAAAGCAAAGTGTTCTGTCAGTGTTCTTCCTTGAACAACACCCTTAATGAGCTGGCTCATCTCACAGTACTTTTTTGGGTTCTTGCTGTGGTGTTTGCTGCACTCAGCAAAGCAGCAATCCAAAACAAAAAAGCAATTAGAGTGCACAGAAGCTTTCTAGCACCCTGCAACACCTCGAACAGCCCATCCCATTTTAGTTAACAAGATACAAGGAACTGATTCAAACCCTGACAGAGATGCACAGCACAAAGGGCAAAGTGATCGATAGAGTTAACAGAGAATGCTTCTCAGTTTTGAAAGGAATTGGAAACCAGATCACCTCCAGAGAATAAATGATGCCTAGAAGCTAAACCTGTATATATTTCCTGAATGTTGTCAGTTGCCACCTGGAGGCCGGTTCTCAAGAAAAGATAAAGACCAGTTTTGGCTAAAAAATGAGGACATTCTTCACAGAAGTAACCATCAACCCTGGGCCAGGGATTCTTGGTCAGGATGTGGAAGCAAAAGAAATAAGATATTTGCCCTCATGTACAAATGAAGGCAGTGCTCAGATGATCAGGGGCATCACAAGAGATCCCAATCCTGTCCTATCCTGTCCATGTTCAGGAATGGGGGCATAGGGGTCACTGGCTAATATTCCAGAGTGGTAGGGTTGTCTGACAGCTCCCTTCCGCAGCTGTAGAGAGCTGACTCCACTCCCATCGAGCAGTGGAGCTGAGACCTTCTGGTCTGTAGGATGCATTTGTTCCCTTTTGAGACATCAGAGGAACTATGGCAGATTGGATTTACACTCATTTAATCACTTTCCACAGAACAACAGAAGAATTGAGAACGTCATTTAGTTCCTTTCCATCAGAGGTGGGGGACGGGGTGGGGGGGGGAGGTGTGGTGGGTGAGGGATGAGAATTTGAAGATGCTTTGAATTATTTTTTTATAAGGCTCTGGGCATTACATCTGTCCCACATGAACTACAATTTAGACCCACTTGACTGCACTGTCGTCAGGAAATGACACTGCTTTTCCCAGCTACAACATCCCTCGTTTTGTTGTGCCCCTGTGCAAGATGAAATGTTGTGAGGAAGTACAGGGATACATCATTTTAATTGCCCACAATTTATGCTGTGTGGGTTTTTCTCCCTGTGAGTCGAAACTGGGATGACAAAATCACATGTGACTATTTATCGTCTGGACGAGCAATTTAAAGAAACTATGGATTTGCTTTTGATTTACTTTGGGAGCTCTCCTTGGGATCACCTTAATTTATGAGATACCACTCGAAAAAGGATAAACCTTTCACCAGAGATTCACTGCTGGATGGGTTGGAATGGTAGCATTCTCATTACCTAGTCAGAAGGTCAAAGGTTCCTGTCCCACCTGAACACACAGTGTGATGCATTGAGGAGCTGTTACATGTTTAGAGGTGTTGCCACTTAATCGGCTTTGCTTGCCTAAACATAAAAGACCCCTAGTCACTCGTCAACAGAAAGCAGGTCCATTCTCCTGGAGGCCAACAACATTGTAAAGTTATCCAGAAAATATCTTTAGTGTTTGTCAGGAGTAAAACATTGCCACAATCTTGACATTACCCCAAAGTACTTTGTTGCCTCTCAAATGTTTGGGGATGTTCAGGGCATTATAAAGATGGAAGGTCTTTCTTTCTCCAGAACTACATCCCCATATAAAGCAAACCCCACGTCACAATGTCAGTGAAATCTCAGGTAAAAAAATCTATGCTGACATTTCAAGCTCTCTTTCAAGTTCTCTTAGATAAGGATCGTTTCCATAGTTGCCAGCATGCTCAAAAGCTATAACTAGGAAATGGCCAGTGATTAACAGTGGTGTACCCAAGGATCTATCCTTGGTCTCCTTTTATTCCTTAGGAGAAAGTGAGGACTGCAGATGCTGGAGACCAGAGCTGAAAAATGTTGTGCTGGAAAAACACAGCAGGCCAGGCAGCATCCGAGGAGCAGGAGAATCAATGTTTTGAGCATAAGTCATCCTGAAGAAGGACTTATGCCCAAAATGTTGATTCTTCTGCTCCTCAGATGCTGCCTGGCCTGCTGTGTTTTTCCAGCACCACATTTTTCAACTCCTTTTATTTCTTCTCTACTTGTTGCCTTTTGGTGTCACCATCACATGGTATTAATTCTTACACAAATGCAGATGACAATATGGTTCTGTCTGATCTTCACTTCTTCCTTTGCCTGCAAAATTACCAGATGATTGGCTGACTTCCAGTACAGGATGAGCAGGAGTGGTCTGCAAATGGATGTTGTGAGGACCATCAGTCCTCACCCTGGCAGCTGTCTGAGGTTGAGACAGTCTGTTTCCACCCTTGGGTCTGATGTTCTTCAAGACTGAATGATTCTACACCTCAGTCAACAGGCACCGAAGCCTGCATGATCTAAAAAAGCTTAATACTTTGTTCATGTATTTGAGTGAGTTCTCATTGTTTCTCATAATGTCCATACCATAGAGTAATGTAGAAGGTTGCATTACATTCCTATGTGGATCAGTGTCAAGGTTCATTTAATAATCCTGTGAAATACCTTGTAATGTTTCACGATATTAAGGTAGTTATAACTTGGTGTAGTTGTTGCTGGGTTGCTGTGGAGTCATGCCAGCAGAGTCACGCATGGCCTGGAACTTGTATTTGCGAAGAAGATAAATCAAGTATTTAAGACCAGTGTCTTACGTCAGCCCCTGGTGTGAGAAGGGAATCATAGAATTGCGTGAACTAGGGAGAGCTCTGGGTAAGACTCACAGTTTGCTCCCCAAATGCTTTTAGCAATTGTCTGGCCAGCTGAACGTTCACTTGCAGCTTGTATATGCGCACCAAAGATTGCTCGTATTATGGTACTGTTTTTGTTACTACTGTTGGTATTAGAATCATAGAATCCTTATAGTGTGGAAGCAGGCCATTCAGCCTATCAAATAGCATCCCAGCAAGACCCACTCTCTACCCTGTCTCTGTAACCCAGCATTTTCCATGGCTAATCAACCTAACCTACACATCCCTGGATAGTATGGGCGATTTAGCATGGCCAATCCACCTAACCTGTACATCTTTGAACTGTGGGAAGAAATGGGAGCACCCAGAGGAAACCCACGCAGATGCGGGAGAATGTGCAAACTCCACATAGGCCTGAGACTGGAATCGAACCCAAGTCCCTGGCGCTGTGAGGCATCAGTGCTAACCATTGCTATTAGCAGTGTGGCAGCTCCAAAATCTGATGTAGCGTATTTATTCTGTGCAGTTTTTACTGATAGTTCTATGCTGATTGTTTTTGTTGCTGGAGTATCTTGCTGCCACTCTCATTGTTCCTGGTGCTCAGTTGCTGCTGTTGTTACAGCAGATGGAAATCCTGCTGCTGTTATGGCTCCTGCTGCCATTATGGTTTTGTTTGTCGCTGCATTGTTTTTACGATTTGATAGTTTTATTGTTCTTCTTGCTCCTTCTGTTCCCATTGTCTTTTTTCTCTGCTGTCAACATCACTCCTGCTGTTGCCTTTAAACTATCCCGCGTTGTGTTGGTATTCCTGGCGTATTCCTACGGGGATTGTGCTGTTATTGTTGCTGTGGTTTTGTTCTTGGGGCTTTTCTCTTCATCTGCTGTTTCTGTTTACTTCCCCGCTCACTTGTAAAAGCAACGCACGCTGAGCAAAGGCCAATGCGATACAGGCAAGCACAGCAATTAAAGCAAGCTGAGCGAATGCTGGACAAATTCAGCAGGTCTGGCAGCAACTGCAACAAGAGAAAGTTAACATTTGAAATCTGGTTCTGAAAATGTCAGTCTCTACAATCACAGAATGCCTACAGTGCTGTTAGAGGCCATTCAGCCCAACTGAGTCTGCAGCGGCTCTTCAAAGAGCATCTCACCCAGATGTACACCCCCACCCTATCCCCGGAACCCCTTATTCCCCCAGCTAACCCACCTGCCCTGCAAATCCCTGGACACTACGGAGCAAGTTAATAAGGCCAATCCACCTAACTTGCGCATCCTTAGACTGTGGGGGACTTGAAACATTTACTGATTGTCTCTCCTTGGAAGCTGCCAAACTTGCTAAGTTTCTCCAGCAATCTCTGTGTTTGTTTCAGATCTCCTGCATCTACAGTATTTTACCTTTTATAAAGCAGCATTTGTGTCCGAATTCATATTGGATTAACTTTCAAAAGCTGCCTCCTCATTTTTAACTCATACTCCCCCGAAACCTGAAAGCAGGGAGCTTTGACGCTGACAACACACTAAAATAGTCAATTCTGGGGCTTGCAGAAGGTGGATAATACCAAGATATTGGACGAAACTAGAAAGTAATGTAGCAATCTACAAATGCTTTAAATCCAATTGTTTTGCCTCGAGTTTCTCCATCAATGCTGTGCTGAGGTGATTGGGTGTGGGGGAGCTTGCGTGCAGAGATTTTAGCTGCTGAGCTGTAGCTGGACAGCAGAGAGTGAGGCGAAACAAACTATGAGTAGAATCATGAGAGAAGAACCTTACATCTGAAGCACACAGGAGGCTCTACATTGATTTCTTGTAACTAAAGTTCAGACATCTTTATGTCTCCATCTCAGTGTTATCACAGTTATATGTGGTGGGGGATTTAAGCCTAAAAATCACAGTACTTTATTGGATAGTCTCTGCTGAGCTTAAGAATTAATTTTCTGCTGAAGAATACTCCGCAGCAGATCTACAGAAAGCTTGAGAACGGAGAGGAGCCTCATGCTGCAAATTGAGGCCTCCCTTATTCAATGGCCAGACTGAACCGAATTATAACAACACTAAGAAGGTGAAATCGTTGGCAGAAAAAAAACACATGTAAGTAACCGAGGCGAGCAAAAAGGAGAAGCTGTGCAGGGAATAATGATGGTGGGAGAGACAAAAGTCCTTTGAGAGGGAAGTGCTGATTGCATTACTGTCCGAGATCCTACTGAAGGTGAAATTCCACACAGTAAATCCTGGGGTGATTTTAATTCCCAGGCTTGCTTTCTAAATCTAGGTAAAAACAATGACTGCAGATGCTGGAAACCAGATTCTAAATCTAGGCCCCAGCTCACTAGCCGGCTAATTGGATCATAAATTCAGTGGCAGGAGTCTGTCGCCAGGGAACAGACAGAACGTTTGAGTAATTTGGAAGAGGGGTAATGGGAAGGATTGGTGTTGTGGAGGGGTGTTTTAAAAATCACTTCCATTCATAGGATCTGAGCATCACCGGGAAGGCCAATGTGTATTGCTTATCCGTAAATGACTTTGAGAAGGTGATGGTGAGCTACCCCCTTGAACTGCCATAGTTCATCAATTGCAGGGACCCCCACAATCCTATTACAAAGGGAGTTCCAGATTTCTGAGACATCAACAATGAGAATAACAGCAACATAGTCTTGATTGAAATATGTAAGATTCTGCAGAGACTTTACAGGTGTGTATTAAAGGTTTGCTGCCCCTTATGGGAGAGTCTAGCACCAGAAAGCAAAATCTTAAAATCAGGGATGTTTAAGACAGAGATGAGGAGGAATTTCTTCTCTCAGAGGTTAGTGAATTTGTGGAATTCTTTGCCACAACGACTCTGAGGCTGACTCACTACGTATATTTAATCAGTAAGGACTTCAAGGGCTATGAGGAACGGCAGGATCATGGAGTTGAGGATTATCAGATCAGTCACGATAACAATGAATGGTAGAGCAGACTCAATGGGCTGAAAGGCCTCATCTACAGCTACGACTTTTCGTCTTATGATCTTAAGTCAGGATGTGTGTGGCTTTGAATGGAACCTGCATATGGTGCTTCCATGCTCCTGGTGCCTTTGTCCTTCTTGATGGTAGAGTTTATAGGTTTGGAAGGTATTGTTAAATAAGGTTTGGTGAGTTGTCACACTGCATCATGCAGTTGGTAGTGAAGGGAATGAACGTTTAAGGTAGTGCCAATCAAGTGGATTGTTTTGTCCTGCATGCTTTTGACATTGTGAGCATTGCTGAAGCCAGGCAAGTGGAGAGTACTCCATTAATCTTGGACAGGCTTTGGGGATGCCTTAGGAGGTGAGCTATTCATTGCAGAATTCCCAGCTTCTGACCAGTTCTCAGAGTTGAGAATATACGTACTCAGGGGAAAGGAAGCCCAAGACTTTGTCATGGAGTGTGAAGGCACCCTTCTGAGTCTTCAAAGAAAAATTAACATGTGCCTTTAATTCAGTCCATGGGTTAGATTCTATCACTGCACATCCACCCAGACCGTAGACCTCCCAGACCGAGCTGCAGGTAAATGAATTAAATTGGAGCCAGGGGAGACACAAACAGAAAACTGGAGAAACCTGAAAGCCTAAGCAATGGGGGTGATATGAAGGGAAAACAAAAATGCCTGAAGAAAATTATTTCAAAATGGGTGTCATGCATGTGTAAATTGATGGACAGTGGAATAAAATGGAAAGGAGGAAAATAAAACCTGATGAGTGTAGACTGCTAGTAATGGAGCAATTGTGGATGTCTCATTACAAGCACTGAATTGAAATTTTTATTTATTCTTGTTAAAATGCTTAACCATTTTAACAGTGGTCTCTACACTACAAATGACCAAGCTATAATTATTTTATTACAAACCTGACACTGCTTTGAAGCAGTGCAGTAAATAAAATTAACAATTTCTGCATGTCTGTCACTAACATAAAGCACAGACTCTGAACTCTGTGCCGGCCCCGATAAATCTATTTTAAATCGTTGTGTTTTCATTATTGCTGTACATTAATCTATCAATGCTGTGCATTCTGTCCATTGAGGTGAGCTACAATCCCCTGTCAGGAGTCTCCCATCTCATTCATCTCAATTACAAAATACAAAAGGAAATATTTGCAGCCTGGCTTAAGTCTCAATTTCAGGGTATATTCTTTTTAAAGAAATCAGCTCCGTGGCATTCTCACTAATGTTGCATTGAGAGTGTTCCAGATCCAGGCAGTGTGCAGTCATTACAAGCCAGCCAGTTTTGTCATTTTTCAACCCTTTTGATTGAGACACTGATGCCAATAACACACAGTTGGATGTGCAAAGATCCCATGGGCAGTGGTGGAGGAAGACCATTGGGAGATTTCCACGCTGCCTTGGCTACACTGACCAGCATCACCAAAATAGCTGATTTCCTCATATATCTCATGAGTTTTTGTGGAATCTTGTTCTGCACAAATCCACGACTGTTTTTTTCCTGTATTGAAACACTACTGCCCATCAAAAGTACTTTATTGGTTGTAACATGCTCTGGGACAGCCTGAGATAGTGAAAGGTGCTATATAAATGCACATTCTTTCTACCAAGCAGTTTGAATGCAAAACAAACACCTCAAAGTAACAAATCAATTAATCTAAGTAAAGGTTTTTGTTGTTAAAATAATAACCACATCAACCATGGTACACATGTTGATGTGGACAACTTTAGTTGTGAAACCCTTTGATTTTAACTCTCTCCATGTCTGACCTTCCCCTCCCCCATCCCTTAATTTCAGCCAGCTCCACATTGTTCTGTTGCCAAGCTTATCAATGCAACATGTTCCCCAGTGGAAACTTCTTGTTTTTTTTTTAATTCATTCACAGGATGTGGGCATCACTGGCTAGACCAGTATTTATTGTCCATCCATAATTGTCTGGAGGGCAGTTAAGAGTCAACCACATGTCTGTGGGTCTGGTGTCACATATAGGCCAGACCAGGTTGTTTCCTCCACGAAAAGACATGAGTGAACCTGGATGCATTTTTCCAACAATCGACAATAGTCTCATGGTCATCACTAAACTCTTAAATCCAGATTTTTATTAAATTCAAATTTCACACCTGCCATGGGATCTCAAAGAATCCCAATAGTGTGGAAGCAGGGCATTCAGCCCATCAAGTCTACACAATCCACCCATGATCATCCCACCCAGACCCCCACCCCTCCCCCCCATATTTCCCATGGCTAATCCATCTAGGCTGCTCATCCCTGGACACTACGGAGCAATTTAGCATGGCCAATCCAGCTAACCTGTGTATCTTTGGACTGCAGGAGGAAATCGGAGCACCCGGAGGAAACCCATGCAGACACAGAGAGAATTGCAACCTCCACACAGACAATCACCCAAGGCTAGAATTGAATCCAGGTCCTTAGTTCTGTGAGGCAGCAGTGGTAACTACTGAGCTACCATGCCACTCTGTGGCTCAAGCTCAGATTCCCAGAACATTACCAGGCTCTCTGAATTAACTGTCCAACAATAATATCACGAGTACATCAGCTCCCCGCCCCCTTTCCTTTTTTGGGTCCAGAGCATAACAGGGTATCAGTGTCCAAACAGCCGAATCACATCTCCAAGAACTGAGTAATTTTCAGTTGCTTTCCCTGAAAATCATGCCAGGAGTAAGCAGAGAATCAAGAATTCACAAAACAGAGAGAAAACATCTAAAACTGTCTCAGAGCTGGCTCTTCAAAAACTTATCTCGTTCTATTTCGCATTACAATATAGTTTTAGCCTGAATAGCTACATGTGACAAAGCAATCCATCTTCTGATAATTCTTTTTGTGTAAAAGCATTTCTTCCAACTTCCCTCATCAGTCTTCTCGTGATAATCCTGAATCAATCCCCTCATTGCTCATTCACCAACCAATGGTACCAATCTTTCATTATTTACCCTCTTAAGACCTTTCTTTCGTGCTTTGCAAACCTCTATTAATCCCTCTTAACCTTCTCTGTTCTGGTGACAAAAAGCCTCAAATTTTTAAATCCTTGTTCACATATGTTCCTTGCCTCCATTGTCTCTGCTCTTTCACCAGGAGTACAACCATCCTGTCAGTCCTGGGCGTAAATCTCCCTTAGCAGGGTCAAATTGCAATTGATAATATGTTTGACAAGAGTGTGTGTTTACCTATTACAGAGAATCTAACAAGGTTTCAAATTAAAGCCATATTTGGAAGGTTTACCCATAATGCTTATTTTTTCAATTTCTCCCCACTGATCATTTTTCAGTTCTTCTCTAGTCCAGGACTCAGAACCAAAAGCCTCCACCATGTGGATCATTCAAGAAGGCAGAACCTGATTCTGCATCAGTTGGAACAGGGATAGAATGCCTATTTGTGGACACTAACTGGACCTATACAAACTGACCAACCAACTAAACCAACTACCCTTCAAACCAGTCTGAGTTGCTATTGGAACAAACACTCTTACTGCATGTCATCACTTGGAACTACAGACAATAATGCTCGGGACTCCAATTTCTTCCCATCACTTGACTGACCAGGAACCTCCCTCATTCTTACCACCTCCCATTTGGCATCTGTTGGAGGATTTATAAGTCAATAACACAATTTTTTTTGTCATATTATGAATGCATCTTTTGTAGCTATCAAAATGAAGGGTTACTGGACCATAATTTCTCTCCACAGATGTTACCAGACCTGCTGAGTTTCTCCAGTAATTTCTCTTTTCATTTCAGATTTCCAGCAGGCATAGTTTCTTTTTGTTTCACTTTAATGAAACAGATGGGTTTTCCCAACAATTGATAATAGTTTCATGGTCATCATTTGGCTGTTAATTCCTTATTTTTTTTGCTGAATTCAATTTTCACCATCTCTGGGATTTAGACAGCTATAATTAGCAATGATGCGCAATGAGTGAGCGAAATTCAGAAAATAAGAGACACATCTGTGTAATGTCAGCCAAGTATGATTTTGTTGCGTGTCTGCGTGGGTTTCCTCCGGGTGCTCCGGTTTCCTCCCACAGTCCAAAGATGTGCAGATCAGGTGAATTGGCCATGCTAAATTGCCCGTAGTGTTAGGCAAGGGGTAAATGTAGGGGTATGGGTGGGTTGCACTTCAGCAGGTCGGTGTGGACTTGTTGGGCTGAAGGGCCTGTTTCCACACTGTAAGTAATCTAATCTAATCTAATCTAATCTAATCTAGTTGGAATTCTGAACCTTGACTATTTTTGAAAGGCTGCAAGTTTCCTCTGTGTAACTTAATTGGCAAGACAATTTACTAAAGGGAAAAAGTACATTCAAAAATAGTAGGGCCTGGATTTTCATGTAATCTCAAATAGCCCTGGGAGTCCAGATTGGAAAGTTTGACTCCCATTTCTAACAAATCCTATTTTGGCCAAGGGTGGCTCAGTGGTTATTATTGCTACCCCACAGGATCAAGGACCTGGGTTTGATTCCACCCTCGAGCGATTGACTTTGTAGAATTTGCATGTTCTCCCTGTGTCTGCATGGGTTTCTTCTGGGTGCTCTGGTCCTCCCACAGTCCAAAGATGTGCAGATTAGAGGGACAGGCAGTGCTAAATTGCCCATAGTGTGCAGGGTAGGTGACTTAGCCGTGGAAAATGCAGGGTAAGGGGGTGTGTCTAGGTGGGATCATCTTCAGAGGGTTGGTAGGCTGAATTAGCTGCTTCTACATTGTAGGGATTGCAAGAGTGTGGGATATGATTCATGCCTGAGGGGAAACTGGACCCAACTTGAACTTGGAGAAAGTGAGGACTGCAGATGCTGGAGATCAGAGCTGAAAAATGTGTTGCTGGAAAAGCGCAGCAGGTCAGGCAACATCCAAGGAGCAGGAGAATCGACGTTTCGGGCATAAGCCCTTCTTCAGGAATGAGCAGGGTGTGCCAAGCAGGCTAAGATAAAAGGTAGGGAGGAGGGACTTGGGAATGCGATAGGTGGAAGGAGGTTAAGGTGAGGGTGATAGGCCGGAGAGGGGGTGGGGGCGGAGAGGTCGGGAAGAAGATTGCAGGTCAAGAAGGCAGTGCTGAGTCCGAGGGTTGGGACTGAGATAAGGTGGGGGGAGGGGAAATGAGAAAGCTGGAGAAATCTGCATTCATCCCTTGTGGTTGGAGGGTTCCTAGGCGGAAGATGAGGCGCTCTTCCTCCAGGTGTCATGTTGCCAGGATCTGGCGATGGAGGCAGCCAAGGACCTGCATGTTCTTGGCGGAGTGGGAGGAGGAGTTAAAGTGTTCAGCCACGGGGCGGTTGGGTTGGGTGGTGCGGGTGTCCCAGAGGTGTTCTCTGAAATGTTCCGCAAGTAGGCGGCCTGTTTCCCCAATATAGAGGAGGCCACATCAGGTGCAGCGGATGCAGTAAATGATGTGTGTGGAGGTGCAAGTGAATTTGTGATGGATATGGAAGGATCCCTTGGGGCCTTGGAGGGAAGTAAGGGGGGAAGTGTGGGCGCAAGTTTTGCATTTCTTGCAGTAGCATGGGAAGGTGCCGGGAGTGGAGGTTGGGTTGGTGGGGGGTGTGGACCTGACGAGGGAGTCACGGAGGGAGTGGTCTTTTCGGAACGCTGATAGGGGAGGGGAGGGAAATATATCCTTGGTGGTGGGGTCCGTTTGGAGGTGGCGGAAATGATGAAGGATGATACAATGTATCTGGAGAGGGGTGGGGTAGTAGGTGAGGACCAGAGGGGTTCTGTCCTGGTGGCGATTGGAGGGGCGGGGTTCAAGGGCGGAGGAGCAGGAAGTGGAGGAGATGTGGTGGAGAGCATCGTCAACCACGTTTAAGGGAAAATTGCAGAGTAGCCATGGGCACCCGCATGGGCCCCAGCTATGCCTGCCTCTTCGTTGGATATGTGGTGCAGTCCAGCTTCCACAGCTACACTGGCACCACCCCCACCTTTTCCTCCGCTACATCGATGACTGTATTGGCGCTACCTCGTGCTCCCATGAGGAGGTTGAACAGTTCATCCACTTTACTAACACCTTCCACCCCAACCTCAAATTTACCTGCACCATCTCAGACTCCTCCCATCCCTTCCTAGACCTCTCCATTTCTATCTCGGGTGACCGACTCAACACAGACATTCACTATAAACCAACCGACTCCTACAGCTACCTAGATTCCACCTCCTCCCACCCTGCCCCCTGTAAAAACGCCATCCCATATTCCCAATTCATTCGCCTCCGCCACATCTGCTCCCAGGAGGACCAATTCCAATACCGAAAAACCCAGATGGCCTCCTTCTTCAAAGACCACAATTTCTCCTCAGACGTGGTTGACGATGCTCTCCACCGCATCTCCTCCACTTCCCGCTCCTCCGCCCTTGAACTCCGCCCCTCCAATCACCACCAGGACAGAACCCCACTGGTCCTCACCTACCACCCCACCAACTTCCAGATACATCGTATCATCCTTCGTCATTTCCGGCACCTCCAAACAGACCCCACCACCAAGGATATATTTCCCTCCCCTCCCCTCCCCTATCAGCGTTCCGGAAAGACCACTCCCTCCGCGACTCCCTCGTCAGGTCCACACCCCCCACCAACCCAACCTCCACTCCCGGCACCTTTCCCTGCAACCGCAAGAAATGCAACACTTGCGCCCACACCTCCCCCCTCACTTCCCTCCAAGGCCCCAAGGGATCCTTCCATATCAATCACAAATTCACCTGCACCTCCACACACATCATTTACTGCATCTGCTGCACCCGATGTGGCCTCCTCTATATTGGGGAGACAGGCCACCTACTTGCGGAACGTTTCAGGGAACACCTCTGGGACACCTGCACCAACCAACCCAACCGCCCTGTGGCTGAACACTTTAACTCCTCCTCCCACCGCCAAGGACATGCAGGTCCTTGGCTGCGTCCTGGCCACACGACGCCTGGAGGAACAGCGCCTCATCTTCCACCTAGGAACCCTCCAACCACAAGGGATGAATGCCGATTTCTCCAGCTTCCTCATTTCCCCTCCCCCCACCTTATCTCAGTCCCAACCCTCGGACTCAGCACTGCCTTCTTAACCTGCAATCTTCTTCCCGACCTCTCCGCCCCCACCCCCTCTCCAGCCTATCACCCTCACCTTAACCTCCTTCCACCTATTGCATTCCCAATGCCCCTCCCCCAAGTCCCTCCTCCCTACCTTTTATCTTAGCCTGCTTGGCACACCCTGCTCATTCCTGAAGAAGGGCTTATGCCCGAAACGTCGATTCTCCTGCTCCTTGGATGCTCCCTGACCTGTTGCGTTTTTCCAGCAACACATTTTCCAACTTGAACTCAGCTGAGTTCAACTTGATCCCAGTTTTGACGGAGTGAGTTTCGTTTCCCACATTTTGTGACTTAAGGTTTTCAAAAACAGACATGATTGTGCATAAAAGATGGATAACATCTGAGGAACTGCCAAACTGTTCAGGTGAGAAATCAGCCTGCCGTGTCTTTGAGTTAAAATAAAACAATCACTGCTTGCAATTTGATTTGCTATTTATTATGTTAAATCCTGAGTATGATCAATCTTATATTTGATTACTCCCATGACTTTCATACAATCCATTGGAGGGGGCGGGGGCGGGGTATGGGGCTGTAAATTCACAGATTGATTAACAGCTCCAAGAGGTTCAACTGTTCAACTGTCTTTGATCTAGGCAATGTTTTTATTTTAAGATATTAAATACTTGAAAGGATCAAAATGTATTGAAAGGGCTTTTATCAATTAGAGTGCTGTTAATAAAGTGATGTCTGTGATAGGTACTTACAAATTTACATCAAATCATCAAGGCTCTTGAGGTCTGCCCATTGGTGAATCCTGGGTAAACTGGCATGCAGGGAGACAAAGAGCAGTGGGTAGGGGGTCATTGGCTGGCATTAAGTTGGCATAATGGCTCAAAGGGGCTATGGGGTGTGGCAGATGACATAGGTTGGCAAGCAGAGTGTGAGGGCCCACTGTAGTGTGGTAGCTGGACACGGGTTGGCAAGGAAGATATGAGATACAAGAGGTTAGCATGATCGGTATGAAGGGCCATGGAGGAAAGGAGGCATAAGTTGGCATGGATAAAATATGGTGAGTGGGAAGCAAGGGTGAGGTGTGTGAGGACCCAGGCCTAGAGAGCCTAACAATGTTTATTACAACCTGAACGAAGACCCCAGCACCGAGAGAGGTCTTTCAACCAGAGTTGATAAAGCATGGCTGAAGAAGGGTTATGCCCGCAACGTTGATTCTTTTGCTCCTCACATGCTGCCTGCCCTGCCGTGCCTTTACCAATGCCATGCTTTATCAACTCTGACTCTCCAGCATCCGCAGTCCCCACTTTCTCCTAGGTCTTTCAACCAGCCCATCTCAGCAGTATTTCCAAGCTGGCAAGATTTAGCAAACAGATGCCCATTCCCCACAATAAACACCTGTCCATTCTGGAATGCTTCACCCGAGGAACGAAGATCTAGTCAGGAGATTTCCTGACTTTGTGTATTTTCTTTGAGAGCAATGATCCAGACCTGTGTGTTCTCGATTGACTGCTACAACTGTGCTCTCAGATCCTGTAGGGTAACTGTAGACCCAAATCACGAAGCATTGTGAATCAGAACAAGTTGGAGGTCAGATATGGATAAGCCTTAATCTCAGTGAGTGGAGAAACAGGTTCCAAGATTGCCTCCCAGTCAAATGCTCCTCTGGCCTTGCTCTGTCATTTCTAAATCATAAATGGATCACTAATAGCTGACGTTCCCAGGACATGTTGACAGAGTGCTCAACTCCAGGATGCCAAGGAGGGATAGATCCAACAGGTCGACATACAAACATGGAATATCAGCAGGAGTAGGCCATTCAGCCCTTCGAGCCTGCTCCATCATTCAATATAATCAGGGCTGATCATCCAACACAGTGCCCTGTACCAACTTTCTTCCCATAACCTTTTTTTCCCTTTAGCCCTAAGCAATATATCTAACTCATTCTTGAACACATTCAACGTTTTGACCTCAATTGCTTTCTGTGGTAGAGAAATCCATAGGCTCACCACTGGGTGAAGAAAATTCTCCTCACCTCAGTCTTAATTGGCCTACCACATATTCTTAAACCTGGTTCTGGACTGCCTGGTCATTGGGAACATCCTTTCTGTATTATTCTAATTGATCCTGTTAAAATTTTATAGGTTATATTCCTTCATTCTTTTAAACGTCGGTAAATATGGTCATAACTGATCGAATCTTTCTTTTTGGCTTGTGGACTGTGTCCGTACCTAATTTAAGCCAGGTCAGAGATTAGTAATTGGGACCTGGAATTTTGACTGATAGTGATCCTGCTTTGGCAATATTGTTTCAGTCAGATATTGCTTAATCCACCTGAAGCATCACGAAGGAAACATACAAACAAACACCAGACCTTGGGCAGTGCATGTTTTGGATCCCTGGGGCCATCATTTCATCATCAGTTTGTCATACTACACATGGAATATGGTGACTGCAACACCAAGCCTTTTATCTGGCTCTCAGTATGGAAATCACAACCAAAGGCATAACGTTAACATTTGGGTAATATCAAGGGGCATGTTTTTTTCATACATGGAGCAGTGGATATCTGGAAATCTCTTCCACTACTCCCACCTCCCCACCCCCACCCCCACCCCCACCCCCAACACACACACACACACACACACACACACACACAGATGTTGAGTCTGGAAGTCAAGTGAAAATTTCAACACTGAGATTTATTCAGATATTAAGGGACAAGGAGCCAAGGCCTGATACATGGAGTAAGAATACAGATCAGCCATGACTTAATCTAACCAAAAGCAGGCTTGAGAGGCTGAATATCCTACACCTGTTCTGATGTTCTCAAATTTAAGTTCAATTCAGGTGCTGTCTACAATGATTTCATGTCAAGTTTATGTTGTTACAGACATCAGCTTAGCATGAGAGTCACAGAATAAGACAAGCACCATATGACAACAAGGCATGTAAAGCCAATGTAACTCATAATCCTTTGCTTTAGTGAAGCGAATACTTGTTTAATTAGTTGGTTTCAACAGGTGGCTGACCTCAATTTACCAGGTTATTATTTGAATACATTAACGAAACAATGAATTTCTGTAGAAACCATATCTTCACATTTCTGTTATCAGATGGGAATTTCCAATGGAGCTCAACAATAATTTAAACGAATTTTAGCAAGAGCTGCATGGATGATTACAACAGGCCAAAGCCTTCACTTTATTATACGTGGAACCTAGTGGAGGAGGCAAAGGCATTGCAATGATATAAAGTTAATGGAGCCCGACACATGATTCCAGCCAATTTAAAAGCCAGATGCTGGGAAGGGACTTGGAGGCAATCTATTACCTGTAATATGCAGTACTTTGTAAGAGGCACCTTAATGTTGCAGAAATTGAAATAACTTTCAAAATTACCATTGGGAAACTGAGATAAGATGTAGATGGTGTCAAGAATGAGAAGTTAAAATGAATCATTAAAAATGTTTCATTTTTACATTATTTTGTTACAATTTGTGCTGCAGCATTACAAAATTCTTAATTACTCTATACAGGAGGCCATTTATCCCGACGTGTCTGCACTGACTGTTCAACGGAACTTTCTAATGAATACCATGCACTTTCTTGATAGTCATGTAAGTGTTATCCTCACAGCTAACAGTGCAGACACAATGGGCTGAATGGTCTTCCTGTGTACCATAAAAATTCGATGATAGTATGAGCTGTATTTTTTCATTTTCTTCAGTGAGTTATTGGAAAATTCACTCACGCCATGCTTCCAGAGTCACTGCATTAAATAATTTCCTCATCTTCTCTCTGGTTCCTTTGCCAATTATATTAAATCAGCACCCTCCTGTGATTTACTTTTCTGTCACAGGAAATGGTTTCTCCTCATCTACTCTGTCAAAACCCATCTTCATTTTGAACAGCCCTATTAAATTTCCCATTGTTTTTATCTTCCAGGGAGAATAATACCATTTCTCCACTCTCCACAGATATTGAAATCCCTTATATTGGTAATAACAGGTAAGGGACCCTTGGGTTCATCCAAGCTTTTCCATGTCTCTGCATCACAATATATATGTAACTCCACGATTTGGATACCTGAGAGTGAGATGTGATGAAAGCTAACTAACAATCGCAACAGGGAGACACATTGACAACCATGACCTCTGGAGCTTGACTGTTGGAACAGCATTAGAAAAGGTGAGCAGAAAGTGAAAAATGAGAAGAGCTGAGGCCAGCAAATAGCACACTGCTCAGCCCACTGTGTTCCTGTGTTGCAAATGTGGTCAATGCTGCATTGTGTTCACGTGCCATTCAAAGAGATGCTTAACACAGAGTTGACACCACAGCTCAAGCCATAATCTAACAAGATGGAAGGTTTCCACAAGCAATCTGCAATCCCAGGGGAGGCGATGTCCTAGTGGTATTATCGCTGGACTCAGGTTCAAATCCTGCCATAGCAACTGGTGGAATGTGAATTCAATGAAAGTCCAGAATTGAGAGACTAATGATGATCATTAATCCATTGCCAATTGTTGGAAAAACCCACCTAGTTCACTAATGTCCATTAAGGAAGGAAGCTGCCATCCTGGTCTTGCCTTGCCTACATGAGATTCCAGACCCACAGCAATGTGGTTGACTCTTAACTACCCTCTGGGCAATTAGAGATGGGCAATAAATGCTGCCTAGCCACCAACGTCATTATCCTGTGAATGAATTTTTAAAAACTCGATATCATGTGGACTCTTGGGAGAAATGAAAATAAGTTGTGGATGGGACAGACTGGAAGATTTAAGAGATCAAAGAGATTGATGCTAGAGAAGATCACTCAGACCCTAAAATTTGGTAAGGTGATAATAAAACATGCCCAGATCTCACTAGAAGGAATTCAGTAATTTGGTGTCCACTACGTAAGATAGCAGTCTGTCCCTGGGATTCACTGTTGTCTGGAAAAGGACTGATATCCTTACATCCTACCTGTCTGACCTTATTTTGTAATAGGTTAGATTTCTTACAGTGTGGAAACAGGCCCTTTAACCCAACCAGTCCACAGTGACCCTCCAAAGAGTAGCCCATCCAGATCCATTCCCCTACATTTACCCCTGACTGATGCGCCTAACACTATGGGCAATTAAGCATGTCCAATTCACCTGACCTGCACATCTTTGGATTGTGGGAGGAAACTGGAGCACCCAGACGAAACCCATGCAGACACAGGGAGAATTAGAAAACTCCATACAGCCAGTTGCCTGAGGCGGGAATCGAACCAGGGTGCCAGGTGCTGTGAGGCAGCTGGACAATAATCTATTCTTTCCATGAGTTGACAAATCTTAATCAGATCACTGCTAAATCTGTGCTTCTTTACAATGTGAAGCCCCAACTAATTCAGTTTACATTGATAACTAAGATACTTCACACTGGAAATTAATCAAATAATTAATAGATAATAGCTTTGAAGGAGTGAATGTTCATGTTGCATAGAACTCCACCCATTTTCTGGTATCAAATACAGTTTTTGGGGCTCTCCAGTAGCTTTCATAGGGAGCAGATATATTCTCTAGGACTCCCAGGAGACCTAATAATTATATGTGACTAGTAATGCAGTTGTACTTATGGTTATCATGCAATAAACCATCTTATTAATGAAGGACAGCCTCCATGGTGATGTATCCTCAATCACTGACCATTGACAGGTGCTAGATAAAATAAAAACAAAGTATTAGTGACACTGAATGATCTCAAACAATCTTTACTCTGAATTATATACCAGCAGAAATGGTAGCAGAGAAAGTCAGGGCACTCTAAAATAGCAAGCAGTGATGTGGATTTGCATTTTCATATTTTCAGAAGGCTTTCGACAAAGTAAGAGATTAATATGTAAAATTAAAGGATGTGGGATTGGGGTTGTGTATTGAGATGGATAGAAAATTATCGTGCTGATGGAAACAAACAAACAAATAAATAGACCTCTTTCTGAAAGCAGGCAGTGACTCATGGGATACTGCAGTGATCATTAGTAGGACCCCAGCTATTCACATTATAATGATTTACATGAGACAAATAATTATAATATCTAAAACTTTGCAGATGAAGCAAAGCTGAGTGGAGGAGTGAGCTTGAGGCGCATGCAAAGTTGCTACAGTGTGATTTGGACAGGCTGAGGGAGTGCACAAGTGCATGGCCGATTCAGTATAATGTGGATAAATATGACGTTACCACTTTAATAGTAAAAATAGGAGGGCAGATTATTATCTGAATGGCTGTAAATTGAGAGGGGGGAAATGTTCAATGAGACCTGGGTGTCCTTGTGCACCAGTCATTGGAAGTAAGCGTGCAGATTCAGCAGGAAGTAAGGAAGGCAAACTGTACATTGTCTTTCATAGTGAGAGGATTCAAGGACAGAAACTAGGGTGTTGCTGCTATTATACAAGGCATTGGTGAGGCCACATCTGGAATATTGTTTTGATCTCCTTCACTGAGGAACTTGTTCTTGCAGTAGAGTGAGTACAGCGAAGGCTTACCAAATTGATTCCTGGGGTGGCAGTACTGATGAATGAAGGGAGATTGAGTCAGTTAGGATTATATTCACTGGAATTTAGAAGAAAGAAGAAGAATTTCATCAAAACCTATAAAATCCAACAGGACTCGAGAGGTTAGATGCAGGAAGCATGTTCCTAAAGGTAGGGGGAGTCCAGAATAAGGGGTCATAGTTTAAGCATAAGGGATAAACTTTTTAAGACTGAGATGAAGAGAAATGTCTTCACCCAGAGAATGGTGAGTTTTTGGAATTCACTATCACAGAAGATGGTTGAGGCCAAAACACTATTGTTTTCAAGCAAGAGGTAGAGGTAGCTCTTGTGGCTAAAGGGATCAAGGGATATGGGGGATGACAAGATTGGGGTATTGAGTTTGATAATCGGCCATGACCATATTGAATGATGGAGCAGGCGCAAGAGGTTGAATGGCCGCCTCCTGTTCTTACCTTCTTTATTTCTATGTTACTATAAATTCAAATCAGATTTCAACATGAGGAAAAGGAGGTAAGGAAAATAAAATTTTGAAAATAAAGTTTGTTTACCATTTTAAGAGCATTATTGTTGGCAGTCAGTCAGCGACTGAAATGTGATGACCAACAGAGAGAGGCTGCAGCACCCAAGGAAGCAGCAAGGAGACCCTGTCCTTGCTTTTTCTCGAAGGGGCAATAAACTGGCCCGGCTCTGATCAGTCTGGTTTGGTACAGAGATGGAAAGGCTTTTGAGAAGCCTTTTGTTTATATGTAAACAGATGAGACTTCAGGCCAAAGTGGTCACGTTTTAGAAGTGACCTGTATAATGTGGGTGGCATGGTAGCTCAAGGGTTAGCACTGCTGCCTCACAGAGCCAGGGATCTGGGTTTGATTTCTCCCTCGGGTGGCTGTCTGTGTGGAGTTTGCACATTCTCCCTGTATCAGCGTGGGTTTCCTCTGGGTGTTTTGGTATCCTCCCACAATGTAAAGATATGCAGGCCAAGTGAATTGGTCATGCTAAATTGCCCATAGTGTTAGGTGCATTAGTCAGGGATAAGTATAAGGTGGGAGAATAGGTCTGGATGGGTTGCTCTTTAGAGGGTTGGTGTGGACTGGTTGGGCTGAAGGGCCTGTTTCCATACTGTAGGGTATCTATGCTAATGAAAGGGGAGTGGTCAGCTCTTTAGCTGAGCTGAGCAGTTTACTTCAGTCTTGAACTGGAAAGTTCAAGAAGGAACTGTGTGGAAACTCTCTCTCTTTTCTGTCCTTCTAACTTCAGTCTGTAAGCATGTGTTCCATTTATAATGGTCTTTAAGGGGAGTTTGCTTATTGGGGCTGTTGTGTATATTCGGAACAGCATAATTAAGTCTAGTTGGATAGGATGAGTTCTATAGGGGTTCTTCATTCTGTTCTTTGTGTTTCATTGTGTAACTTTGTGAATACATTTTTGTCTGTTTTAAAATCTAGTAGTCAACCTAGCTGTCTTACTCTGGGTAATTTTCAATGTACACTTACCGAAAGAAGTTGTAAACTTATGGTCAGGGACTGCCTGCTTAAGAACGTTTTGAGTGGTCTGGCCTCATCCATAACAATTGTGACAGGAAGGAAAACATCCATTTTTCCAAAAGGATGCCAGAAATTTCCATTGTGCTTCCAAAGAGTGGGAAGTCCCTTGAAAAGCCCAATATGAAGCACAGAGAGAAAGTATCACAAAGAAACAGACTCTTATCGGTTGAAACAAAAGCAGAAATTCCTGGAAAATCTCAGCAGGCCTGGCAGTATCCATGGAGAGAAATTAGAAATAACATTTAGGGTCACTTAATCCAAAACGTTAACTCTGATTTCTCTCCACAGATGCTGCCAGACCTGCTAAGCTTTTCCAGGAATTTCTGCTTTTGTTTCTGATTTACAGCATCTGCAGTACTTCCGTTTTTTTTCTCGGCAGTTGAAACCAGCAATTCATTACAGAACAGGGAATACATAGAACTTGGAGCTTTACTGCAATACAGAGTTTGAAATGACAAGCAAATAGAGAAAGTATCATCGAGAGTCTAACAAAGTCTGCACTAATTGGATTCAAAACAGCACTGAGGAATGCAAGAATGCAAGTTTAAGGAATATCAGATTGTAAGGTATTGAGATTGTAAAAAATTATAACAGCTTCACATTTATAGGAACTAAAATTTTGAGAGGCCTTTTGTTTATATGTAAACAGATGAGACTTCAGGTTATTTGAGAAGACAAATAAGAAGAAATGGAATTACATGTGACACTTGGTACCATCAAGATTTGCTTTTATGGAAGCCACAGTTCTTCAGATACAGCATTACCTCCAATTAAATACTGAGGGCTAAATCCAAGTTGCCCAAAGTTTTTTGGGGTGATTTCCACTGCAAGGTCTAGTATCATTTCTTACTGTATCTTCCTGAACATGCCTTTATTAACTATTTACCCACCTTATGTCATTACCTCACATCCAATTCCAGCCCAATCTTACCACACACTAATCCCAGAACAACTCACCACTCTCAGGTAGCCTGGTATTGACCGAATTCCCTTTCACCTGTGCCATCTTCAAAAGACTGTCGAACATCCAAACAAGCACTGTCGGTCCAAAGCCACCCTGCATGATTTCTGTCGTTAGTCCCAGATGTGGCAGACAGGGGAACATCAGCACCTGATTTTGTGAGTAAGGGCTTGAAGGTCTTGCTGGATGGAGTGGTGCAGAATTGAGACTTTCTCTTGCCTCATGGCCAGCAGAGGAGCCCCGAAGCAGACCATGCTCACCCTGTCTATGATTGCCACACAGGATCAGCTGTCACCATCTTCTCTCCAAAACCTCACACTCACTAACCCACTTCCCACTAAGGCTCCCGGTCTAACACTCGCATTCAACATGTCCCCTCATTCCCACTCATCTCCCCAGCCAATGAAAGCAATAACCATGCATGCCCTCCGTGCTGCATACTCACTCGCTCAGGGCACCTCCCCAACTGCACCAAAAGTAGCAGTGGTGCCACCCACTTCTGACTCCCCTAGTACCTGCCTCACTCTCATTCCAGGAGGAAAACAGCTTGTAGTCAGGTAGAACGACTCTACATGGGTGTGCGCTGCCTGATATTTGACTCCTTGCCCCTTATATGGAGAGGATCCTGACTCTATATAAGGGGTTGACTGACCGAAACATTGGACTGGTATTGCAGGCTGACCTTGACTTGCTATGCAAGGACTTCTGCCTGAAGGCTATCTCCCTTGACTTGACTGAGGCCAGCTAACAACTATGCCAGGCTTCCTTCCTTTGCGGGTTAAACAGTCACAGAATGACAGAAACAACATAAGCCCTGTATCTCTGGCTGAGGAAGCAAAACTTAAAAAGGTAAAGTAAGGCAGGGATGCTGTGAGCATCTGGCTAGGCTCAGAGTGAGTGAATGCAATGACAGTGAGTGAATAGCTTGGAGATACAGCCTGGTCCAGTCTATGAGTTAGGTACATGTCCCTGAGCAGACGGTGTCCTTGCTAAAGCATTACAGTGAGAGTTGCCAATGCAGTCTGAGGTACAGTATTGAAGTGCAGAAGCTTTCCTGTAAGTGGATCAGAAATGTGCACTAGCACATGTTGGATGGCAATGTCTATGGAAGTGGGATGCATGTGGCTGGTGCCCATTGACCATACCCTGAGATGTTGGTACCTGGTATCCAACAGGGAGGTCTTTCAGAGTATGCAGTGAGTTGAATTTGTCAGGTATCCACATTGGTTCCCCTGCCCTGATTTCTCAACATTTAGCTTACATGGTGAGTTTGATTAGGTAGACAGCTGAAGATTAATGAGGTAGATTGGAACATCAACAAGATATTTAACAAGCAATAATCACCCTGCATTAGCACTGCCTCACTACCAAGCAAGAGACCTGCTCTGCAGTTTGTCAAAAGCATAAAAGAAGGAGGAAGATCCTCTCAATATTGACCTTGTTGGACTTCTCATTCATTTCTGCTTTAAATGTTGCCATATTCCACATCATTCAGGCAACTATAAGATTCAACTTTAAGTCTGAAGCTCAGCAGGTGAATATGCTATTATAGTCATTGAGTCCAATTGTCAATATTATTATTGATTGTATGAATATTAAAGAAATCATGGATACTTTGTAAATATTTGATAAATACTTCCATTTAAGAATAAAAAAGTTGTTGAATTACCAAGATTTAACATATGATTTAACAGCTTTCAGAGGAATCCTTCAATAGTTTTGTTTATAACTTCTACACATCAGTACAAAACTGTGAAAAAAGCACTCTATAATCAAAATTCATAAGCAAAAGTTAGATTTCATGACGAAACTTTGTCAGGTTGTTTAACATTCCAAAGACGATTTAACTTTGGAGAATGATGCTAAAAGCTGAAGCCAGAAAGATTCACAGATGGATCCTTTAAGGTAAAGACCAATCCCAACTCAAAAAGAGAACAGAATCTATTAGCTTCATAAAATATAAATGTTTAAAGAGTCATTGAACAAGACAATACAAAGAGTGAGCCAAATAACAGATGCTGACAGCCAATTTCAGTATTGCAGGACAACAAGATCACACATGTATGTACAAATAATTGTCAAATGTGAAACTGTAGATAATTTCCATATGACATCCAGAAGAAAGGCATAGTTTCAGAGCGGCAGAAATACTTGTGGTCATTCAAGCAAAGAAGTCTACTCAATAGAGCTCCACTAGTACCATTAAAAAAGGTGTTGTGGAGCTTTAATCTTAGATAACCCCATTGCAGAAAGCACCCAAGACACTTCTAAAGGAACTTGCTGATCCAGATGAGTCAGAAGACACAGAACCTGCTTATGTCAAGGATAATCTAATAATATTCCATTAATTTCTAATAAACAATATCAAGAAAAACTGTTCCTGTCCTATCAGCCTAGTTACCATGGTTGAAGAAGCAGAGGTTATAGTCTACAAAGATATGGCACAAAAGGAATAACGTTAAGGGCATAGCAATGCTACCAGTTATGCTGGAAATTAACATACAGAGTTGAAAATGTGCATATTGTGAGCTATTAAAAATCTTCAATACGACCTTGGACACATGTCTCAATGTCAACTTTACCAGAAGACTAGAGGCAATCAACAACCTCCCAGAAAACAAATGGTACAGAAGTGAAACCACGGTTGACCAACCCATTAAGAAGCAACCCAGCGGTAGACTGAGACACACAACGGAACCCAAACATCAGAAACAATCCCATGAGATTATTTATGTTGGCATAAGAGAGTTGTTTAATGTTGTCAGCATAGAGGAAGTCACAAAATGTACAGGTCTGGATGGAAAAGCCCAAACAAATGGGGCAGCATGTTGGCTCAGTGGTTAACACTGCTGCCTCACAGTGCCAGGGACCTGGGTTCAATTTCAGTCTCAGGTGACTCTCTGTACTTCTCCCTGTGTTTGCTTGGGTTTCCTGCAGGTGCTCCGGTTTCCTCCCACAATCCAAAGACATGCAGGTTTGGAGAATTGGCCATGCAAAATTACCCCTCATGTTCAGGGATGTTAGGTGCATTAGTCAGGGGTAAAGATAGGATAATATAGTAAGGCAATGGGTGGGTTGCTCCTCGGAGTGTCGGTGTGAACATGTTGGGCCGCAGGGCCTATTTCCGCACTTTAGGGATTCTATAATCGCTCCGTAACACAGAACAAATAACGGCAGTGACAGAAATACTGCTGAATGTGCAGCGGCCTCTCAGTAACATGAACAAGAGTCTGAAAAAGCTTATTTCACTAGTCAAGGAATGCATAGGGTGACTGAACACATCAAAGCTGATCAACAACTCGAGGGAGTGAAACTGCATACGACTCCATGGAGCCAGACCAATGCTCACAGATTCAAGATACCATCAAGGTGAGGGAACTGAAAGGTCTAAGTATCTAGGATGCTGTAATAAAGAAGCTACCTCTTCCTATTTGAAACCTGATGGAGAAATCCAAGTTACTGCAGGATTTGTTTCAAAAGAGCAGCAGACTTCCAGGATTGACATTCATGGGATTAAAGTTTCCATCACATGGAGAAACTACCTGACCTAACAGCAGAGAATTCCTCTGCAAAGGAAATTCAGAACATTAAGTGTTCTTTACATAAAAAATGGGACTAACATCAAGGTCAACAAGAAACAATGTCCTCTACAAATTGTCACAGAAATAAAAATCCTCCAGCAATAAGTGATTCACAGGTCTGGATCAAGGTCAAAAGTTCTCAAGGGGAAGACCTGAAAGTTCTTCTGAATAAGGAGAGAGTTCTTTGTGGGCAAAGTAGAAAATATCCAGAGTGCCTGCATTTGTAAAGTCTTAAACTTGGAAACATGGGATAATGGTAAAGGTAACATAGTCACATGTATAATGGATTAACTATGGGGGATACAACTTGGGAGGTGATATTTTATGAAGTAATGGCTCTGAAGGTGTTAATGTCCATATTGTTTTGAGCTTCATTTACTCTGTTATTGTCACATATAGTCTGTGGATGGAGCCATTGAGTTCTACACTAATCTTAATATGGAACAGATGTATTCTGTATAGCTCCCAAGAGTCCTAGTAATTAGGCTTGACTAGTAATGTAGTTGTATTTATTGCAATAAAGCAATAAACCATTCTGTTAACTAAGAACAGTGCCTTTTCTATAAATACATCATGCTGATGTAGGCAGGCCCACACAAAGTCTAGACAAAGGAGGACTGGTGGCAGCAAATATCCTCAACCAATCCTTATCCTGGAGAGTTGGCAGATACATGAGGTGCCAGTAATAGCAATCAGGATAATACCAGATGACACTTTGCTGCATCCTTTCAAAAGCCTCAATATTACCCACTATTTGATTAGATTGGATTCCCTACAGTCTGGAAACAGGTCCTTCAGCTCAACAAGTCCACACTGACCCTCCAAAGAGTAACCCACCCAGACCCATTTCCCTCTGACAAATGCATCTAACAGTACAGGCAATTTAGCATGGCCAATCCACCTGACCTGCACATCTTTGGACTGTGGGAGGAAACTGGAGCACCCGGAAGAAACCCACGCAGACACAGGGTGAATGTGCAAACTCCTCACCGACAGTGGCCCGAAGCTGCAATCATACCTGGGACCCTGGTGCTGTGAGGCAGCAGTGCTAACCACTGAGATTTGAGGAGACCAAAACTGAGTACATTCGTGCACATGAGTCCCAATCACAGTTTTATACAAGGACAAAACAGTATACTTGTCTTATAATCAGTTATCCTGTAAAAGTATCTCAACACTGTTTCCCCTGGCAATCATTCATAGCACTGATCACGTACTTTTCAAGAGTTATGCTCTGGAATACCTTGATCTGTTCCTTCTTTGCTGCATTAAATGTTTTTCTCTGATGGGTGTATGAGTATTGAGAATGCAACCTGCTCACAAACAGCAGTATTGCACTTAGCCAAATTAAACATCGTTGTCCAGTCACAATTTCAAAACCTCAGCACATTAGGATCTGTCTGAAGCAGCCATGGTCTTCCGGCCTGACACGTGCACAGATCTCAGTATCGTCTGCAAATTTGCAGATTATGCCCTCAACGCCAACCTCCAGATCAATACAAAAATTAGTAAAGAGCAACAGTGTCAACATTGGTTGCTGCAGAACACCCCGAGACCAAACTTTAGCAGATTCAAATACAAAATGACTTTCTATCTGTGGCCTGCCTGCAGGTCTCCAACTGGCTTGATACTAGTTATACTAGAGAGAGTAATCTTGAAAACCTGTAGTATTGCCTCTGTGCCTCAGAGGATTTTTAGAAGTCTAATTAGACAATGTTTACTGGGCTTACCTTATCTGCATTTTTGTATTTATTCAATAAAATCTGCCAACTTTGTATCTCCTTTAAAAAAAGTATGATAAGATTTGTATGGCATGGCCTTTTTTGAACCAATGTCGGCTGTCTGTCTCTAACCAAATAAGTATATATTCCCCTTTAATGATTCCCTCAAAGCATCATTTTCTACTATTGATATCAAGCAAATAGTAGAAAACAATGGTCCTGCATAGCTATCATTGTCACTACTTAATAAAGAGTGGGGCTACATTAGCCTCCTTCCAGATTGTAGAATCATTCCCAGTCATTCACATCTTTCTAAACCATCTCCTCAGGCCTGAGAATGAACTTATTCACCGATTTTGGTCTCTAGCTGAGGTGTAATCCCTGATATATCAATTTTACAATTTTCTATCACCCCTCAAAATGAAGCTGATATTACCGGAATACAGTTCCATAGGTAGATCATGTGAGTAGTCATTTACAGGTAGTTCTTCTATAACCCAATATTTGTGTTCTTGTGCAACCCCGCATTATAGAAAGATCATACCTTAGAAACAACGCTTGAAGTGTTGGTGATGTAATCGCACTACAGCCAACACACGTTTTAAAAGTTCGCACTTTAGAAACAGTGTCCCCAATGTTTGAATAATCGAAAGCCAGATAACACAGTTTAGCCAAGCATTGGGACAGTGCGATCTTGTCCGGATAATCCGAAATTCGGACAATCGAATGCTGGACAAGCGAGGTTCCCCTGTACCGAGGCCTAAAGTTTGGCCTTTTCGACAGCCAGTATTGCCAAATAAGGTCAAAATGGCAGCAGTAACTGCATAGGTGTTCCCTTCTAGAAAAGTACTACCCACTACATTGGTGAAGGAAAAATGAAAGGCATTACTGCCTGAGGAAGTTATCTATCTGACTCAAAGAAGCAAATTAGTGAGAAGGATAACACAACAGTTTGCAGAATTTCTTCACTCTGTGGGTAGTAAATCTGTGATTTTTTTTAACCACAGAAAGCCGTTGAGGCTCAGTTGTTAAGTTTATTCAAGGATTAGATACTATCAGTTCTGTTATATTGCAATAGTTCAATTCTCGTGTGATCTCGTGTTGTCAGAAAATCGTGCAATTGCCGCACCCTTTAAATTAATGGGGCTAATACAGGTAAGAAAAGTTCACGTTCTACAAATAGTAGTCTAAATTCTTCAATCACATCAAAGCCAATTTGTGTTGAAGAAACACATGTTATAGCAGAACCGACTGTAGACAGATTTTTAATCCCTAAGTAGATCAAGGCTTATGGGGAAAAGGCAGAAACGTGGAGTTGAAGATGATCAGCTCAGCCGTGATCTCATTGACTAGTAGAGCATACTCAATGGGCTGAATGGCCTATATCTGCTCTTTCATGTTATGATCTTACAATTTGTACAAACGCGGGCAGGGTGGTGGGGGAAGGGGATTGAGTTGGACACAGCAGAATTGGGTAAAAGCAAGCTGAGATGGTACTGTGCCTTTAAGAGAGAGGTGTTCTGTGCTGTTTCTCTTGCAGAAGGGTGTTGTCACAAAGGTGCCAGAATGAGTCATTCAGACAGGCAGTTGGTACACAGCTTTTGCTTTCTCCCTGGGGTAGCACAGTGGCTCAGTTGTTAGCACTGCTGCTTCATAGCACCAGGGGCTTAGGTTTGATTCCAGCCTTGAATGACTCTGTGGATTTTGTACATTCTACATGTGTCTGCGTGGGTTTCCTCCCACAGTCCAAAGAAGTGCAGGTCAGATGAATTGGCCATGCTAAATTGCCCCATAGCGTTAGGTGCTTAGTTAGAGAGACATGGATCTGAGTGGGTTATCCTTCAGAGAGTCAGTGTGGATTTGTTGCGTGAAAGGGCTTGTTTTTAAACTGTAGGGAGTCTAGGCTAATCTAATCTTTACTTTTAAATGCGACAAAAGATTCATGAGTGGGCAGAGTCAGGGCTCACACAGAACTAGGAAGGATTTTTAGTTTTGCTTGCAGTTAGTGAGAAGGTTTCAGGTGGCTGCTGAGTTAAAAGCTTGAGTTCTGAGCTGGTGGAGTGAAGTCTTAGACAGCGAGGCTTCCTCTTAAAAATCAAATCAATTATTTCTTCCAGACTGGAGAGTGACAGCACGTGAGAATTCTCGCTCTTTTGTTGAATTGCTTTTTTGTCATAGGGTGTGTTTATGGAATGCTGCCTGTATTGGAACAGCTGATGATTAGTGATTAAATAAAACATCATCTTGTTAAAGTATTTCAACAGAGTTGAAGTTGTGCCAATTTTTTTCTCATATGTTAACTGTCTGTCCTAGTGGTGGACAATTGAATCACATCTGGAACACAGCATCCTACACGTGTCTTTAAATAAATATAAAAGTTAGAGTCTAGGCCATCTCCTTACAAAATCTGGAGAGAATTTGGAGGTTCTGGTTGCATCCAAATCTGACGATCCTGTGGTGTCATAGCAAAGGTTGCCACTTTTCCCCCAGTGCATTTACACCTAACCCCATGGAGGAGTAAATCAGCATAAGCTCCATTGCAAGTCTAACACTCTGTCCCCAGTCCCAATGAACGATTTCAAACTCAGTTGACATTGAAACCATTGTAGGTGCTTGTGTGGTGAAGGGATGGTGCCCCTACCTCTGGACCAAGAGGACCTTTTTCAAGTCCCACCTGCCCCAAAAATTATGTAATAACGTCTCCTAACAGATTGATTAGAAAATAACTCCAACCAAACTGGGGTACACTACTCTCTGTGATTGAAGAAAGGGTATTTGTTTACCTTGTATCCGTTTAAGAGTGTTGGTTTCGAGTTGCTAATTGCCGACTAAATGTAACAGCAGAAATGTGTGTTCACTGGAGTTATGTGTCATCTGCAGTGTACTAAAGGTGTTCTGTGTTCATTGGAAAACAAACCACAATTTGTGATGAACCTGGAAATGGGAAAGCCAATTAATGTTTGCAAGGAGAAATGTTTAATTGTTTATGAATAAAAAGCCTATTGTCATGTTTGAAGTATATTATCATTGAGCATTGTTAAAGTCATCTGCACCTTCAATATCTGTTATGTTACCGACCATTGTAATTGCTGAATCTTGACTGAAAATCTAATGCAAAGGGGGAATATTGGATAAAATGCAGTTGCTAGGCTGGTGAGATGACAAATCTTTAAATGATGAAGGAGATAGCATCAGTGGAAGTACCAAAAGGAAGACTATCTCTGCTGTAATTTACCCAAAACCCAAACTAACAGTTTATTGCTACTCCTTTGGCATCAGTTTCACAAAGATAATTAACCCATTGAGGACTGTACAAAGGATATTTATGATTGCACATTGTGCTGTGCTAGTTTCTCCTAATCATAATCCTAATTCTAACTGCTCTTTGTGTCATGAATTATAAATTAACACTTAATTATTCCAGAGTTGAAATGCTTTAATATGTTTCGATGCCTCACACATTAAAGCAAGTGGAAATGCAAGACCCATCTGTGCAATTGCCAGTGCACAGTTAGCTGGGGCAGGGATTATTGTTAACGTTGAAGCATGTCACCTCAAGAAACAAAGCTCATTAAAAATGTACATCGCTCACATCCCGACCCTGGGGTGGTGTGTGAGTCTAGGGCGGATCCCATGGCAGAAAGTGGATCCAGCATCAATCTCGTGGCAGAGAATGGGTCCAGCACAGATCCCATGGCAGAGAGTGAATCCAGCACAGATTCCATGGCAGGGAGTGGGTCCAACACAAAACCCATAACAGGAAATGGATCCAGCACAGATCCCATGGCAGGGAGTGGGTCAGCATGGATCCCATTGCAGGGAGTGGATAGTATGGATCCCATGGCTGGGAGTGGGTCCAACACAAAACCCATGGCAGGCAGTGGGTCCAGCATGGACCTTGTAGCCATGGGGAATCCCAGTGTGGACCCCGTGGTGAGGAGTGATCCCCTATGTACCTTTCCTGGCATTGAATTTGGCAGCTGTTACATCAACACGGGTGACATTGGTGAGGCAGGCCCAGCAGCAAAACAGGGCACCTGAGGATCAGTGATTTTGTCGTTGGTTGGGTCCAGCACTGGCGGCAACAAAGCAGCGGCAAAACAGCATCACAGTGACAGCGGCAAGATGGACCCAATGGGGAGAGATGTGACTCTGACATTGGCAGGTCTGGCGTGGGTGGCAGTGTGACATTGGTGGAGGAGAATCAGCTCAGAGGTAAAAGATGGCACCTGAAGAATGGCGACTTCAGCATTGGTTGGGTCCTGTGTAGATGGCGGTGAGATGGTGGAGGAGGGATGGTGGAGCAGGTGTTGTTGATGATGAACTGGCTCAGAGCTGATGGACTCTCTTTAAGCTAAACCTTTCCTTTTTTTCTTATTCTTGAAACTATTCAAAATGGCGCCGGAGCGTGGTGACATTGGAAAGGTTTTTCACTGTATTTTATTGTTTTTCCCACTGTAAAAATACACATGAAAATAGAATCAAAATTAAATCACTTGAAACAAAAATCAAATATATCAGCATGGATAAATAGTTGCTAAGCAGCGAAGCATCTGTACGTTAAAATATTAATTGGACCTCAAGAGTCATTCTCTAAAATTATGAATGAGACAGTGAGTACTGATGTTCAAGATTGAACTGAAGGCAAAAATACTGCAGATTTTGGAAATTTGAAACAAACACAAAGGGTGGTGGAGAAACTCAGCAGATCTGGTGGCATATGCAAATTTAAATTTACTTCTGTTGAGGTTCTCCAGCATTCTCAATGTCTAAGATTCTATTTCTTTGAGGATTAAAAGCTAAGGGTTTGCGGACAAATAGCTAGACAAAAAACTAGGACAAATAAAGAATGCCCTTGTAGTGGTGAACAGAGAGAGAAATTCACAGAAGCCCAAGTAGCGGACATTTATTCTGAAGTTCACGTTGTTAGGAAATTTGCAGCAGTTCAAGGCATGGCTGTCACACTCCCTGGCAGGATGACCTTGGTTAGTGTAGCTGCTGTCATGCATTACGTTGGGAGATTTTATTTTTAAAGTATTTCTTCATATACTCCTTTGGGAAATAACGGGGAGGCGGTGAAAAGATGCCCACATGTTGAAAAGTATCTGAGACATTCCCTCTGTGGCCAGCAAGTCCTGATATCATAGTTCAACCCAGAATTTCTGTCACTGATGTAGGGGCAGTATATTAGCCACCTAATATAGGGATATTATTCTTTTCATTCATTCATGGGATGAGGGTGTCACTAGCTTGGCAGCATTTATTGTCCATCCCTAATTGTAGTTAAGAGTCAGCCATGTTGTCATGGGTCAGGAGTCACGTGTAGGCCAGACCAGGTAAGGATGGCATTTCCCTTCCCTCAAGGGGATTGGTAAACCAGATGTGTTTTTCTGATAATCGACAACTGATTCATGGTCATCATTAGACTCCTAATTCCAGATTTATGCTGAATTCAAATTCCAGCATCCGCCATGGTAGGATTTGAAACTGCGTCCCCAGTACATTTTTTTGGGTCTCTGGATTAATAGACCAGTGATAATACCACTGGACCATTGCCTTCCCATTGTAAGAAAAAACTCCTGTGATTGGATATTACAAGCCAAGAGCATAAACCTCACTATGATACATTGTGATGAGTCTCAGTTGCTGTGCCCAGAGCTGATTGGAGATTAAGACAACCTCACTGATTGAAGGTTTGAGTTAATTTCTTGTGTTTTTGTGCTAATCCTCAAATAACCTTGTGTTGCCCAGAAATCAAATGCAGTTAACTTTTCTACCTTCGAAAAAGATTTAAGTATAGACTTGTGGTTTAAACAGAGACTGGAGATGCTCCATTGAACACAGTAACACATGCTAATAAACAGTAACTCATACCAACAGTAAGGCAGAGACTTCAAGCAGCAGAGAACATTCTGCAGTAACACAGGTGAACACACCAGCACAGTAATAATCGCCAACACATAATAACATATGCTGATATCCAGAATCCTACATGACACAGACTAATACATAGTGAAGTACACTGACATGCAGTAATACCCAATGATGTTCACCAGCATGACATAATACATCATAAGGTCTTGAAGGGAGTGGCAGCAAAGATAGATCCATTGGTTATAATATTCCAAATTTGCTGAATATGCTAAAAGTTCCCGTGATTGGAAAAATGCAGATATAGCACCCTTATTGAAAAATGGAGGCAGAAAGTAGGAAACAGCAGACCCAGTTGTTCTAACATAGTTCATTGGGAAATTGTTCGAATCCATTACTTACGAAGGAAGAACAGGACATTTGGAAAGTCAAAATAAAATCCATCAGAGTCAGCATGGTTTTATGAAGGGTAAATCATGTTTGATTAATTTGCTAGAGTTCTTTGGAGATGTAACAAGCAAAGAGGATCATGGAAATCCTATAGATGCAGTATATGTGGATGTCCACAAGGTGTTTGAAAAGTGGAGTTTGCACCTTCTCCCTGTGTCTGCGTGGGTTTCTTCCAGGTGCTCCAGTTTCCTCCCACAGTCCAAAGATGTACAGGTCAGGTGAATTGGCCATGCTAAATTATCCATAGTGTTAGGTGCATCAGCCAGAGGGAAAGAGGTCTGGGTGGGTTATTCTTCAGAGGGTTGGTGTGGACTGGTTGGGCCGAAGGGCCTGTTTCCACACCGTAGGAAATCTAATCTAAGGTGCCACACAAAAGGTTAAGACACAGGGTACGTTCACAAGGGGCAGGGGTGTTTTATTACCTTGGGTAGACAATTGGCTAACCAACAGAAAGCAGAGAGTTGGAATAAATGGGTTGTCTTCTGGTTAACAAGATGTAACTAATAGAGTGCCACAGAGTTTAGAGCTCAAGCCCCATCTATTTACAATCTTTATTATTGGCTTCGTTTCTCAGATAGAGAATACTATAGCCAAATTTGCCAATGACTCTAAAGTAGGTGGGAAAGTAAGTTGCAATGAAGAAGTAAGAAATTTACAATTGGAGGTGGATAGATTAGGTGGATGGGTCAAATTTTGGCAGATGATATTTAACATGGATGGGTGTGAGGTTATCCATTTTTGATCAGAGGAATAAATAGGAAACTTATTACTGTATATAAATGTAGTGATATATCAGAGTGCTTCAGTGCAGAGCGATCTGGGTATCCTTGAGCATAAATGTCAGAAAACTAGTATTCAGGTACAGCAGATAATAATAAGGCATCTATTGCTAAAGGAATAGAGTATAAAAGTAGGGAAGTGTAACTGCAACTACAAAAGGCATTGGTGAGACTACACCTGGAGTACTGCATTTTGATCTCTTTCTTGCAGAGGGATGTTATAGCATTAGAAGTAGCTCAGATGCCAGAGTTGAGAGGCTGGTCTTATGAAGAGAGATTGACCAGCTCAGACTTATTCTTTCTGGAGTCCGGAGAATGAGAGGAGATCTAACTAGGGTTTCAATGATGTTAAAAGGGATTGACAAAGTAAGCATAAAGGAGATATCCCCCCACATGTGGCAACTTAGAATGAGAGATCATAGTTTTAGGATAAGGGACAGCAGATTTAAAACAGAGATGAGGACAAATTACTTCTGTCAAACAGTCGTGAATCCCAGATAGCCGTGATTCTGGGACGTTGAGGAAATTTAAGAAGGATATGGACAGATTTTTAATGAGGAAAGGGTTGAAGAGTTATGGAGAACAGGCAGGAAAGTGGAATTGAGTCCAAGATGAGATCAGCCATGAACGGATTAAATGGTGGAGCAGGCTCAAGGGGCTGAATTGCCTAATTCTGCTCCTAGTCCTTATATCGTTATGTTCTAATAGCACACCAACAGATAACAACAGACACCAGTGTATGATGATATTGATACACAGTGACTTACAGAATCACAGACCAACATTCAACAATGCAGTGTGCACCACTGCACACTAACATAAGTAAGATAAACTTTTAGAAATACACACTTATTTTAAAAAAAACTTAACCTATATTTTAATCAACCTTTTCAGAGATGTTATTACACACCTCTGGAGCAGATGGGACTTGAATCCAGCCTCCCGCTCCGGGGTAGTATCACTACCACACTAAAGACCACTGCTCAATAATAAACACCTGTAGAAACCAAGTCAATAATGCACATAACTATATATATATCAGCTTGAATACTTTGGTATCTCTGACAGTTTAAATATTCCCTGCTCCTTTATAGTATCTGACAGTATCATTCTTTCATCTCTGATTACAAGTCCCCTGTTACTCAAATATTTTAACTATTCATTGTCCCTGTAGTATCCCTGACACTCTGAGTACTCTTAACAGTTTAATATCTGACAGTGTGAATACTCATGACAATTTAAAATATCTGACACAGTGCATACTTGTAACGGATTAAAATCTGACACCATGTGCACTCGAAGTGGCACAATATCAGTGGCAAGGAGACTGGTGCAAACCTATCCATGAATAATGCTATTTTTATTTTTTTTTCTGACCCTTTTCACCAAAATTGAAAGATTTGTGCCTTAAAATAAGAGATCAGATTTTCTTCAGAGGGAACATCCTGGCTTAGTGACAGCGGAGGGAAAGGACAGATTGTTTTGAGTGTAATAGCTGTCAGACTGTTTAAAACAGAGCCCAAGAAGATACCTTGACGGTGTCAATGAACTACCCAGTCCGAGTTGAGGAGGACTGGATAGGATATAAAGTCAGACGTAGGAGCTGAGCAGAAGGATTTTGTTTTTTCAGTCTTGAAGAGAAAACAAAAGATAAGTGAAAGAAATCTTCAATATTAAATCCACAAACTCAATTCCGCTTTCCTGCCTGAGCTCTGGGGAATTGCAATGAATTAACTCTAATCAATGCTTCTCATATCTTGTGTTAGAAATCCCTCTTCAATCGATACTGATCAATGAGAGAACCACCTGTTTATAAGCTACACTGAACAGACTCCTCTCAGGCAGGAGTATGCTTGTTAAAAGTCAATTATCTCCTCACTTTACCACTCTGCAGATCTCGCGGCGAGCATTTACTGCACAGAACTGTTTACAAAGACAATTTTCTTGTTGCCAGGTGGCAGTGACTATGATATTGCGTCCCAAAAGCCCACAAGCAGTGACGCTTCTCCCTGGGATTATATCGTCCTGTTATGTTGCTTCAGTGTGCACTGATGGGAGGCTGAACAAGAAGATCCTGTCCCTGTAACTGGAATGACACTCCAATCCAATGAGGAGTACATATTGACAACAAGTCAAAAAGAAATATTTGAGACTGGATCCCTAACATCTCTCATTACAGACCATTGACATTGATCTTAAGTGGTCAATTTATCTTTATTTGTGGACAAGTGCTAACAAGAGGGAACTTTGTGCCTGAGTGTTAGATGTGATCAATATGCCCTCAAGTATTGGAATAAGATGGGCAGGCCTTGTCATTTCATTTCAAATTCATCAAACATTGGGCCCCAGCATCAGTACATCCCATTGCAGGCCAGGTAAAGAGATTTTGCATTTTTATGTCAGCTTTCACAAACACAGACTTCCCAGGGTGCCTTATAGCCAATGATGCACTCTCAAAAGTACAGTCACTTCTGTCAGATAGGGGAATGGAGCAGGAAGGTTACACAAAGAACAATGAGCTGAACCTTCCCAGATTGTGGCAAAGCATCACCTTCATTGAATTTCACAGTGTTTCTCTCCATGAGACCAATCATCTCAACCTTGTCTCATTAATTACCCACTTGTGGCATCCCTCAGGTCTGATGCCAGCTGGACTCTACCACTCACTTTGGACAGAAGAACTTGCCACTGGCTGGACATTGTGGGATAGACTGGCATCCTGGGCACCAGTGCCATCTTCAAAATGCCACCATGTACCCAGACAAGCGCTGGTATTCTGAAGCTGTTCTGCACAGTAGTACTTACTCCTAAAATCTGTGGATAATGAGGGGAATTGGCATCACGATTTGACAACAGTGACCTTGGCTTCCTGATAGAAAAGGGGTCATGCAAGGAAGAGAGTCCTCTCCCCTCAGGACTGCCAGAGGAGATCACAACACCAGACTGGACTGAGATTAATAGCCAGATCAGACAATACACCCAGTGTATCGGAAAAAGGCCAATGACCTTCTGTGCCCTACCAGGGTAAGTGATTGAGTAATTTTGCCTCAACTGCCTCACACTCACTGAGGCTCATGCTACATCCCTCTCAGTTCTGCGTGCAGTTTCTAGCCTCCCTCGCTCTTACATATCCCAAACTGTTCTTCCTTCCCGCTGCCATGTTACTAACACCGCATACCCTCTGCACTGCTCCATTCACTCACTTGGGAACACCTCACTACTTTCCTCCACTCTAACCAGGACTAACAGATGGGCCAGTCACTTTCTCCTCCCACAATCCTTTGCTTCCTCACATTCTGGGTGAAAATAAATAGGGCCAAAAGAGCCAGGGGCGGCCAACATCCATTCCCTCGCCTACCATGAGACAAGGACCCTTGCCCTGGTTGGAGAGGCCTGACACTGGGACTGCCATGGAGATGCCAAAACGTCCTCATGATTAGGTTATCTACAGTATGGAAACTGGCCATTTGGCCCAACAAATCCACACTGACCCTCAGAAGAGCAACCCACCCAGACCTATTCCCCTACTCTATATTTATACCTGATTAATGCGCCTAACACTATGGGCAATTTAGTATGATCAGCTCACCCAATCTGCACATCTTTAAATTGTGGGATGAAACCAGAGCACCCAGAGGAAACCCACACAGACACGGGAGAATGTGCAAACTCCACACAATCACCCAAGGCTGGAATCGAACCCAGGTCCCTGGTGCTGTGAGACAGCAGTGCTGACCACTGAGCCACCTTTTTTCTGCTTAAAATTTCTGAGATTAAAACTATGTTTAAATTAGATTTCCTACAGTATGTAAACAGGCCATTTGGTCCAAAATTCATCCCACCAAATAAATAAGAAGTCACATTCCTTGAAGTGTAAGCCTCACATTAATCCCACTCACAATATAGTTTTCACCTGCCACAACTTATAACCTTGGTTACATTACCTGAATCTGAGATAGATTTTTTTTAAGCAAAGGCCTTAAGAGATATAGTCAAGATTGTCTTGCTTGGAAAGAACAGCAGATCAGGCAGCATCCAAAGAGCAGAAGAATTGACATTTTGGGCATAAGCCCTTCATCAGGAATGAGGCTTGCGGGTCAGGTGCTAAGAGATAAATGGGAGGGGAGTGGGGTTGGTCTGTACCTCCTCTGGACCTCTCCATTGCTCCCCCATCTAACCTATCACCTTCTCCCTCACCTTCATCCACCTATCGCTTTCTCAGCTGTCTTCCCCCCATCCCCACCCCCCTCCCATTTATCTCTCAGTCCCGACACACAAGCCTCATTCCTTCTCCTTAGATGCTGCCTGAACTGCTGTGCTTTCCCAGCACCACATTCTCGATTCTGATCTCCAGCATCTGCAGTCCTCACTTTCTCCTCCTTAAGAATATAGGCCAAAGGCAGATTGCTGGAGATTGGCCACAAATCAGCATGATCCCATTGAATGGTGGAACAGACTCAAGGGGCTGAATGGCCTACTCCTGTTCCTATGTCCTTGCCTTTTCTCTGTTTATATCTTGCTGGTACCAGCAACATGTCCATTGTGTCTTCAGGCAAATGGGTGTCAGTACCACCTGAAGAGGATCCTCAGAGGAAATAACAACAAGGCCGCCTCTTGCCCACTCCACTAGCTCAGATGTTGACACTTCCAAGGGGGTGGTTACCTTAACTGGATTAGAATCACGGGCATCTGCTGGCAAGCAATTCACTGCCATGTCTCTGTGGCTGGTCAAGAGAGAAATGCCCCATGCCGCTGACATTCAGACAATTGTCAGAGACCAGGGACCTGCTCAGCCCCAGGCAGGAGAAGACCCCAAGGTATTGACACTTTGTGACTTTATATAACTGCACAAGCAGACCCAGGAGAAGCAGTTGGCAGGTTTGCGAGGATTCAAACATCACCAGCAGCACAATGGCTACAAGAATGCAGCAATACCATGGGGATCCCACTGCCAGCCATCTGGCTGCGCCCATGGGTAGGTTGCTGGATGCCACAGAGAGTCAGGTCCAGGAGTCTCAGGGTTTGCTGGGTATGCGAGACTGCACTCCATCAGCCCAGCCCTTGGTCCCTTTATAAAGGGCAACATGGCAAGAGGACACTTTGACCTCTATCCACCTTCACAAAGAGACAGGGCAGCTCCAATACACACACAGCCGGAGGAGGAACAATATACATGCCCCTCAGGGATCTCCTTTCAGAACAGGCCTCCAGTTACTCCCTGTCTGCCAAACTCAGGCGTATGGGAATTCCACTCGGGGAGCTGCAGCTGCCTCTGAGATGCATACACCCCAAGAGGGACAGTCAACCAAATTTCCAAGTGCAACAAGCCCACCAGAGGAAATGCTCACTTTACCCAAGTTACACCAACCCCACACTGTACTGAGACATAGTGAGAGGGAAAGAAGGAAAGAAAGGAGGATACATTGGTGGCACGGGAGAGATCTGTTTGGAAATCAATTATCTCTTCTGTAATCATATAGTCACCTTTCACTGTCATCTGTTTGTGTGAGTCTATGTGTAGCCAGAAGATACTAAACCCACCTATCCTGATCCTTAGACAATGTTCACGAACCAGGGAGTGGGGTGAGCAACATCCTCTGCACCAGACTCCACTCTCTGGGAGTACAGGCATTGCTGCTGCATCACAGGCTTTCGGGAGGTTCAGCCTTAAGCCTGTATGAAATAGTGAGGAGTGCATGGTGCAGGGTGTTGGCTAATGGCGATAGGGTTTAGGGTATGCTGAGTCTGCAGCTGTGTTTTAGGTGTGTGAAATGGTGTTGCCCTTTGAAGGGTCTCACATCTCTCCAACATGCAGCACCATCCCTCACAGGATAAAGCATTCTCTCCACACTCTCTGGGTGCATTCATGGCCATGGTGATTTCCACTGCACACTTGTGAGTTACAGTGACAGCAACTGCTTGAGTTCCAGGCTCTGCATTACTGTGGAGGAGAGCCCACAACTATAAACATGAGAGTCCACCCTGTCAATACTTCACCCTTTCCCTGCAGATGAATGTTCTTCTGCCTATCCTCCCTCCATCTTCAACCCCAGGCATATGAGGTGCATATGCCTGGTAGCAGTACTACACTCCCATGGAGGCCAGGATGCTGCTCACTACCAACAAATTCCCACCCAACCCCAACTCATACACAATCGTTCCCCTCCCACGTGTCATCTTTCTCTTCCATCCTCTACCATTTATTCACCCAGAGAGAGTGATGTCTATGGAATTCTCTGCCACAGAAAGTGTTTGAGGCCACAGTATTTAATGCGTTCAGGAACGAGTTAGATAGAAGTCTCAAGGTTAAAGGAACAAAGGATCATATTGAATGATGGAGCAGACTCAAGGGGCTAATTGGCTTACTTCTGCTTCTGTTTTCTATTGTTCATTCTCCCCTGTTTATAGATTGAGTTGCCCCTTTAACTGTTGTAATCCCCTCTGCATCTCAACATGTTGCCTCCGATACCCACGATTAAGTTCCCCAGCCTCCTTTCCAGACACCTGTCCTCTGATATCCCACCCCTTTTGACTTTCAGTAGATGGACACCTCCACCTGACTGACCAAGGCCAACTCCCTTGAGTGGCTGAGCTGGCCAGCCCCAAATGGCAAGTGTCCAGTTCAGTGACTGAGATCTGCACAGGTCCTCAAAAGTGTTCCTGCAACTCTCTGACTGGTTCAACTGGACCCAGTGCTGACTGTGACCCACTCCCCAGATTGTGAGTGCCCCGACTGGATGCCTGACCGTGACCAAGTCAGCCACTGGCACGTGGTTTCAAATATGAGATTGATGTTGTGATGGACTATACTATTGAGTATGGCCCCGCTGCCTACTTTTGTGTATTCTCTAACAAGCAAACCAGTAGAGGAGACCTCAGAGATTTTAAGCAAAGGTTGATTGGGCACAGAGAAGAAAGACAAGTCAAGGCAGTTAACAGCCAGGTAGGCACGTGAATGAGAGCCCTGAGATTCACACGGGTCCACTCCTTGAGTTCGATGCTTATCTTAAGTGAAAGTGTCCTTGCAGCAACATTTCAACGGTGGTACACTCCACAGTGGATGGGAGATGTGCCATGTAGGGTGCATAGAGATTGGCATGTATCAGATGCCACTACCCATGCATATGAAGTGCGTGCAGTCTCTACCCAGGTGTATACCCCAAGATGTTGTGCCAGGTGTCGATGATGGAGGGGCAAACAGCAAGATGGAGTTGACAGGTACCCGCTCTGATTTTCATTTTGGGCAGTCTCAGAATTTACTTTGTATCTGCTCCGTAGTACAAGCAGAAGCTGCAAACAAATGAGGTCAGTTTCAGTGTTAATGAGGGTGAAAACAATAATTCCTGGTAATTGGCATCTCGCTACTCCCTAGCAGGAATTCCACCTTGACGTCTGGAACTCTGTTTGAAAATGCAACTAATTGCTCCTGAAGGCAAGATAGGCCTCATTCAACTTCTCATGTGATTCTCACTATATCCCGTGTCAGTAAAGGCCCCACAAGACTATGCAATGAGATAAAGGACCAGATCATTTGCTGTGAGTCAAACTGATTGAAGGACAGAACAACAAGATATTTCCTCTGCTTCAAGGACAGCCAGGGGGATCCTCCACCTGAGAGGACAGACAGTACTGATGAAAGGTCATCACCAGAAATATTAACTCTGTTTCTTTCTCCACAGGTGCTGCCTGATCTGCTGAGTATTTCCAGCACCTTGTGCTTGGATTTAGGAGAGATGGGACTTTAACACTGATGCCTTATTTGAGAGACAGGACTTCTGACAGTGCAGCACTCTCTCAATGCTGCATTGACGTGTCAACCTAGATTATGGTTTCAAGCCACGGAATGGGTTTTAAACCATGAATCTTCTGGCTCAAGGCCAAGAGTGGACTCACAGAGATCCAAAGATCCATTTACCACGAATCAATAAGCATTTGCAGATCATAGAATCATAGAGTCATACTGCACAGAAGCAGACCCTTCAATCCATGCTGAAATTAATCCCAAATTAAACTAGTCCCACCTGCCTGGTCTTGGCCTATATCCCTCCAAATCTTTCCTGTTCACATACTTACCTAAATGTCTTTTAAATGTTATGATTTACCCACACCCGCCACTTCTTCAGGAAGTTCATGCCATACACAAACCACCCTCTTTGTAAATAATTTGCACCTCATGTCTTTTTCAAGCTCTCTCTATGTTCAACATGGCCAGTTAGACTGCAAAAGTGTTTTTTCCAGGTCCTAGTAATAAGCCCCAGATTTAAAACATGATTATGCACTGCACCATACAACGATACATTATAGAAAATCATCAAATTGCACATGCTTAACTACTATATATATCTTCAACTGGAACTATTTATACACGTCTTAGATCCTCGGCCTTATCCTGTATTTGTTTATATTGTTTCTCTTCAAATATTATTTTATTTCCCAGGCTTATTAGAGATATAAGATGCAATTTTCTTTCCCTCTATTTCCCAATGCTGGACAGCCACAGAAGAATAAGAATGTAAATTCCAAGGCACTGGCTCATCAAAACCTTGCTCTTTGCTGGGGCTTCATTCTTTTTGGGAGCTGTCCTGGATTTAACCGGACTATCAACTTGAGCAGGATAAACTTTTGGAAATGTAACTGTGCATCTGGTTGCGTTTGTGATTGGAACAAGCCAATCTGTTTCTTGTACAGCCTTTATAGTAAGTGCACGGAGAGATCCTTCAATTCATCAGGCCTTGAAGGGGAATGGTAATGTCAACCCAATTCCACCAACGATGGCCCCCTTCTATTCATGACAGCTGACTTAGCTCAGAAGTGTCACAACACCGTTTGTAGAAGAACAGAATATACCTGCTATTAAAAATCAGCTTGGCATAGTACAAATTAAATTCCATTTATTTCTGCAGGAGATTATCCAAAGCATCCTGGTAAAGGACTTTAAATAAAAATCAAATCACAGCCTGACTGTGCAATAATTATTTATTGACTTTAATCCTATCTATTTTGGGATTATTTAGCTGGGGTTTTAATGAATTTGTTTTGTGAACTGTCCTTGGTTTAACTGGAAACCATAATTTTTTCATTTAAGCTGATTTAACAATGAAAACAGTTGCAAATGCCACCTGACTCACGCACTGGGGAGTCTTCGGCAGACATAATCATCCAATTGCTTTCACCTTTCCCGACAGAGCCTTCCTGAAAATATGAACAGTACAAATCCAGAAACAAACTTGTCTCTTTAGTAAGGGTGCTATACAAATTTGGTTACAATATTTAAGAAAAGACGTGAGTCAGAGAAGATTCACTCCACTGATCCCTGTGATGACAGGGTTATCTTCCAAGAACAGGTTGGACACTTGGGCCCATATTCATTGCTGTATAGACAAACACAAGGGGACTTTACTGAAATATGTAAGATCCTGAAGGGACTGACAGGGGAAATGCAGAAAGGATGTTCTGGCTTGTGAGAGAGAACTATAGGACACAGTTCAAAAGTAAGGAGTCTGCCATTTAAGACAAAGATAAGGAGAATATTTTTTCTCCTGGAGGGTTATGAATCTGTGGAGCTCCCCTGACAAAGCAGTGGAAGTAGATTCTTTGCATTTTTCTTATGGTAGAGGTGGATAGAATCTTGAGTAGAGAGGGATAAAAAGGTAGAGAGGGTAACCCTGGGAGTTGCTGGAGGACACAATCAGATCAGCCATGAGCTTATGAAGTGCTAGAGCAGGATTGTATCAATCGACAACTGATCACCTGGGATAGCGAATTCTATCTCTCATGGAAAGGATTGCTGATCTCACATCGAAATGACTCTCTTCCTGGCACCACGTCCCTTAATTCTAGACCCTCCTGCCAGTATGAATTTAGTTTCCTAATCTATCCTATCAAGTCCTCTCAGGCACATATATGTTTCAAGGAGGTGACTACTCACAGTTCGAAACTCCTTGGCTTACCAGTCCTTCTAATAAACCCTACGTTGTAGAACAAGCCTCAGTTATCCCCCTCAATAGTTTGGGAGTCAGGAATTATTTGACTTTGGTCATGTGCAAAGCAGCTGATATTGCATCACCAATTTAGTTTGCATCATTCCTGATTTTCCAATTCCATCAAAGACAACTGAAATGAACAGAGGTAGAGCTGTATAATAGGCCAATGTACGATGGTAATACCCAATTGCAAAATCGCACAGTTGGTATTGGCAGAACATTAAACCATGAAGGCAGCATAGTCACATCAATTATTATAGTTGCCCAACATCCACACACATTCAATTCCTTCCCTTTCATTGCTGAATAACCACTATCAGCAGAAAACCTAACTGCTTTGGCTATCCCTATACAGAAGATGTCAGTGGAAAGATTAAAAGTACAGAAAAAAATCTTGCAACTGTAACGTATTAGATTATTCCATTATAGTGTTAACACTGAGATCTATTGTATTCTTCACTGATTTTCTTATTTTATAAGACGTTTCATTTCGTTCACAAAGTTCTGTTGCTGAATCAACCTCGACACATTGCCACAAGGGTGCTGAAGAGAATGAATACTTCAAGCTTGCTGAAAGCGCGGCAGCTTCGATTCTTTTAAGCACACAATTTTCAGCTCTAACGGTCAGGTTAATCTGCATCAGAAACCAGTTCCACTTCAGTGAACAGAGCTGAAAACAATACTGTCTGAACCCAGCATGGATGGGATAAAAAGCTAAAACTAGCAATCACAGCTAAAAGCTGAGGAATTATTATTCTGACTGAACTTTGGTTTCATGGAGGATGTTATTCATGACGGCTGGAATATCTTTATACAGTACTTCCAGGTCAGGTTCGACATACGTTTAGGCTACTGCTTCCACTATTTTCCAACATTGACTAATCAAGAGGCGAGGATGGCATGATAAGATCAAGAGTAAAATTCTTTACTCTGTGTGTTTCATGCTAACCATGACTCAGTAGCACTCAACCCATGAGACACAAAGTTCTGAGTCCAGGTTCCTCTTCAAAACATCAAGGCTTGAAGCTCTAATGTAGTACTGAAAGAGCGTGGAATATTTAAGGTGCGGCCCTTTGAACGAGTTATCAAGTTAAAGTGGTGTCAGCATTCTCAGGTAGATATTAATCCTACAGCATAATTTCTAAGAAGAAGGGGGAAATTATCCCTGGCAGCCTGGTCAAAATATTATCATTCCAATACAAGAAGAAAGAAAAAGAATTAGTTGGTCATTCTCACTTTCCTGTTTTTGTCAGGTTGCTGTGTGCACATTGGCTGCCTCATTACCTACATTACAACAGTGGCTACGCACCAATGGTGCTTCTCTGGCTGTGAAGTTTTTTTTTGAGATATCTGATGGCTGTGAAATGTTTTGTAAAAATGCAAGTCTTTCTCTCATTTTCTTTAGTACCTCATAATTTGCACCAGTAATCAATGATTTTAGTGAAATGGTTTGTAATAGATTAATCAGATACAGTTGTAGAGTCAGAGAGGCGTACAGCGCAGAAACAGATGCTTCGGTCCAACCAGATATCCTAAGTTAATCTAGTCCTATTTGCCAGCATTTGGCCCACATCCCTGCAGATCCTTCCTAATCAGATGCCCATCCAGGTGCCTTTTAAATGCTGTAATTGTACAAGCCTCCACTACTTCCTCTAGCAGGTCATTCCATACATGCATCATCCTCTGTGTGAAAACATTGTCCCTCAGGTCCATTTAAATTTTTTCTCCTCTTGTCTTAAGCCTATGCCCTCTAGCTTTGTACTCCCCTCCCCAGGCAAAAACACCTTGGCTATTCAACCTATCCATGCCCCTCGTGATTTTATAAACGTCTATAAGGTGACACCTCAGCCTCCAATTCTTCAGTGAAAAATGCCCCGTCTATTCAGTCTCTCGCTATAGCTCAAACCTTCCAGTCCCAGCAACATCCTTGTGAATCTATTCTGAACGCTTTCAAGTTTCACAACATCCTTCCTACAGCAGGAAGAGCAGAATTGTATGCAGTATTCGAAAAGTGGCTGAACAAATGATCTGTATACCAGAACACAACATTCCAACTCCTAAACTCAACGCACTGACTAATAAAGACAAGTGTACCAAACACCTTCCTCACGATCCTATCTACTTGAGACTTTGTCTTCAAGGAACTATGTATGTGGGGTATGGAAAGAATATGGGAACAGGGTATCGAGCTGGATGTTCAGTCATGAGCATGTTGAATGGTGGAGCTGGCTGGAAAGGCTGAATGGCCTACTTCCCGCTCCTATTTCCTATGTTTCTATGCAAGTCATGTTATATTCCTTAATGTTGAGATCCATTTTCCAAAATATATTCATTTGGTCGTTGTTGTAAAATTCAGAGGAGTACCTTTTACAGAAGAGTACATTTTCCAATTCCCACTCCAACAAGGGCTGCAGACATGAAGGCCTCTCTGAGACCATCTTAAAACTCACATTATTTTTGGGCATTTAAAGTGAGCAGGCAGTGGATTCCATCTGATTGTTGCAATATTGTAACCTCGATCCCAGAGATGAAAGAACAGGGCCTAACCAACTCCCATCGGCAAGTATCTTTAGATTGGTGTTGATACCTTGCAATTTTTAGTAGATCCATTACTTTGGCCTTCAGTGGGTAAAGTTAAGTGGGAACATAATTGGTGAGTGTCGTGGCAGGCGGATAGTACGTCAAGAGTTCATGGATATCATGTGAGAAATTCCATGCCAGCTAACTGTAATGTAAACTTTATCTTAAGTTGAGTCTGGTATCTAACAGGAAACCATCATGTGTCTGAGGTGTGATGTAATTGCCTATTAAGCAATAAACTTATTTACAGTTCATTTAGACCAGAAGGGTCCTGACAAAAGGTCACTATACTTTGAAATGTTCACTCTGCTTCACTCTCTAGAGATGCTGCCAGAACTGCTGGGTTTCTCCAGCATTCTCTATTGGTGTTCCACATTTCCAACATCCACTGCTCTCACTCACTCACTCTCTCTATCTCTCTCTCACGCACACACGCACACACACTCTCTCACACTCGCACTCTCACACACATACACACATTTGCACTCTTACACACACTCATGCACACTCACACAATCTCACACTCTCTCTCTCACACACATACAAACACACAAATATGTCCACAAGCTCATGATGCATACATTTGCAAATATTCTGCACACACATACATAAGCATGCATGAGATGCTGAAACACAATTACATGTATGCACAAATGGTTTAGCACAATCACACAGACATATCTGCAGGCAATTACTCTTCCATCATAGATTACAAGGCAAAAGGGTTCAGTTAGCTTCGGAGGCTGGTTTGCAATGTAACATCAGTAACATGTTCAATTCGCCCACACGGGCTGAGGTTACTACGATGGTACCTCTCCTCCTCCATTTTTCTCTTTACCTGAGCCATAGTGTCCTTCAGTTTAAACAACTACCAGGTATTTCTCTCTAATAAGAGAGCATCCCTATGGTCTGATAAGGCTACAGACACTTTGCCCTTTTTTACAGAAGAAATCTGACATGGGGCAGGAGTGAGGTAAACAATGTTCGTACGTGTCCCTGTTCAGCAATTAAACATTTAGACAAAAGGTAATCAATCAGTTATTTCCTTGGCAGGTTCTTATTCAGCTGTCATTTTCTTTGGCTGGTGATGTCTCTGTATCAGTCCTACCACAGGAGACACAGTTTATAACAGAGAGAGGAGTGGGTTTCACTGTTGTTCTTGATCTACTTGGAGAGTTCGAATGGAAATGACAGACGAGAGTTTGATCTCACATTCGTGACTCTGTGTCTTCTGTTATTGTGCTTTTGAAAGTGCCTAGCCTCTCTCTGCAGTGAAGATGCATCAACCTTTTGGAACCCACGTTAAAATCCTCCTCAAAGACCTCAAGCACCAACCTGCCTTTTATGTTCGCTGGCATCAAAAGAAAAAGAAGGCTTCAGCGATTCATGTGAAGATACTGCAATCATTTGACTGGAGGCAACTTAAACCCACCACTCCAGTGTGTAGCTCTGTTCTTGCAAAAGCACTTTCAATTATTTTAGTTTCAAATAGCCTCTTGAGTTTTTCTGCTGAAAGACTAATGAACATCCACCTGATCCCAAAATGCCAATGTAAAGCCAAGCTAAAGGCAGATGAAGGTGCTTCTGTGTTCACCACAATGAGAAGTGTTGTTCTGTCATTATCCTGCTGCAGTCAAGTTTGAAAAATATGATTTACCTTAATAAGATTTGGTGGACTTCCCAGTACTGTACCTGGCCACAGTACCTAGCCATGCAGAGAAAGAAAAAAAACACCTCACATTGATATTGAACCCTTCATATTCTGAGAATGATCCAGAGTGCCCCAGGCAATAACTTGTAGTCTTGAAGAGGCAATCAATGTTGCTTTGTAGTAAATGCAGAGCAAGATCACAGAAAAGAGAGGAACTGCAGTCAAATTCAGAAATTTATGTTGGCTAATAACATGGTTTCTTGGGTCAAATACTAATGTGGGTAAGATATGGTTTGAGTGACCTTCCTTCTGAAGATACATTTGCCTGTTTGTAGAATATACCAGGTAACTGGATTACATTTATGCAGTTGCTGCTGACTTATTGATTAAGAGCCACAGCTTAAGGAAACTGAAAAGAGGAAATGAATTGGCTATCTTCAGGCTTCTGATGTTCTTTACTGCAGAGCATAAACAACTCCTTCCCCAAGAGGTTCAATGGTTTCTGTTAAAACATTCATACCCCCAAGCTGAAGCAGGGCTTATGCCCGAAACGTCGATTCTCCTGCTCCTTGGATACTGCCTGATCTGCTGCGCTTTTCCAGCAACACATTTTCCAGCTCATACCCCCAAGCTGTCAGCTGTCCACGATCCAATCCTGCTGGCAGGCCAAAGGCCCTGATTACCAATAACTTGTCACTAGTGCACAGATCAATCAGCTAATGGTTCACAAAATTCCATTCCATGGCTCCAACACGTCTGCAAACCAGGCTTCCACTCTTGTTTGGATAGGCAGCACTGTAAACAGTGCTTACAATGAGCAGGTTACTGATTTTTAAAAAGTGCAGCAAACCTTCAACAAATCTTGGGTTTAAAACAGTTATTTTCCCGTTTCAATTAAAAATATAGAAAAATAAAAAAGATACAATGCCTGAATGAACCTGTCTCCACCAACTCTCAACCAGTGCATTCCTGACTGACTGTTTGTCTTGAAAAAAAATGGTATTTCCTCACATCATTCTTTTAGAGAATAAGGAAATAATGGAAGAAGTAAACAGGCATTTGGCTCCTGTCTTCAATTCCTGATGAAGGGCCTTTTGCCCAAAATGTTGATTTTCCTGCTCCTCGGATGCTGCCTGACTTGCTGTGCTTTTCCAGCACCACTCTAATCTAAACTCCCGTCTTCAATACAGAGGCTACAAAAAGGATCACAGAACCACCTGGAAATCAGGAAATGGAAGGGAAAGGGGAACTTGGTGAAATTACAATCGCTCATCTACTGAGCAAACTAATGGAGCTATGGGCTGATAAACATTCAGGTCTGGTTTACTATTGTGATAGTGGATGCATTAGAGTTCATTTTTAACAAAATCTGGACAGAGTGTCCCAGATTGGCAAGTAGCAAATATAGCTTGTTTATTCTAGATACAGGGAAGACAGAAGATGAAAGCAATAGGCTAGTTAGCTTGACATTTATTGTGGGGAAGGTGTTTGTATCAATTATTAAGGAGGTTATAGCTGGGCACCTAGAAAAACTCAAAATAATTGGGAAGAGAAAGCTTAGTTTTGTGAAAGGGAAATCATAATTAACCAGTTATTCAGAGGGTCTTTGAGTAACAGACACAGTGGATAAAGGGAAACCTGTAAGTGTCCTGCTCATAAAAGGTAATTGTGTGAAGTAGGAGCTCATGGTGTTAGGGGTAACATATTTAACGGACTGGAAATTGTAAGGCTGCCAGGAAATTGAGTATGAATAATGGATCATTTTCTGATTGGCAGAATCTGACATGGAAGGTCCTGGCGGGTCCTGTGCCAGGGTCTCAGCTTTATTATAAATTTATATTAATGACTGTGATGAGGTGTGTTAACTAAGCTTACAGATGACACAAAGATAGGAAAGAAAGGGTGTTGTGAAGACAACATTAGGAGGGTTCTGACCAATTGTAGAAAGTTGAAGTGAGTGGAAAATATCTGGCAGATGGAGCATAATGTGGGAAAATGTGAAGTTGTTTCCTTGCCAGAAAGAGTTTATAAAAGCAGAATAGTGCTTTAGTGGAGAATGACAGTAGAATTCTGAAGTGCTGACAGATCTAGGTGTTCTTGTGTGAGAGCCTCAAAAAGCAAGGAACTGCGGCTGCAAAAATCTGAAACAAAAACAGAAAGTGCTAGATAAACTCAACGGGTCTGGCAGCCTCTGTGGAGAGAAAATAGAGTTAACATTTCAAGAACTTCTGAAGAAGAGTCACTGGATTCGAAATGTTATCTCTGCTTTCTCCCCACAGAGGCTTTGCCACAAGACCTGCAACTTCTGTTTCAAAATATTGGTATGCAGGTATAGCAAGTAATTAATAAGGCTAATGGAATATTATTAAAAGAAGAGATGAATGTATAAACAAGGAAGTTATGCCTCAGTTATATGTTGTTGAGATCTTGATATCTTGACAGTTTCAGTCTCCTCAGTGAAGGGAGGAGGTAAGTGCACAAGAGCCTTTACTGGATTGGTACCTGGAATGGGCAGATTGTCTTATGAAGAGAGGCTGGACAGACTGACGGCCTATTTTCACTGAAGTCTAGAATAATGAGAGGCAGCCTCTAGTTTTCTTTCCAGCTGGGTAGGCCTCTGAGGTTGTTGAGTGGCAGAAATGGAAGTCAATGTTATACTTGGCGTCCCAACACCAATCACCATGGATGGAACCTAAGAATGACTGCAAGTAGAACTCCAGATTACTAGTCATACAGATAGTACCACTACACAGCAATCTCCCCACTGTAAGTACTGGGATCACATGCCCAATGGCAGCACCATTCATCCTTTTTTATTCATTAATCAAAATGCAATGAACCAATCCAGAAGGAAAAAAAACTCAGTACAAATTCCGAATGGCTCTTACTGGTCCAACTTGTATATACTTCAAAATGGAGCTCTGATACGTACATTTCCAAGTATTAGTGTTTCTTCTTGCACTGGTTCTTCCCTCTGGGAAGTCAGGATTAGCAACCAGCGCATGTGCTTAATGCACTGGCCAACACTGCTGCAAAGCAGTGTATATATGGATGTTGAGTGAAGAAAAATGGCCCTGATGCCCCACGTGACTGAAATTAGACCATCCAGGGTCACACATGACGAATTAGCACAAAGATGAGGAGTCAGAGTGTGATGGATGCCTGCACAAACTATATCCCAGTGAAGGTCAGCCCCTTTGTTTTTTTAAGCAGAGCCGAGCAAATTGAGATCAGGAGGAACAGCTGGTATTCCGAACTGCTGGTTATCAGACAAATGCCTCATACATTCTCACAACTGGCCACTGTTTGGGAGTTTGATGGTAACATTAACCTATTTATTACAAAGAGGTTGATACTCCTGTTAAGTCAGCACAGACAGCATCGCTTTTTGAAAGCATTGAACATTTATTTTCAGCCTCGGGAGGATTCAGTGTTTCATTGGCAGTAAGGGGTGAATGTTTTACTTTGCAGGGAAGTTCAAGGTTAAAGCTTGTACCTTTGATACACAGCAATCAGACAGTCAGGAGCCAAATGCATCTGAACAGTTTCAACACTGCTTTGATTTAAGGCACTAGAGTGGGACTAACTGAACCAACATCTTCAGTGGGATAGTAGGGTAATGAATGTAATGACTAACAGTCCCTCCCAGGCAGTAGAGCAGAAGCAAGCTGTGTGCCAGGAGCTGTAAACTCTGATTACAATGGCAATGCAGACAGTTGTCATTAAAGAGACTAGATTGCATCAGCTTGATAAGAGCTGAGGGAGTTTATACAAGAGAATCAACCCAGACACGTATCACAAACACAGCAGAGAGGCCTTTTCTCCCCTTGTACTGATGGCCTTCAGACTAAAGCACCTTTCCACCAGGGGTTGAAAGATCCACATAAATAGATCACATAATGAGAGGTGTCTGTGTTTCTATTGAACTGTTTGTGGTGCTCTCAAATGGTACATTTCAGCAAAGCCCAACCAAGGTGCTTCAGAGGCATTCCTGCTCAGCTTGGCGGCCATGAGCAGCAATACGATTTTTGTTTACTTGTGGGATGTGGATGCTGGCTGGCCAGCATTTATTCCCTGACCCTAGTAACCCTTGAGGATGTGGCAGTGAGCTGCCTTCTTCAGCTGCTGCAGTCCCTGTGGTGTGGGCTGACCCACAATGCCCTAAGGCAGGGAATTCCAGGATTTTAACTTAGCAACGCTGAAAAATCAGTAATATATTTCCAAAGTTAAAAATCACACAACACCAGGTTATAGTCCAACACGTTTATTTGGAAGCACTAACTTTCGGAGCACTGGTCCCTCATCACGTGGCTGTGGAGTATAAAATCGTAGGACACAGAATTTATAGCAAAAGTTTACAGTGTGGTGTAACTGAAATTATATATTGAAAAAGACCTGGATTGTTTGTTAATTCTCTCATCTTTTAAAATGATCATGTTGGTTTCGGTTCTTTCATATATAAATTCCAGGAGGTGCCGGTGTTGGACTGGGGTGTACAGAGTTAAAAATCACACAACACCAGGTTATAGTCCAACAAGTTTATTTGGAAGCACTACCCTTCAGAATGCTGGTCCTTCATCAGATGGTTGTGGAGTGTAGGATTGTGGGACAGAGAATTTATAGTAAAAGTTTCCAGTGTGCTGTAACGGAAATTATATATTGCAAAAGACCTGGATGATTTGTTAAGTCTCTCATCTTTTAGAATGGGCATGTTGATTTTGGTTCTTTCACATATAAATTCCAGAACTTTCTTAAAGCTACATTCTCAAGTGAACTTTAACAATAGGTGCCATGTCGGCCCAGATAATGCATTGAAGCTATGAGGTGCCCGCCTGAGGCTGTTCTGCAAATATTTGCAGATTTACATTCTATTTTGTTCAAAAACTGCATTAATCCAAGAAAGATTCTGTAAATCCCTTTTTTAGATTAAAATCAGTCTGAACATTGGGGCACAGACAGCCTCACACAGGGCACCTCACACCTTCAATGCATTATCTGGGCTGACATGGCACCTATTGTTAAAGTTCACTTGAGAATGTAGCTTTAAGAAAGTTCTGGAATTTATATGTGAAAGAACCAAAATCAACATGCCCATTCTAAAAGATGAGAGACTTAACAAATCATCCAGGTCTTTTGCAATATATAATTTCCGTTACATCACACTGGAAACTTTTACTATAAATTCTGTGTCCCACAATCCTACACTCCACAACCATCTGATGAAGGACCAGCATTCTGAAGGGTAGTGCTTCCAAATAAACTTGTTGGACTATAACCTGGTGTTATGTGATTTTTAACTCTGTACACCCCAGTCCAACACCGGCACCTCCAAATCAATATATTTCCAAGTCAGGATGGTGAATGGCTTGATGGGGAACTTCCAGGGAGGGTGGTGTTCCCTTGTATCTGCTGCCCTTGTCCTTCTAGATGGAAGTGGTCATGGGTTTTGAAGGTGAAGTTGAAGCAACTTTGGTGAATTTCTGCAGTGCATCTTGTAGATGGTACACACTTCTGCTACTGAGCATCAGTGGGGGAGGGGGTGGATATGGTGCAATCAGTCAGGCTGCTTTGTCCTGGATGGTATTGAGCTTTTTGAGTGTTGGAGCTGCAATCATCCAGGCAAGTGACACACTCCTGTTGTGTGCCTTACAGATTGTGATTTGGAGATGCCGGTGTTGGACTGGGGTGTACAAAATTAAAAATCACACAACACCAGGTTATAGTCCAACAGGTTTAATTGGAAGCCCTAACTTTCAGAACCACCTGATGAAGGAGCAGCGCTCCAAAAGCTAGTGCTTCCGATTAAACCTGTGGGACTATAACCTGGTGTTGTATGATTTTTAACTTTATAGAGTGTGAACAGGCTTTGGAGAGTCAGGAGTTACTTGCTGTAGTATTTATATCTTTTGACCTGCTCTTATCACCATGATTTATATGGTGAGTTCAGTTGAGTTTCTAGTGAATGGTCACCTTCAGGCTGTTGACAGTGTAGGAACTCAGTGATGACAACACCATTGAGTGTCAAAGGATGGTGGTTAAATTGTTTTTTGTAAGAGATAGTTATTGCAAGGAATTTGTGTGATATGAATGTTACTTGCAACTGGATATTGTCCAAATCTTGTTACATTTGAACATGGACTGCTTCAATATCTGAGGAGTGACAAATGGTGCTGAACATTGTGCAATCATTGGTGAACATCCCCACTTCTGACTTTATGATGGAGAGAAGGTCATTGATGAAGCAGCTGAAAATGCTTGGGGCTAAGGCACTACCTTAAGGAACTCTACAGAGATGCCCTGGAGCTGAGATAACTAACTTCCAACAATCACAATCGTCTTCTGATGTGCCAGGTGTGACTCCAACCAGCCTTTGGTACTCTTTGATTCCAGTTTTACCTGGGCTCCTTGATGCCACACTTGATCAAATGCATTCTTGATGTCAAATTGCGACCACTCTTGCTTCACCTCCGTAATTCAGCTGTTTTGTCTTTTTTTGAATCAAGGCTGTAATGAGGTCAGGAGCTGAGTGACCCTGGCGGAACCCAAACTGGGCATCACGGAGCAGGTTATTGCTAAGCAGGTACTGCTTGATAGCACCTTTGATGATACCTTCCATTACTTTACTGATGAACTGTGAATGAGATATACAGTTGTTTCATAAAGCATCAATTTTACAGAAAGATAGATTAGAATGTGGAACCCATCATCACAATGAACAGTAAAAACAATTAACATGAAAGTGTTTCAAGGAAAGCTGGAAAAACACGAGGGAGAAAAAAACTAGAAGGAGCTACTAATTTTAAGGTGACTAGTTGGAGCATAATCTTCATTACAGATGGAATTGAAATCCATAGAAAGGAAGTTGGAGTGAGGGGTATCCTTCCTTATACGATCAAGTAGCGATCATCAGGAAGCTGATGACCTAGTAGTATTATTGCTAGCTTTATTCATCCAGAGATCCAGATCATGTTCTAGGGAACTGGGTTCAAATCCTGCCTTGGCATATGGTGGAATTTGAATTCAATTAAAATCTGGAAGTAAAAGTCTAACGATGACTGTGAAACCATTGCCAATTGTTGGGAAAGGAACCATCTGGGTTTTCCTAATGTCCTTTAGGGAAAGAAGGAAGCTGCTGTCTTTACTTGACCTGGCCTACATGTAACTCCAAACCCACAGGAATGTGGTTGAAACTTAACTGCCAGCAACACCCAACTCCTGTGAATGAACAAGTAAAAACAAATGTTCCTGATTATTGCTGAAAGGGCACACATCTTGTTGTCAGTTGGTTCCACTCTTGGCCACAGTATCCATAGCTGGGCAACATCCAATATCTGGGCACATTTTTGAAGAATAGTCACTTAGGTAAAGCACCAGAGGATAAAGGAGCATCTGTGGAACCATAGTAGCTGCCTTCAGAAGTGGGGCAATTGCATATTCATCCAGAGTCCCATTTCAGTAGCAAAGTTTATGATAAAATTGGTCTACGGGAGCTGTACAAAAGTGAGTCAACAATTCACAAGACCTGAGCTTCCTTCCATTGAGGTATACAAAATGCCTGTTTATACTCCTTTGGAAACACAATTTCCTGGTGTATGTTAAAAGTAAAACATGGAAAATATTTTCCAAGTCATTTTAATCAGATTGACCACAGAATAGCTCCTCCTTTAAGATAATATTGGTGTTTCTGTGCAGTAGATTTCCAACATTTTTCACCCATGTTATATGCTGTTTTAGTAGAAGGTCAAGGCTTCAGGTGAGCAAAATGTTAGCACAGTTCAGGTGGGTTTAATGGTCCTTAACTGTGTCGGCATATTTTACTGATTCCAACTGAACGGTGGCGCAGTGGTTAGCACTGCTGCCTCACAACACCAGGATCCCAGATTGAATTCCAGCCTTGGACAACTGTCTGTGTGGAGTTTGTACATCCTCCCAGTGCCTGCATGGGTTCCTCCCACAGTCCAAAGATATGCAGGTCAGGTGAATTGGCTATGCTAAATTGCCCATAGTGTTAGGTGCATTAGTCAGAGGGAAATGGGTCTGGGTGGGTTACTCTTCAGAGGATCAGTGTGGACTTGTTGGGCCGAAGAGCCTGTTTCCACACTGTAGGGAATCTAATCTAAATAGTGCTCAAGATGACAAAGCAAACAGTCAAAACCTGTGCACTGAAATGTTAGCTACCAATTTGCTATCAGTCTGTTTCAAGTTGCAGATATTCATTTTGGCCCTGTGACTACAAACAGGTCAGTAAAGTGGTGCGTTTTGAAGGAAATACATTCTCTTTTTTTTTAATTATATTTTTAAATTGTGTGGAGGTGGTACAAATCTTTACAGTGCCTTACCTGCTGCATGACTAATATCAGCAATAGACAACAATACAGAAATTACTCTCTGTAACTACCATGGTGAGAGTTTCACTGCTGAAAGTGGACACTCTTCCCACATTGAGTGGGACATCGTTTGTCCAATGCTTGATTCTTAGGACCAACACAAAGAAAAAAATTCCTCCACTCTCCCCCATTAACAGCCAATCCCTGGCAGTCCCCTAATGAGAAAACAAGTGCTAATTGGGAGCAGCAATTTCTTTAGAAAATCAAGAGACCTTTTTATGTAACATTTTTTATTGTCTTTGCATAAATTGCAATAAAACTGTTCCTGGTTATGTGACAAAACTTTAAATTATCTGTAAATATTTAAAGCAGAATTTTGCATTAATACCCTTGAACAGATATTAAATCAAGTCCTGTTATTAATCCATTTTATTGTTTGCTATAGTTTGAGTTACAATTTTGCAAAATGTACTTTCCAATTACTAAAATTAATTTAAGAATCTGGACTCCCGGTGCAATGTGCCCATGTTCTTGTTCGGTCCTTTCTGCCCCCACACACTACAAAAATCATAACAAATTCACAGATGGGCAGGGTGATTTCATCGGCAAGTCAGCAATCGCCTCTTTTCTGAATTGCAACCCTGCTGATTTCTCACAATAACCTTGATTATTTGCAAAGTACAAATCAAATCAAATCCCGGGGAGCCCATTTACCATCAGCTCGAATCAAATCAGACACCATACAGGCTCCCCTGGATACAGCGGACTCTGTTGGCGGTGATGCAATGAAGGTCCTAATCAGTCTGCAAAATCAGATCGTGTTTAAACTTCAACATTTTCACATTGTCACCTCACGTCCTCCTCATTTTGTAAAACCAAGAAAGAGAAAAAAAGAGAAGACTGTAATAAAAAAGGTTTAACAGAGGAAGAGCAAACTTTACCTATTTTGAAAACCACCCACATCCCCACCCCGTCCCAAAGCCCCCTCAGTTTCTTTCAAATGTCAGAGGCTTTACCTCTACCTGTGGTCTAGGTTCTGTTCTCCTTCTTAGGCAAGTCCTTGGGACTGAGGATGATTTGCTTCCACTCTACTTTGATGGGCTCTGAATTGCCTGATCATTTCAATGTATGATCTTTGGACTCTGCCACGAGGAGAGGTAGGTTGTGCTTGAAGAGATGGGTCTGGATGGGTTCTTTGGAGATTGATGCACTCCATCTGAGGCCCAAGATCATTCCTGAATGTTCCCGACAATGTCTCCCGCTGCGTTCCTGAATGAACCCTCTGGCAATGACAGGCCAGCGATTCCCATGAGTGGATGGGGATGATTTGTCTTTTTGGGACTGCTTTGTGGACATCCCTGAAGCATTTCCACGGTCTTCCTGAAAGTCTCCTCCTACTCAGACATGAGGCCACTCCCACGCTTCTCAGAGTTCCCATGCACACCAATCAGAATAGAGTCCTAATTTTAGCAGTCACTTTGTAGACCTTACAGGACCACACACCGAAAAAAAAATTAAAGGAAATATTGACCATGACTGAGATTTGAGTACAGCAGTTGCTTTAGGAGTCTGGTGTCTTTTGTACAGGCCACATGTCCTGCCCAACAGAGCTGTTTGAGTGATTAGGACCCTGATATTGGGCACATTGGCTTGTCTACATCAAGGGAAGGTCATGGCTGACAAATCTGTTAGAATCCTTTGAGTAATGAGCAAGCTAGACAAAGGAGATCCAGTGGACGTAATCACTTTGGATTTCCACAATGCCTTTGACAAGGTGCTGCACAGAAGTCTGCTAAATATGGTAAGAGCCCATGGTGTTAAAGACAATATATTAACATGGATAGAGGATTGGGTGACAGTCAGAGTGCAGAGAATCGGGATAAAAGGGGTCTTTTTCAGGATGGCAGCTGGTGACTAATGGAGTTCCACAGAGGTCAATGTCAGGACTACAACTATTCACATTATAGGTTAGCTATCTGGATGAAAGAACTGATGGCATTGTTGCTAAGCTGTAGATGACACAATGATACATGGAGGAGCAAGTAGTGTCAAGGAAGTGGGAAGGCTGTAGAATGACATGGACAGGTTAGGATAGTGAGCAAAGAAGTAGCAGATGGAATGCAATGTTGGAAATTGTGAGGTTATGCACTCTGGTAGCTTGAATAGAGGTGTGGTCTATTTTCTAAATGGGGTAAGTCTTCAGAAACCTGAAGAAAAGGACTTGGGAATCCTAGTTCAGGATTCTCTTAGTTGGCAATTAGGAAGATAAATGCAATGTTGGCATTCAGTTCAAAAGGTCTAGACTACAAAAGCAGTGATGGATTGCCGAGGCTGGATATGAATCTTGTCAGACTGTATTTGGATTATTGTGAGCAGTTTTGGGCACTGTATCTAAGGAGGTAGTGCTGGCATTGGAGGGGATTCAGAGGAGGTTTTCAAGAATGATCCTGGCGATGATGGGCTTGTCATATGAGGAGCGGTTGAGTACTCTGGGTCTACATTCAATAGAATTTAGAGGATGAGGGAGAATATGAATGAAACGTCCAGAATTCTGATTGGCCCGGATAGAGTGGACGTGAAGCAGATGTTTTCACTAGTAGGAGAGAGTAGGATCCAAGGGTACAGCCTCAGAGTAAAGGGACAACCCTTTAGAAATGAGAGGATGAGGAATTTCTTCAGCCAGAGGGTGATAAATCTGTGAACCTTGTTGCTGCAGAGACTTGTGGATGCCAAGGTATTGGGCACATTTAACACAGAGATAGATAAGTTTTTGATTAGTAAGGGGACCAAAGGTTACTGGGAGAAGGCAGAAGAATGTGATTGAGAAACATATCAGACATGATCGAATGGCAGAGGAGACTCAATGGGCCGAATGGTCTGTGTCTTATGAAGAGGACATGGCTGGAGCACTTTTCTTTCCACTGGATTTGGACACTTTTGCAAATGTGCTGCTGATGGTAGTTCCCCACTGATTTGAATTGCTGCTGGAGGTCATCCAAATATCTGAAGCTCAGGAATCACTGTGGCCGGGTGAATTAGAATTGGGATTTGAGTTCCAAGGGTAGTGAGTACCCACAGATCACTCATTCAAGTGGGTATCATTTTGGATATGAACTAGAAAGGAAAAATAGAATTTGCGACTTCAAACTTCTAATGAGGAGCCTCACATTGTGGAATCATGAGTCAGGAATACAAGACAATGCATATGATTCCCCAACCATTTGAATGAATGGTTGGAAGAATAGAGTGGGAGTCTGAAAATTCATTGTAGTCCCTGGTATTTGAGCATGCTTCAAGCACCACACCCTGACTGTCAATGTGATGTTTAATCATCGACATCATCAAGAAACATCATCACTGAATGAGACCGTTCAACTCACTATGTCTCTGTCCTTCACTACAAGGGAAGGCTCATTCAGACCCACGCACCCTCCCTTTCCCCATCACTCCGAAAGTTTTTCCTCTGGTGCTGACCTTACCAGACAGATACTTAGGCCTCAATGCTGGAGGCAGTATTGACTAAAAGTCCTGGCTGATCTTGTCTGATCCTAGCTGACGTGAATTGTATACAACTGCAGTACTCAGACAGAGATCAGGTCACTTTTAAGAGACTGGGAATTGGGAAACTCATTAGTCCATTCAATTCAAATGATAGAGAAGCAATGCGTGAGTCTGCATGTTTAGATTTATTTTCACGTGTTGTGTAAGGGTCTGAAAGAATTAATACTGAGGAGTGCCTTAGGCACCATCCTCTATGTTGATCTGCTCAGAGAATAATTTAGGGTAATTTGCACTTGATATTCGCTCATTATAGAACACAGAACATAGAAAAGTACGGCACAGAACAGGCCCTTCGGCCCACGATGTTGTGCCGAGGATTAATCCTAACATAAAAAAAAATAACCTGACCTACGCACCCCTCAATTCACTGTTATCCATGTGCATGTCCAGCAGTCGCTTAAATGTCCCTAATGACTCTGCTTCCACCACTGTTGGCAACGCATTCCATGCATTCACAACTCTCTGTGGAAAGAACCTACCTCTGACATCTCCTCTATACCTTCCTCCTAATATCATAAAACATGTTTTACATTTCTAACCTTCCCTTGTTGCGATGAAAGGTCACCGATCTGAAATGTTCATTTTCTTTCCACAGATGCTGCCTGACTGGCTGAATATTTCCAACATTTACTGTTTATATCCCATTTGGCTTTGAATCTTGGCTCTAACGTACCACAAACTCATTTTACATGGGTGTTCCCAGCCAGATGCTCATTACCCAATGAAAGGGCTGAATTTTAACTGGAATAATGGAGCAGAGATGGCCACTGCATGCTCTGCCTCACTTGATCAAATATTTCATAGACTCATTAATGTTTACAGCACAGGAGTAGGCCATTCAGCCTATCATATCCATACTGGCCATCAAAGATCTGACCACACTAAGCCTATTTTCCAGCTCTTGGCATGTAGCCCCAGAAGCTATGGTAATGCAAGTGAATATCCAAATACTGGTTCAATGTTACAAAAGTTTCTATCTCAACCACTCTTTCAGATGGTGAGTTGTAGATTCCATCACCCTCTGGGTGAGAAAAGTTCCTCCACTCTCCTCTTAGCTTTCTACCTGTTACCTCATATCTGTACCCTTTGGTTATGGATCCTTCCACTCATAGAAAAAAAGTGCCTTCTTATCTCATTGCCCATACCTCTCATAACCTTATACACCACTTTCAGGTTTCCTCTCAACCTTCACTGCTCCAAGGAAAACTACCACAAGCTACCCAATCTTTCCTCATCTCTCAGCATCTCCAGCCCAGGCAGCATCCCTGGTAAATCTCCTCTGCGTCTTCTTTAATGCAATCACATCCTTCCAATAACGTGAGAGCGAGAACAGCATACAGTATTCCAGTAGCAGGTATAACCAGTGTTTCATATCATTCCAGCAGAGTCTCCTTGTTTTTGTATTCCACGAGCCCCCAGCTAATAAAGGCAAGTTTGCCCTATACCTTCTTAACCTCCCATTTTATATACCCCACTACCTACAGGGATAAGCATCCCATGCCAAGGTTTTGCACAATTGCCAATGAGATGATACAGACGAAACAAATCTTATTCGGAGACTGGGGCCAGAAAGTCATTCTAAATGGAAGTAATTTTTTCAAATGTTTGTTTAAAAAGTTCAAATTAATAAAGAAAATGTGACTCACAAAAACGGCACAGATTTGTATTTGGAATCCTGTCAAAATCAATTTCACAGTAAAAATCAGCCAGCAGCATCAGTAATGCTGAAGCAAGCAGAAGGCACAAAGGTACCTGTTGATGTTTAAAATGTAGGGCTGAGTTATGGCACGAGGGCCCCAGACTGCAGAAAATTAAAAAAAACCTTTTATGCCTATTACAGGGAACCGCAGCCATTATTTACTGCCAAAGGATTAGATTAGATTAGATTAGATTCCCTACAGTGTGGAAACGGGCCCTTCAGCCCAATCAATCAACACCGACCCTCCGAAGAGTAACCCACCCAGACCCATCTCCCGTCTGACTAATGCACCTAACACTTGGGGTGGGTCTGGCCATACTCTGAACAACTGGTCACTATTTGGAGAAAGAATGTGTTTCAATAGCTCTGCTGAGAGATGCAGCTCTAATGGCTAAGTATCCATATCAGGGGCTGTCTCTGACATTTTGTTTTCTTGAAAACTCAAATACTGGGGAAGAACTTCAACTCAATGCCAGCCATTGTCTCACTCTAAAATTGACACTAAGCTTCTAGATTTTCTTTTAATTTATTCTGGGGACATGGGTGTCGCTGGCTAGGCCAACATTTATTGACAGTTTAGAGTCAATCACATTGCTATGGGTCTGGAGTCACGTGTAGGCCAGATTGGGTAAAATATCCTTAATGAACCAGATAGGTTTTTCCAACAATTGACAATGGATTTGTGGTTATCATTAGTCTCTCAATTCCAGGTTACCATTGAATTCAAATTCCACCATTTGCCATGGCAGGATTCAAACTCAGATCCCCAGAACATGACACAAGTTTCTGGACTAACAGTCCAGCAATAACACCACTAGGTTATTTAGAGCTATGACATAACACCCCTGATCTGCACCAGGATACCCATTCAAGATAGGTGGTAGCCACCTTAAAAATGCAAATCCACAGTAGCTGCAGAAAGTGAAGGGACACATGAGGACAAGACACACTTTGCCCAGATGCAGAAATACACTGGGACCCCACAAAGCTGCTGCAGCTTCCTCCAGCTTGCTCAAGCTGCCCAACCCCTCAGAACTGTCTCCCTGCTCCCTGGCCCAGGCACCAGACCTGACCCACCAACCTATAAGCGAACAGAGAGACTGATTTCCAGCCCAGCCGCATGCCCATTTGACAGCCGTTGCTGTCTGACAGTATTTCAGTGCAGCCCAACTTTGCCATCAGTCAAAGTTCTGCCCCAGAACACCGCCCACCCCCACCAAGGCTGTATCTAAATTTTCACACAACTAAGGGTAGGCTGCAGCGCATTGGTAACATTGCTGCACTACCAATCCATGAACCCCTAGCAAATGTTTTGGGGATATGGGTTCGAAAGCCATATGGTCGATGATGAAATTTGAGTTCAGTTTTAAAAATCCTGAATAAAGACAGATGCCTAATGATGGCCATGCAGCCATTGTATTATCAATCCAACTTGGTCTTCAATGCCCTTTCAGGAAGGAAATCGGTCATCCATACTCATGTGAATCCAAACCCACAGTAATGTGGTTGACTCTTAACAGCTCTCTGAACTGTTGCGACCAAGTAACCCAGATCAAGGGGAAATTAGGAATGGGCAATAACTGCTAGCTCAGTCAGTGATGCCCCTGTCACTTGAGCAAATTAAAAGCACAAACAGAGCACTTGACCAGCAGGGATAATACCCTTTATAATTTGGGACAACATTATTAACTTGGATAAATTCTACTAGCATCCATATGAATATTCTTAACAGGAATAAACTCCACTAACAAGATAAAACTCACTAAGCTTTACCAATAAGAGATTAGTCTTATTAACAAAAATAAGTGTGTTAACAGCAAGTCTAGCTAACATGGGTAAAGCTTAACTTGGATAAACCTCACTGAAAAGAGTAAACACTACTGACAGGAATAAATCTAGATAAATAACAAATCTATTTGAGCAGACACAGAAAATAGAAAATATGTTCTTTCATTGTAGAAAGCAGACCTTTGCCAGTTTAATATCCTCAGTGTGCCAGTTAATGTCTTTATGTTAAATTCCTGTGTGGGCTGTTCTAATACAGATGCTGTTTGCTGTTTATTTTAACAGATTAACCAATGGACCACCAGAGGAGTTGAAATCCCTTCATGTCTAGTTTACTCCATTTATTCAGAAACCAGACTGTCCTTTTCAGGACCAACTGAGCTGTCTTCATAGTTTGGAAAGTTGATGGGGGAATGACTGAATGACATTCCTCTGTGGCTTGCTATACTTTTTCATAACATGTTTAAGTTTGTCTCACCAACTCAGTGGAGTGTTTGGGATCTTATTGCTACAAATTCTGAAATAACAGTTTTGGGAAAAATAGTGGCGTAAGGGTGGATTACTTGAGAAGTTTTTATTTTAAGATGCCGTGTCAGACAGTCCTTCGAGGACAATGACTTAATCCAGTATGTGTAAGAAAAAAAGGGACCCGCTGGAGTGTTAATAGAAGATTGTTTTTATTGTTTATGACAGTGAGGGTAAACATCAAAGACAATTGGCTTGCTTTTGATTACAGTAATCAATAACTGCATTGATATTAGCTAAGAAAACTCAGAGATTGAAAGCTTTTAAAGAAGTTTTTGCAAATCTGTGACAGTTAGGAAAAGCACAGTAATGTCTGTAGGAAGTTTAACTTGTGAAATTCCGACCAGGAATATTTGACTAGAAATCTGCAGACCAAGAGTAGGAAACTAAGTAGATTTTCAGACGATACAAAGATTTGTTGGGTGGTTGATAGTGAGGAGGATGGTGTTAAATTACAGGAGGATATAAACAGTTTGGTCAGATGAGCAGGTCAGTGACAGATGGAACTGAACCCTGATAAATGTGAGGTGATGCACTTTGAGTACAGCCTTACCTTGTTCCATCTTCCAGTGCGTAGCAAAACACTAGGAATCTCAGAGGAACAGAGAGATCTTAAGGTGCTTGTCCACAGATCTCTGAAGATGGTAGGACAGGTTAATAATGTAGTTAAGAAGGCATACAGGACACTTGTCTTTATCAGTCCTGGTATAGGTTATAAGAGTAGGGAGGTCATGGTGGGACCGGACAGAACTTTGGGAGGCACAGTTGGAATATAGCGCACATTTTTTGTCACCACACTGTCAGAAGAATGTGATTGCACTGGAGCAGGTATAAAGGAGATTTGACAGGATTGGAGCATTTCAGCTATGAAAAGAGGTTGAATAGGTTCAGTTTTTTTTGGAGCAGAGACAGTTGAGAAGGGAGTTGTTGGAGGTGTATAAAGTTATGACAGAATGGGCAGGGTGAAGAGAAAACAGCTATTCTCCTTAGTCAGAGTTAATATCAAGATCGTAGTATTTTAAAGAGGAAGGTAAGAGTTTAATGCACATTTGAGGAAAAGATTTTTCACCCAGAGTATGATGTGCATCGAGTATGCATTGTCTGGGAGGATAGTTAAAGCTGGAAACCTCACAAATCTCGAAAAAGTAATTGGATAAACACTTAAAGTGCTACAACATTGAAGGCTATGTGTTTTTTGCTAGAAAGTGGGGTTAATGTATGTAATGGTATATTTTTGGCAGTGTAGATTTGATGGCCCAAAGGGCCTTTTCTGTACTGCATGATTCTATGATTAGAAGCTCAGAAAGTTAAAGCTCTCAATTTTGAGAGTTATTCATGTAAGATTTCACAATTCATAGGAACGAACTGGGAGGAGCAAATTAAATCAAACTTAAAGATTTGCTATGGGGGATGATTTACCTGGATTTTAATCTCTGCATACAGATATTACAGGGAAACAGGATGAGACTTAAGATCTTACAAGCTGTAGTCTATATTTAAATAGTTTATTTTCTCTTTCTTTTCTTTTAATAAGCTTCTATTTTGTTAAAAATTCACTCAGTCTTGTGTATCCATGTCTCAGTAACTGACCACCATGTTAACTGATCAAAAAAATGATCTATCAAGCTAGATTTCATTCTGGGATCGGACTTATCTAGTACTACTATCAGCTGGGATCATAACATTACCTTTGGCTTTTTCTTCCCCTGAGCTTGTTACCCTTTACTCCTTATACAGACTTGCTGAAATATAGATTGCACAGGTATCATGTGCTCTCAGGAACTACAAACAGGAAGCTATTTCTCAAAGGTAATCTAACACATTCATTGCCAGTGATCAATTCACCTGTAACATGTTTGGCCATTGAAACCAAGCTGTCCTCATCTGCTGTCCACATGTGGAATTTTCAGCAACAGTCAGTTGCTTGCAATCGGGATTCATTTTTCCAAATTTTACTTTCTTCAAACCATTAGCACTGAGGCTAATTATACCAACATAATTTCTTCCACTGTCAGATCAACGACTTCAACTTTGAGCAGAAATTCAATCGGTGGATCTTATAAAATAGAAGAGAGAACAGTACAGCATAGCAGTAGGCCCTTCGGCCCACCATGATGCCAGTCCATGCCAACCATGATGCCAGTCTAAACTAATCCCATCTGCCATCACACAGTCCATATCCCTCTAATCCCTGTCTGTTCCTTTGTCTGTCCTAACGCCTCTTAAATATTGCTATTGTATCTGCTTCCATCACCTCCCCAGGCAGCATTTTCAAGGCACCTACCACCCTCTGCATTAAAAAAAAACTTGCCTCGGACATCTCCTTTAACCTTTCCCCTTCTCACCTTGAATCTATGCCTCCTAGTATTTTTACTTGGGAGTAAGATTCCAATTATCCACCCTATCCATGCCTCTCATAATTTTATACATTACGTTCTATAGATTGTAATTGAACACTGGATGAATTCCTTCACTCGCTGAATCAATGGGTTAGCTTGACAGTTCTGCTCTTTGTAAACAGCAAAGACAGGCAGAAAGCACTATTAGTCACATGATCTAGCTTTTATCCAGCCCTGCCCTTAACTTCACCTAGTCTATCCCTGACTTCTCCCTTCCCTTCCTTGACATCTGTTTCCATGTCTGGAGATTGGCTGGTCATCAACATCCATTACAAAGCCACCCACACCCCAGTTACCTTGACAATACAGCCTCACACCCCACTTTCTGTAAAGACTCTTCCATTCTTCTAGTTTCTCCATCACATCTATTTCAATGATGCCAGCTTCAACAAGGGAGCCTCAGAAATATCCACCTTCTTCCTCATCTGAGGATTTCTCACCAGCATGGTTGACAGGCCCCTCAGCCCATCTCCCACACTTCAGCCCTCATCCCTTCTCTTCCCTCCTACAACAAACATAGGGTCCCCCTTTGTCCTCACCTACCATCCCACCAGCATCCACATCTGAAGGATCATTAGCCACCATTTCCACACCTCCAGCGGGATGCCACCATCAGACACATATACCTCACCTCTCCTCTCCCCTCCCCTCCCCTCCTTTGTCAGCCTTCTGCATGGACCATTCTCTCTGGGAGACTTTGTTCCACTCTTCCTCCACTCCCAACACCCTCCCATTGCAGTCACAGAAGTTACAACACCTGCCCATTTACTTCCTCCCTCCTCCCTATCCAACATTCCAGACAGACTAGACAAAGCAATGATTTACTTGCACTTCACTCAACCTACTATATCTGCTGCTCATAATGTGGTTTCCCCTTGGGTGGGGAAATGAAACTGGGCAACAGCTTTGAAGAACACCCATGTTCTGCTCGCAAAAATAACCCTAAGCTTCCTGGTGCTTGCCATTTTGACACACTGCAGTGTTCCCTGGCCAACATCTGTCTCAGGCATACTGCAGTGCTCCAGCAAAACTAGCTTAAACTGGAAGAACCACTTCTCATTCTCCTTTTGAGAATCTTACAGCTCTCAGGACTCAATGTTGAGTTCAACAATTTTAGGGCCTGAGCACATTCACCCAATGTGCTTACCCTAACCCACACTCACCAGACCTTATCATCATATGCTGTCACAAACAACCCATTGTCAGCCACTAATGATCTCATTATCAGTTATTAATTCTCCCAGGCTGACTTGTACCATTCCTTTATCTGCCCACAGTTTTTTTCTCTGTCTGGGCTCCATCTCCACCAATCATTGACTCCTTCCCCTGTCTTCAGCATATCTACCAACCTTTTCCAAGCTGCAACCAGTTCTGAAGAAGGGGTACTGAGCCCAAAGGGCAGCATAGTGGCTCAGTGGTTAGCACTGCTGCCTCACAGCACCAGGGTTTGATTCCCACCTCTGGTCACTGTCTGTGTCGAGATTACATATTCCCTCCATGTCTGTTTGGGTTTCCTCTGGGTGCTCCAGTTTCCTCCCAGTCTAAAGATGTGCAGATCAGGTGAATTGGCCATGTTAAATTACTACGCAAAAGTGAGGACTGCAGATGCTGGAAACCAAAGTTTAGATTAGAGTGTTGCTGGAAAAGCACAGCATGCTAAATTACCCATGGTATTAGGTGTATTAGTAAAGAGTAAGAGTAAATGTAGGGTAAACTAGTCCCACCTGCCTTCTCCTGGCCGATATGCCTCCAAACCTTTCCTATTCATGCATCTATCCAAATGTCTTTTAAAACTTTTCAATGGGTCTAGGTGTGTTACTCTTCAGAGGGTCAGTGTGGACTTGTTGGGCTAAATGGCCTGTTTCCACACTGTGTAGGGAATCTAATCAAAACATGAACTCGGCTTTCTCTCCACAGATGCGGTCAGACCGGCTGAGTTTTTCCAGCAATTTCTGCTTTTTGAGTCAGTCTGCAAAGCTTGAGAACCCAGTCGTATTTGCCTAGCATTTCTTTACTCATTGATTTGTCATCTTTAAATTTTGGAGGTTTGCTAAGGGACAGTTCTTAGCCTCATCGTCTCACTGATGAATTAACTGTAATCAGTCCACCAGCATCTATTAGTATCTCCAGTTTAACAAGCTCAAAAATTAGTAGAAGCACAAACATTTTGTGCTTCACTGGGTGGTCACGACACTCTCATCACTAAATCATGGGTTTGAGTCTTGATCACAAGTCTCTTTTATTACATCAATTTCACCCACCCTTTCAGGTACACATTTCAGATCACAACAACTCTGCATTAAAAAAACAGTTTGAGCTTCCCATTGGTTCTTTTGTCAATGAGGTTAAATCTGGGTCCTTTATTCTTGACCCTTCTACTAGAGAAAGCAGTTCTCCCTGACTAGTCTATCCCTCATCATGGTTAAGACCTCTATTAAATCACCCATTATCTAATTTGAAAGAGATTAATCCCAAATTTAAGAGCCTCTCACCTAACCCCATATGTCATCCTTGTTACCCATCTTGTAAATGTTCTCTCAACAATCTTTCCTATGAATGTGGTGCCTACAACTGGTCACAATACTCCAGCTGAGCTACTGAAATGGTGATTTTTTTTTTAAATATTGTATTAATGATGAAGCCTCCAATTATTCTGTGAGAAGTAATTGTAAGCTAATTAATCCAGTTCTTAATTAACTCCCCAATCCATTTGTCCAAACTGAAAGCTGCTGCCAATTACTCCAAGCTCATTACCTGTTGAAACACTCAAATTCAAACAGATTTTTTAAAATATTATTGTTAAAACATTCAGTCCTTTCAGGGATTAGTGCCCTCTGTCAAGTCAATTAAAGGATAGTGAATGCAAAACCTGTATGCTAAGAAAGGTTACAATAATTATTAGCTACAGATAATTGATAACAAGAGCCTTGACTTTTAGTGCATCTTTATTTGTAAGAAATTCCATATTAATACCAAGGTACAATGGGGAGTCTACTTTCTCTGTTTCTCCAGCTCTGAAGACAAGCTGGTGAAATTGAGCTCTGCAAACCAATATCATATATCAGTACTCTTACTTTTATTTATTGCAAGTAAGTAAGGCTGCACAGTGGTTAGCGCTGTTGCCTCACAGCACCAGAGACCCGGGTTCAATTCCCACTTCAGGCAACTGTCTGTGTGGAGTTTGCACGTTCTCCCCATGTCTGCGTGGGCTTACTCTGGTTTCCTCCCACAGTCCAAAGATGTGCAGGTTAGGTGAACTGGCCATGCTAAATTGCCCGTAATGTTAGGTGAAGGGGTAAAATGTAGGGGAATGGGTCTTGGTGGGTTGCTCTCCGGAGGGTTGGTGTGGACTTGTTGGGCCGAAGGGCCTGTTTCTACACTGTAAGTAATCTAATCAAAATTTGTCGCAATAAAAGAAATGTCTTCTAGGGGATATTGAAGACGTTGATGCCTCTAATCTTGTAGCTGGTCCCAGAATTCAATATATCTTTAGGATACCGGTCTGTCAGCACACCCTCTATTTAAGCAGCACCATAGTGCAAAGAACATTGGGGTTGCTGTTTTATGGTTCATTGAGGTTTTCAGCTGTGATTTGCCTCTTTTCTCTTCACAAAGATGGTGAGCAGCATCTCACAGCAAAACAATCCTGTTCCATAAACATCACTCCAGTTACTTATAAAGAAGGATGAATTTGCAATTGGACTTCAGTCTCCAGGTTTGAGTGATGTGGAGCAAGTCTTGATGGACACGATAGTCGATTGTTCTATGATGGGAGAATTAGACTTGAAAATAGGTTGGGCTCCAACGAACATAAATTGGAGGCCCAAGGAGCATCCATATCTGCAAACTCAAGATGAATTGTTGTCCCCTTCCTATCTTTCCTGAGATGACAGCATCACCATCCCTAATTGCCCTTGGTTTGCTACACCATTTCAGAGGATGGTTGTTGTTGGTGTATAATCAGATGTGGGCCAGTCCTGGTGAGAAGACCAGATTTCTTTCTCTCAAAGTTATAACTGCAAATGATGATAGTTTAATTTCAGATTTGTTAACTCAATTTAAATGAAATCATAAGTGTCAATGGATGTTTTCCAGAAAGCTCCATTTGCTGCCATTTTCCTATCCAGCCTCCATGGTGGAAGTGTGGAAATGTCAGATCACTTGAAGAATGGTTAGAGAGAGCCTTGTGTCAGACTAACAGAGGCCACTGTTGCCTATTGCTCTCTGTTCTGCAAAGATCTGACAGGTGGCCATTGTCATAACATCAAATCCAGCCAATAGCAACATCGAAACCATAAAGCTTCTCCTTACCATGTAATGGTTAATGTGCTAGAAAGCATATGGGTCAGGCAAAAGGCAGTTGTGCCAGAAGCAATTGACTCAGATACAAAACCTTCTGGATCCATGACACATGGAGTTGTTTTATCAACAAAGTCCCAACAGATTCGCTTGGACACTTTTCATCTGACAACTCACTCACATTCCTACATGTTCCATTAAGGAATCAGTCAACCAAGCACACACAGGCAGCAAGCAGAAGGAGAAAGCAGTATTGCACATAACATTGAACACATTTAATGCACAGACTATTGCACAAGCATCTGCAGAACTTAATGGAAGAATGCCTTCATATTTTAGATGTCCTGTAGCTCGTTCTTCAAGCTCGTTTGCATCCTTCTGCTCTACCTTGGCTTCTGAGCATTCCTGATCTTCTTCCATTGTCAGGTCTCTTTGAACAGCAAAGTTCTGCAGCATGCATCATTGAGGAGACTATGTGGAATGATCCTATGATGCAAGCTCATTGAACCAAACAGGCATCTCTTCAGAATTCCACCATATACTTAGTCACAGTATTTGTGCTGATATAAACATAATGTATTTACATTATCCTGCTGATTATGGGTGAAAGAAAGAAAGCTATCACAATCTATGGTTGCTTTAGGCCCCTAGGATTTCGAGTGGCCAAATTACTAAATTTATTTTCATTCCCAGCAGACTGTTTTTAGGTCAAGGCCATGAATTCCCAGGAAGAAGCTATTGACTGCAAAATTGTGTAACAGTGGTGCATATCAGTACAAGTTCAATCTCTTTCTATTCTTGTACAGCATAGAATTGTACACATGGCCACAGATAATAATGCCGAAACAGTCAACGATTCACTCTGATGGCTTGACAAGGCAGCAGTCCAGAGAAAATATGTCATCATGTCATGCTGGTTCTGAACTGAACTAGATATATATGTTCATTTGGCGGGTAAAGTGCTGCATCAGTGTCAAGCAAGCTGTCTATACATATGTTAAAAGTGTTTGACTCGAACAGCCTATTTCAAAGTACTTTAAGCTTCAGGGACTCTTTTGCTCTAACACCTTGATGGCTGCTGGGATACACCTGCAAATATGCTTCTCTACATAGGATAACCTTAGGATATAGCACTCCTTTGTTAGTTGAGGAATCTCAACCTGGGATAGACTACATAACCAAACACCATATCAATTTCACCCAGTCAGCAATTTTGAGAAGAGCATTAAGAATTGGGGCAGGGGGAAAATGCAAAACCTGTTTTACTGCACATAGCTAGGACTCCTTGATGTTAATGACAAATGATGCACATAATAAATGGTAATGCACTATTGGTGCCTATGATAAACTGTACAGCACAATTAGTGTGTGTGAGAAATGGTTACATAGAATTACTGCATGCAATAAATGGTAATGCATAATTAGTGCATGTGATAAATGGTAATGACCAGAAGAATTTGAGTCTAGTGTAACAATAATCTGATGAGTGACTCACAGCAAAATGAGGTTTCTTAAATACCTGCATTGGATGAATAAATCCTTTATCTCAGAACTGGCCAGCCACACAGAGTGAAGTCAGCATAAACACCAGAGGTCAGCTTCTTATTCTTGGGAAATTGATAACATTCACAAGGTTACATTTATTGCTCACACCTATTTGCTCTGAAACAGTAATGGTGAGCCTTCTCATTGTGAACTATTGCACTCCTTTGCTGATGGCACACTGACAATGGGTGCTGTGAATTAGTGAAAACTAAGGAATGATTAAATATGTTCAAATCAGGAAAATGTGTGTCATGGAGGGGAGCTTAGACATCTTGGCATTCTGACAGCATATGGTACTTGTCAATAATGGACATCGCAGCAAAGGGGAACACTGTCGAAGCAGCATTGGTGTAATGCCACAGTGCATCCTGTAGAATACACTTAGCGTAGTCACTGTAATCTTTAGAGGGTTAGCTACTGAGCCCAGTTACAATGATCTGTTCTGTCCCAGATTGTCAGCAACCCTCTTGAATGTTATTTTATTAATACCCAACTTGGTAAATGGTCCATCACATCCAAAATTTAATACTAGAGAGGGTGGATATTGTAAGAGACATCAGGAGATGAGCTGTGGTTGCAGTATATCTAGTCTCGGCTCTTGCTACCATTGTTCATATGGCCAATTCAATTAAGCTTCTACTCAATGGCAGTCTCCAAGATGTTGGTGGTGGGAGACTCCCTGATGGTGATGCTGTTAAACCTCAAGTGTTAATGACTAGGATTGCTCTTGTTCAAGTTGATAATCACATCGGACTTGTGTAGCAGGAGTTAGCATGTAATCTGGATGTTATCCAAGTTCAGTGACGAACTAGTATGTGCTGTTTCATTAGCAGAACAATGGAACTGAACAGTATGGAATCATCAGCGAACAATGCTAACCATAATGTTATGATGAAAGGAAGGTCACGTGTGAAGCAACTGAAGATGATTAGGCCAAGAATAATTCCCTGTAATGATTTTCTCAGTTCTTACACCCAGAGAAATTTCTTCACTCAGACAGTGGTGAGCCTGTGGAAATGAGAGCGTTGAGGCCAAAACATTGAATATTTTCAAGAAGGAGTTAGTATAGTTCTTGATGCTAAAGGTATGGGGAGAAAATGGGAACAGGGCACTGAGTTGGATGATCAGTAATGATCATATTGAATAGTCGAGCAGCCCCATAGGCTGTTCCTGCTCATGTTTTCACCTTCTCCAAAGCTTTAAATGTCTTCCTTTCTGTACAAGAATGCTTCTATGATTTGTAATTTTCTCTTTGATACCATTTTCCTCAGTTTTACTGAGGCTCAGTAATGGCATTCTTGGTCAAATGTTGACTTTGATGTTGAAGGTAGCTACTCTGACTTCTCAAGATCATTCCTACTCACAACAAAGCACATCAGTCAGGAGCACGACGATTCAGGAGGGAGCATGTGGCTCCTTGGAGACTGTGGGAGGTAAATAATGATTTAATCAATCCTTTAAAGGAAATCAGTCAAGTGTAATTAAATTATGTTATTTATTATTTAATAGTGCAGATCAAATGTACCATGCATTATAAGAAAAATAAATTCAATATTTATAGTACCACACTATAACAATCATCTCAAAGTATTAAACATAAATTATTTTTGAAATACTATGGCAAACACTACAATTTTTTCGTGTACAGTCAGATTACTCAACAGCTATAAGATCACAGAAGTATAGATGACTTAAATGTAAATCACTTACATTCGCAAGCTCCATCTGAGGGATATGCTTTCATATTTAATCCAATTCCGTCTTAAATGTTACATGTAACATGGCTTCAGTATTCATTTTTGCTAATATATTCTGTATTCTGAACTTGGATAACATGCAGTTGTTGGTACAAGTAAGCTTATACATTAGGAATAGCAGTAGGCCAGTCAGCCCCTCTAGCCTGCTCTGCCATTCAATAAGATCATTGCTGATCTGATTGTGGCCTCAATTCCAGCTTCCCTTGATCACCATTCGCTCCCTTGTTAGTCAAGAGCCTATTGGTCTCTGCCTTAAAAATATTCAATAACTTGGTGGTGTTTGAGGGTGGAATTTAAGCCACCTCCTGCTAATCTTCAATAGCACCATCTAAAATACAAAAGCAGCACCTCAGTTTAGTATCCCATCTAAAGAACTAAAGGACAGTTCCTTTCTTAGGTAAGGACGACCTCAATCTGAAATGTCAGTGGAGATCATTATCTTTCATCCTGGAGCCGTTTTGAATGCTCAGTCTTCTGACTTGGAACAACATTGCTACTAATTGAACCAACACTGATTGAGAATGAAGGTCACAACACATCTGCAAATCTTACATGGCTAATTATTATTCCAATATCAAGGAGCATTGCACAGCCTTATCAAATTTTAATGAACTAGTTATGGGCCTGTGTTTACAGCTTTATTCAACGATCACATTTCATTTTTATAATGCCTTAGCAACTTTTTAACTGTGCATCTTAATTATTAATACAATTTTTAGTAGGTAATGGTACATTTTATTGATGGATGTTGCACATCTTTTAATTGTATGCTTTTTGGATCAATTTCAATGCATTTCTTATTCTCAACAATAGGAGTTCACATCAACAAAGGTCAAGTGTATCCAAAATTAGATTAGACACAGAAATAAGCTCCATTTGCCTATCCTCACAAACTCCTCAGTCTTGTACAGCACACTTAGTTTCAGGGCAAACCTCCATCTATTCAGTTGTATCAAGCATTACACCGAATGCTCATTGAAGAATAAATTTCCATGACACTATCCATAGGGTACAGCAGGCGGTCGAAAGCACTGCATGCTACAATATCTATCAATGCCACTCCACAATTGACTGAAATGTTATTTGCAACAGAGGAAAGCTGTGAACACTTGTCCGTACCCTCTGAAAAATGGACTGTCTACTACAGCATGGTGCCCCGTTGAGGCATCTGTCACAAGAGCTTGTGAATCTCGCTCCCACCTCGCAAAAGGTGACCTACAAAAACACAAATCCTGAATCGCAAAACACCTAATGGTGTACAGCTGACCCTAATTTCACCCAGAATCTGCTTCTCTAAGGGACACAAGTTTGAGCAGGATGATCCTCAAGGAAATGGATGGCATTGTTAATTCTCAAAGACATGCGATTGAAAAAATGATTTGATAAGATCACTCCTGAGCTATGTCTGCTTTTAATCTTTAATAGCAACACACCACAGTTCCATTTATCAGCAGTAGTTAATGCCACAAAGCTCTCACAAGACTGTAGCCCAGACGGGACGCATTTGTTAATATATTGATGTACATTCAGTTAAATGCCCTCGATCGCCATTCTTCACAAGTTGAGGGTGGTGATGCAGATCCTGGCTGACTGCTTACCCTGTGGGATTAAACAGCCAGTTCTACATTTCAAGATGAAACCCCTGAAACGTTAGCACTGAAGAACACATTAAACAAACTTAAGTTTTACATGAATCATATCAGTCATAAATAAAAAGTTTCCCTGTTTGAGGAAATTGCACTGAAGGCAAAGTTGTTGAGTTCTGAGAAAAAGATCGAAACTTTTGACCCTTCTTGTGCCTGTCACTGAGGCTGGGAATGGCTGCCGTGAAGCACGTGTAAATGTTAGGATCCTACTGGATCTGTTGGTAAAAACACTTTCCAATTCAAGATTGAACTTCAGAGTATCGGAAGATCCCAAATCTGACTCCCAGTGCATACATGAGTATAGTGCCTTTCATGATTACCGGACATCTCAAAGTGCATTAAAGTCATTGAAATATTATTGAAGATTAGACGCAGTTGTAAAGGTGGAAAGGGGGCAGCTGGTTTACACACGACAAACAATGTGATGATGATCGAATCTTATATAATACGCTTTTGCGATTTTGAATGGGGGATGAATATTGACCTGAACTCTGGGGATAACTTCCTTGACCATCTTCAAAATAAATTGTGCTATGGAAACATTTATATCTACCTTCAAGGTCAACCAGAATCTCAATTTCACAGTTCATCTGACAGTATGCACCTGTCCCTCAACCTGAGATTTTTGTGCTCAAGTCCTGGAGTGGGATTTGAACCTTGTACCTCAGAGAGGAGAATGACAAAGGTCTCAATATCATTGTGTGTCTTTTGACCCAGTAACTGATTTAGGTTTTTATGTCATCCCTGTGTTTAGGAGGTATCTCTTTCTTTGTAGACCACTGGCCACACAACCTCTGAGATTAACTGATCTTGGCTGTTAAAATTGTATCATTTCTCACCCCTCTCCATTCTTAAATCAGCTCCTCAACATTTTAAAATCCAAGCTGCAAATGCTTTATATCATCCAGTTTACTGGTGAGAATAGCCTTCACCCTTGATGATGTCACCTACCTGTTGCTCCATTCGGGTTTATTAGTGAAAACCTAAATGTTCATTCACTGTTTCTGGAAAAACTGCCTTCAAAAACTATCAGTTACATGAGGATTCCCATCACCCTTGGAAAAACTGAAGGCAGTTTAAGATCCTCCTTGATGTTATAAGGGTACAAAATCAACTTCACTGTGTAATCTATAAGAAATGTGAGACTTCACAAGCATCATAAAGCATCAGCAATGAAAAGAAACAAAATGATCCCACGCAGTCTTAATATGCTACAAAAAAACTTCATCAGCCAAGTGCAGAGTGTGACGAAATTAGATCAATCTTTGCTCAGGGCAGGCGAGGAAGAATGTAGTTTATTGGAGCTTTCAGTGCTTCCCGTGCTGGGTAGATCTGATTTATGTTATGCACAAAGAAAGGACAAGTTTAGCATTTAATATTTTATGATAGTAAACCTGATTTCCAGGAGGCTGTTTTATGCTCGAGGATTGGTCAATATGCACAGAGAATGTCTTTGAATAGTTTTAATTACGCTACCAACCTTTCCAAATGAGCAAATGTTCTCTCGAATTAAAACTCTTCAGGCTGAATCCTATTTTTGTTCTGGTGGTGTGGGCGCAAGCTCCACTTGGCACTGGGATTGCTTATTTGCGTGGCTGTGAGAATCCCAGTTTCAGACGCTATGTGAATACAAATGACAGGGATTAGATTCCGTTGATGGGTTGCTGGGTAATTGTGCCCAGCACAGCACTGAGCAACACAGAGAGCAGAGAACCCAGGCAATATCCCTCAATGAGCCTCTGTAGCAGGATAATATTCATGTTTATAACTGGCCCTCAGTTCCTGAAGGAGGATATCAGTCATGGTTCTGACCCTGGATGAAGTTGCCCATCTCCTCCCCATCCCCACATCCCATAATGGGAAAGAGGGTGCACAAGAGAAAAAAATTGGGTGGCAACTTTATCACTCTCCTATACTCTCTTTTATGCTCATTTAATTGCAGCATATGACTTTAAGAACTTGAGAATGCCATTTGGCCCTTCGTGCCTGCTCTATGCAATAAGATTACAGTTGGTCTGACTGTGCCTTCAACTCCACTTTCCTGCCTGCACTACCCATTACTATTCATTCCCTTATTAGTCAAGACTCAATCTACCTCTACCTTAAACATTTGCAACGATCACCACTCTGAGGAAACCAATTCCACAGATTCACAAGCCTCTAAGATAAAATTATGTCTCCCCATACACATGTTAAAATATGAGACCCTTTACTTTTGAACTGTGTGGGCTAATCTCCAGTCTCTCATCAGCATCCATCCTTTCGAGTCCACTCAGAACCTTACATATTTCAATAAGACTGTTTCATGATTAAATAGTCCATTGATATTCCAACAAAAACAGAAATTGAGGGAACAGCTCAGTAGATCAGGCAGCATCTGTGGAGAGAAATCAGAGTTAAAGTTTTGAGTCCAGTGACCCTTCATCAAACCCTACCATTGATGATCCAATTTTGAAAGCTATTGCAGGGAAGGTGGGTACAATGAGGGCAGGTCATGGCACAGGGGATAAGAGGTACAGGCCACAGGCCACTGTCACTGTCACTGGTTGACTATCTGATTGACTAGGCAGATCCTATGCAAATGGATCCTCATGGCCAATGGAAAAAAGTTGGATCAGAGTTGGCAGGTATGGTGGCACCTTGATGATATGGTCAACCAGGTTTTGTTGGAAGTTACGAACCCCCAAAAGCTTTCTTTTGTGCAACATCACTGACATATTGGCAAGCAGTAAGGATCTCTGTTGCTTCTTATTCAATTTGTTTTGTCATCCTAACTGCCAGGTGCCTCCTCAATTACTTTGCAAAACTAGTTCTGTCCATCTATGTCTGCTAATACATAGAACCTAGGTGTAGGAGTAGGCCATTTGTTCCTTTGAGTTTGCTGCACCTTTCAATATGATCACTCGAGAACTGACCCAGCAACTGAGTAGTCAGTGGAGGAGGGAAGAAAAGCAGCAGATAAAAAGCTGCAGGAAACATAAGCAATAAAGAGGCAGCAGTGCATCATCATTTTCTTCTTTCTGCCATTGAATGATGTTAGTTTTACACTGCAGTCAGTTCAGAAAGTGTATATTATTCCATGCCAAGTCCTGCTTACTCATCAACCACGTCACTGCTAACACATAGAGATCGAGTACGCGTCAACTTTTCAAACCTTGTTAACTCTGTTTATTATCTTGTTCTTCTCCATCTTTGTACCTTTCTTCAGCTCTACAACATTGCCCCGTACCACAAAATGTTCCTCTGAATCTAGTCGGTTCCAAGTCCCCAACCTCCCCAATCTCACTGTTGCAACTTAGTTTTCAACCTGCCAAGGCTCTAGAACTGTGTCCCTTCCTTGATTCCACCTAACACCTTCCTGAAAGCCTACCTCAGTGAAAAACGCAGAACATTTCTTTCCAAACTTTCCAAAGCCTCGACAAGTGTTATTACATGCAAACTTTTTAAAAGGGGTCTCATCTCACTGCTAGGTCAATAAGAACATTTAAGCCTGCTGCAGATTCCTTTAAAGTACTGTTTATTTATTTTTAAGGAGAATATTGTTTAATAGAAATTGCCACTGCACACATCAGGCTGGTAAGCTCATGTTATACTCATCCCTTCTATGTCACTCAAATCATTTTTAATCTACCTCTCCAGGGATGTTAAGACACATTTCTGGAGCAGAAAGGACTTGAACTCAGGCCTCATGCCCCAAAGATAGGGATACTACTACTGTGTCACAAAAGGCCCTTAATTCAAAATGTACAGAATTCAGAACACAAATAGGGGTCATTCAAGAGGTCTATGTTGGTGCTTGTGAACCAGAGAAGCCTCCACCCACCCCTACTTCATCTGTCATAGAGTTATACATCTCAGAAACAGACCCCTTGGTACAACTAGTCTATGCTGACCAGGCATCCCAATCTGAACTAGATCCATTTGCCAGCATTTGGCCAATATCCCTCTAAACTCTTCCTATTTATGTACCCATCCAGGTGCCTTTTAAATGTTGTAATTGTACCTGCATCCACCACTTACTGGAGCATCATGTTAGAATTAGAAATGAAATAGAATCTTGACAGTGTGGAAGCAGGCCCTTCAGCCCAACAAGTCCACACCAACCCTCTGAAGAGTAACCCACCCAGACCCATTACCCTACCCTATTACTCTACATTTCCCCTAGCTAATGTACCCTAACCTACACATCCCTGAATACTATGGGCAATTTAGCATGGTCAATTCACCTAACCTGCACATCTTTGGACTGTGGGAGGAAACCAAAGCACCCAAAGGAAACCGCACAGATATGGGGAGAATGTGCAAACTCCACACGGACAGATGGCCGAGGCTGGAATCAAATCTGGGTCCCTGGCACTGTGAGGCAGCAGTGCTAACCACTGAGCCACCATACCACATGTTCTATACATGTACCACCCTCTACGTTGTAGGACTTGGCTCAATCTACCAATTTACTTTCTTCTATGTGTGAGCCTCGTCCTGCGTGTTCTTTTAAATGAAGCACTAGGAGAAGATATTCAGTCTCACACTCTTGATTTATTTTAAACAGTAAGTGGACAAAGCATGCAGAGCTCTGGGTCTAACCCTTTTTTCCCTGACCAACTACCACGTGTGGCAGTTCAAAAAGTAAGACCTCGTTTTGTCCCTGCCCCAGTCTTTTATACCAATAAAAACGTCATACACACACTGAGGTAGAATCATCTTCTCATTGGCTGTTGATCTGACTCCATTCCCCGCCTCCTCACATTCCCGGATGTCCGACCCCACGTGAGCTTCTTTTGCCCGCGAAACAGATCATCACGTGACCTCCTTGGCCCACTTCCTGGGCGCGAAACGGCACGTCACATGACCGCCCCGCACCCTTCCTGGGCGCGAAACGGGACGTCACGTGACCGCCCCGCACTCTTCCGGGCGCGGAACGG